>NW_027472729.1:0-373285 GCF_030347505.1 Rhynchophorus ferrugineus | reverse complement strand
AATTTACACCTTAGGCTCTGCTTCTAACTTGGGCCCAAATTGTAAAATGGTCTTATCTATTGGCGATTTCGTCCCTATTCACATTCCAAGTAATATTCGGCATGCTAATTACATTGCCGGTTGCGAAACTGCATTATCTCTTATAGTTTCCGAGATATGGACTATCGATAATTTACACCTTAGGCTCTGCTTCTAACTTGGGCCCAAATTGTAAAATGATCTTATCTATTGGCGATTTCGTTCCAATTCACATTCCAAGTAATATTCGGCATGCTAATTACATTGCCGGTTGCCAAATTGCATTATCTCTTATAGTTTCCGAGATATGGACTATCGATAATTTACACCTTAGGCTCTGCTTCTAACTTGGGCCCAAATTGTAAAATGGTCTTATCTATTGGCGATTTCGTCCCAATTCACATTCCAAGTAATATTCGGCATGCTAATTACATTGCCGGTTGCGAAACTGCATTATCTCTTATAGTTTCCGAGATATGGACTATCGATAATTTACACCTTAGGCTCTGCTTCTAACTTGGGCCCAAATTGTAAAATGATCTTATCTATTGGCGATTTCGTTCCAATTCACATTCCAAGTAATATTCGGCATGCTAATTACATTGCCGGTTGCCAAATTGCATTATCTCTTATAGTTTCCGAGATATGGACTATCGATAATTTACACCTTAGGCTCTGCTTCTAACTTGGGCCCAAATTGTAAAATGGTCTTATCTATTGGCGATTTCGTACCAATTCACATTCCAAGTAATATTCGGTATGCTAATTACATTGCCGGTTGCCAAATTGCATTATCTCTTATAGTTTCCGAGATATGGACTATCGATAATTTACACCTTAGGCTCTGCTTCTAACTTGGGCCCAAATTGTAAAATGGTCTTATCTATTGGCGATTTCGTTCCAACTTACATTCCAAGTAATATTCGGCATGCTAATTACATTGCCGGTTGCCAAATTGCATTATCTCTTATAGTTTCCGAGATATGGACTATCGATAATTTACACCTTAGGCTCTGCTTCTAACTTGGGCCCAAATTGTAAAATGGTCTTATCTATTGGCGATTTCGTTCCAATTCACATTCCAAGTAATATTCGGCATGCTAATTACATTGCCGGTTGCCAAATTGCATTATCTCTTATAGTTTCCGAGATATGGACTATGGATAATTTACACCTTAGGCTCTGCTTCTAACTTGGGCCCAAATTGTAAAATGGTCTTATCTATTGGCGATTTCGTTCCAACTTACATTCCAAGTAATACTCGGCATGCTGATTACATTGCCGGTTGCCAAATTGCATTATCTCTTATAGTTTCAGAGATATGAACTATCGATAATTTACACCTTAGGCTCTGCTTCTAACTTGGGCCCAAATTGTAAAATGGTCTTATCTATTGGCGATTTCGTTCCAACTTACATTCCAAGTAATATTCGGCATGCTAATTACATTGCCGGTTGCCAAATTGCATTATCTCTTATAGTTTCCGAGATATGGACTATCGATAATTTACACCTTAGGCTCTGCTTCTAACTTGGGCCCAAATTGTAAAATGGTCTTATCTATTGGCGATTTCGTTCCAATTCACATTCCAAGTAATATTCGGCATGCTAATTACATTGCCGGTTGCCAAATTGCATTATCTCTTATAGTTTCCGAGATATGGACTATGGATAATTTACACCTTAGGCTCTGCTTCTAACTTGGGCCCAAATTGTAAAATGGTCTTATCTATTGGCGATTTCGTTCCAATTCACATTCCAAGTAATACTCCGCATGCTGATTACATTGCCGGTTGCCAAATTGCATTATCTCTTATAGTTTCAGAGATATGAACTATCGATAATTTACACCTTAGGCTCTGCTTCTAACTTGGGCCCAAATTGTAAAATGGTCTTATCTATTGGCGATTTCGTTCCAATTCACATTCCAAGTAATATTCGGCATGCTAATTACATTGCCGGTTGCCAAATTGCATTATCTCTTATAGTTTCCGAGATATGGACTATCGATAATTTACACCTTAGGCTCTGCTTCTAACTTGGGCCCAAATTGTAAAATGGTCTTATCTATTGGCGATTTCGTTCCAATTCACATTCCAAGTAATATTCGGCATGCTAATTACATTGCCGGTTGCCAAATTGAATTATCTCCTATAGTTTCCGAGATATGGACTATCGATAATTTACACCTTAGGCTCTGCTTCTAACTTGGGCCCAAATTGTAAAATGGTCTTACCTATTGGCGATTTCGTTCCAATTCACATTCCAAGTAATATTCGGCATGCTAGTTACATTGCCGGTGGCCAAATTGCATTATCTCTTATAGTTTCCGAGATATGGACTATCGATAATTTACACCTTAGGCTCTGCTTCTAACTTGGGCCCAAATTGTAAAATGGTCTTATCTATTGGCGATTTCGTTCCAATTCACATTCCAAGTAATATTCGGCATGCTAATTACATTGCCGGTTCCCAAATTGCATTATCTCTTATAGTTTCCGAGATATGGACTATCGATTATTTTTAACCTTAGGCTCTGCTTCTAACTTGGGCCCAAACTGTAAAATGGTCTTATCTATTGGCGATTTCGTTCCAATTCACATTCCAAGTAATATTCGGCATGCTAATTACATTGTCGGTTGCCAAATTGCATTATCTCTTATAGTTTCCGAGATATGGACTATCGATAATTTACACCTTAGGCTCTGCTTCTAACTTGGGCCCAAATTGTAAAATGGTCTTATCTATTGGCGATTTCGTTCCAATTCACATTCCAAGTAATATTCGGCATGCTAATTACATTGCCGGTTGCCAAATTGCATTATCTTTTATAGTTTCCGAGATATGGACTATCGATAATTTACACCTTGGGCTCTGCTTCTAACTTGGGCCCAAATTGTAAAATGGCCTTATCTATTGGCGATTTCGTTCCAATTCACATTCCAAGTAATACTCGGCATGCTGATTACATTGCCGGTTGCCAAATTGCATAATCTCTTATAGTTTCAGAGATATGGACTATCGATAATTTACACCTTAGGCTCTGCTTCTAACTTGGGCCCAAATTGTAAAATGGTCTTATCTATTGGCTATTTCGTTCCAATTCACATTCCAAGTAATATTCGGCATGCTAATTACATTGCCGGTTGCCAAATTGCATTATCTCTTATAGTTTCCGAGATATGGACTATCGATAATTTACACCTTAGGCTCTGCTTCTAACTTGGGCCCAAATTGTAAAATGGTCTTATCTATTGGCGATTTCGTTCCAATTCACATTCCAAGTAATATTCGGCATGTTAATTACATTGCCGGTTGCCAAATTGCATTATCTCTTATAGTTTCCGAGATATGGACTATCGATAATTTACACCTTAGGCTCTGCTTCTAACTTGGGCCCAAATTGTAAAATGGTCTTATCTATTGGCGATTTCGTTCCAATTCACATTCCAGGTAATATTCGGCATGCTAATTACATTGCCGGTTGCCAAATTGCATTATCTCCTGTAGTTTCCGAGATATGGACTATCGATAATTTACACCTTAGGCTCTGCTTCTAACTTGGGCCCAAATTGTAAAATGGTCTTACCTATTGGCGATTTCGTTCCAATTCACATTCCAAGTAATATTCGGCATGTTAATTACATTGCCGGTGGCCAAGTTGCATTATCTCTTATAGTTTCCGAGATATGGACTATCGATAATTTACACCTTAGGCTCTGCTTCTAACTTGGGCCCAAATTGTAAAATGGTCTTATCTATTGGCGATTTCGTTCCAATTCACATTCCAAGTAATATTCGGCATGCTAATTACATTGCCGGTTGCCAAATTGCATTATCTCTTATAGTTTCCGAGATATGGACTATCGATAATTTACACCTTAGGCTCTGCTTCTAACTTGGGCCCAAATTGTAAAATGGTCTTATCTATTGGCGATTTCGTACCAATTCACATTCCAAGTAATATTCGGTATGCTAATTACATTGCCGGTTGCCAAATTGCATTATCTCTTATAGTTTCCGAGATATGGACTATCGATAATTTACACCTTAGGCTCTGCTTCTAACTTGGGCCCAAATTGTAAAATGGTCTTATCTATTGGCGATTTCGTCCCTATTCACATTCCAAGTAATATTCGGCATGCTAATTACATTGCCGGTTGCGAAACTGCATTATCTCTTATAGTTTCCGAGATATGGACTATCGATAATTTACACCTTAGGCTCTGCTTCTAACTTGGGCCCAAATTGTAAAATGATCTTATCTATTGGCGATTTCGTTCCAATTCACATTCCAAGTAATATTCGGCATGCTAATTACATTGCCGGTTGCCAAATTGCATTATCTCTTATAGTTTCCGAGATATGGACTATCGATAATTTACACCTTAGGCTCTGCTTCTAACTTGGGCCCAAATTGTAAAATGGTCTTATCTATTGGCGATTTCGTCCCAATTCACATTCCAAGTAATATTCGGCATGCTAATTACATTGCCGGTTGCGAAACTGCATTATCTCTTATAGTTTCCGAGATATGGACTATCGATAATTTACACCTTAGGCTCTGCTTCTAACTTGGGCCCAAATTGTAAAATGATCTTATCTATTGGCGATTTCGTTCCAATTCACATTCCAAGTAATATTCGGCATGCTAATTACATTGCCGGTTGCCAAATTGCATTATCTCTTATAGTTTCCGAGATATGGACTATCGATAATTTACACCTTAGGCTCTGCTTCTAACTTGGGCCCAAATTGTAAAATGGTCTTATCTATTGGCGATTTCGTACCAATTCACATTCCAAGTAATATTCGGTATGCTAATTACATTGCCGGTTGCCAAATTGCATTATCTCTTATAGTTTCCGAGATATGGACTATCGATAATTTACACCTTAGGCTCTGCTTCTAACTTGGGCCCAAATTGTAAAATGGTCTTATCTATTGGCGATTTCGTTCCAACTTACATTCCAAGTAATATTCGGCATGCTAATTACATTGCCGGTTGCCAAATTGCATTATCTCTTATAGTTTCCGAGATATGGACTATCGATAATTTACACCTTAGGCTCTGCTTCTAACTTGGGCCCAAATTGTAAAATGGTCTTATCTATTGGCGATTTCGTTCCAATTCACATTCCAAGTAATATTCGGCATGCTAATTACATTGCCGGTTGCCAAATTGCATTATCTCTTATAGTTTCCGAGATATGGACTATGGATAATTTACACCTTAGGCTCTGCTTCTAACTTGGGCCCAAATTGTAAAATGGTCTTATCTATTGGCGATTTCGTTCCAACTTACATTCCAAGTAATATTCGGCATGCTAATTACATTGCCGGTTGCCAAATTGCATTATCTCTAATAGTTTCCGAGATATGGACTATCGATAATTTACACCATAGGCTCTGCTTCTAACTTGGGCCCAAATTGTAAAATCGTCTTATCTATTGGCGATTTCGTTCCAATTCACATTCCAAGTAATATTCGGCATGCTAATTACATTGCCGGTTGCCAAATTGCATTATCTCTTATAGTTTCCGAGATATGGACTATCGATAATTTACACCTTAGGCTCTGCTTCTAACTTGGGCCCAAATTGTAAAATGGTCTTATCTATTGGCGATTTCGTTCCAATTCACATTCCAGGTAATATTCGGCATGCTAATTACATTGCCGGTTGCCAAATTGCATTATCTCCTATAGTTTCCGAGATATGGACTATCGATAATTTACACCTTAGGCTCTGCTTCTAACTTGGGCCCAAATTGTAAAATGGTCTTACCTATTGGCGATTTCGTTCCAATTCACATTCCAAGTAATATTCGGCATGTTAATTACATTGCCGGTGGCCAAGTTGCATTATCTCTTATAGTTTCCGAGATATGGACTATCGATAATTTACACCTTAGGCTCTGGTTCTAACTTGGGCCCAAATTGTAAAATGGTCTTATCTATTGGCGATTTCGTTCCAATTCACATTCCAAGTAATATTCGGCATGCTAATTACATTGCCGGTTGCCAAATTGCATTATCTCTTATAGTTTCCGAGATATGGACTATCGATAATTTACACCTTAGGCTCTGCTTCTAACTTGGGCCCAAATTGTAAAATGGTCTTATCTATTGGCGATTTCGTACCAATTCACATTCCAAGTAATATTCGGTATGCTAATTACATTGCCGGTTGCCAAATTGCATTATCTCTTATAGTTTCCGAGATATGGACTATCGATAATTTACACCTTAGGCTCTGCTTCTAACTTGGGCCCAAATTGTAAAATGGTCTTATCTATTGGCGATTTCGTCCCAATTCACATTCCAAGTAATATTCGGCATGCTAATTACATTGCCGGTTGCGAAACTGCATTATCTCTTATAGTTTCCGAGATATGGACTATCGATAATTTACACCTTAGGCTCTGCTTCTAACTTGGGCCCAAATTGTAAAATGGTCTTATCTATTGGCGATTTCGTTCCAATTCACATTCCAAGTAATATTCGGCATGCTAATTACATTGCCGGTTGCCAAATTGCATTATCTCTTATAGTTTCCGAGATATGGACTATGGATAATTTACACCTTAGGCTCTGCTTCTAACTTGGGCCCAAATTGTAAAATGGTCTTATCTATTGGCGATTTCGTTCCAACTTACATTCCAAGTAATATTCGGCATGCTAATTACATTGCCGGTTGCCAAATTGCATTATCTCTTATAGTTTCCGAGATATGGACTATCGATAATTTACACCTTAGGCTCTGCTTCTAACTTGGGCCCAAATTGTAAAATGGTCTTATCTATTGGCGATTTCGTTCCAATTCACATTCCAAGTAATAATCGGCATGCTAATTACATTGCCGGTGGCCAAGTTGCATTATCTCTTATAGTTTCCGAGATATGGACTATCGATAATTTACACCTTAGGCTCTGCTTCTAACTTGGGCCCAAATTGTAAAATGGTCTTATCTATTGGCGATTTCGTTCCAATTCACATTCCAAGTAATATTCGGCATGCTAATTACATTGCCGGTGCCCAAATTGCATTATCTCTTATAGTTTCCGAGATATGGACTATCGATTATTTTTAACCTTAGGCTCTGCTTCTAACTTGGGCCAAAACTGTAAAATGGTCTTATCTATTGGCGATTTCGTTCCAATTCACATTCCAAGTAGTATTCGGCATGCTAATTACATTGCCGGTTGCCAAATTGAATTATCTCCTATAGTTTCCGAGATATGGACTATCGATAATTTACACCTTAGGCTCTGCTTCTAACTTGGGCCCAAATTGTAAAATGGTCTTACCTATTGGCGATTTCGTTCCAATTCACATTCCAAGTAATATTCGGCATGCTAATTACATTGCCGGTGGCCAAGTTGCATTATCTCTTATAGTTTCCGAGATATGGACTATCGATAATTTACACCTTAGGCTCTGCTTCTAACTTGGGCCCAAATTGTAAAATGGTCTTATCTATTGGCGATTTCGTTCCAATTCACATTCCAAGTAATATTCGGCATGCTAATTACATTGTCGGTTGCCAAATTGCATTATCTCTTATAGTTTCCGAGATATGGACTATCGATAATTTACACCTTAGGCTCTGCTTCTAACTTGGGCCCAAATTGTAATATGGTCTTATCTATTGGCGATTTCGTTCCAATTCACATTCCAAGTAATATTCGGCATGCTAATTACATTGCCGGTTGCCAAATTGCATTATCTCTTATAGTTTCCGAGATATGGACTATCGATAATTTACACCTTAGGCTCTGCTTCTAACTTGGGCCCAAATTGTAAAATGGTCTTATCTATTGGCGATTTCGTTCCAATTCACATTCCAAGTAATACTCCGCATGCTGATTACATTGCCGGTTGCCAAATTGCATTATCTCTTATAGTTTCAGAGATATGAACTATCGATAATTTACACCTTAGGCTCTGCTTCTAACTTGGGCCCAAATTGTAAAATGGTCTTATCTATTGGCGATTTCGTTCCAATTCACATTCCAAGTAATATTCGGCATGCTAATTACATTGCCGGTTGCCAAATTGCATTATCTCTTATAGTTTCCGAGATATGGACTATCGATAATTTACACCTTAGGCTCTGCTTCTAACTTGGGCCCAAATTGTAAAATGGTCTTATCTATTGGCGATTTCGTTCCAATTCACATTCCAAGTAATATTCGGCATGCTAATTACATTGCCGGTTGCCAAATTGAATTATCTCCTATAGTTTCCGAGATATGGACTATCGATAATTTACACCTTAGGCTCTGCTTCTAACTTGGGCCCAAATTGTAAAATGGTCTTACCTATTGGCGATTTCCTTCCAATTCACATTCCAAGTAATATTCGGCATGCTAATTACATTGCCGGTGGCCAAATTGCATTATCTCTTATAGTTTCCGAGATATGGACTATCGATAATTTACACCTTAGGCTCTGCTTCTAACTTGGGCCCAAATTGTAAAATGGTCTTATCTATTGGCGATTTCGTTCCAATTCACATTCCAAGTAATATTCGGCATGCTAATTACATTGCCGGTTCCCAAATTGCATTATCTCTTATAGTTTCCGAGATATGGACTATCGATTATTTTTAACCTTAGGCTCTGCTTCTAACTTGGGCCCAAACTGTAAAATGGTCTTATCTATTGGCGATTTCGTTCCAATTCACATTCCAAGTAATATTCGGCATGCTAATTACATTGTCGGTTGCCAAATTGCATTATCTCTTATAGTTTCCGAGATATGGACTATCGATAATTTACACCTTAGGCTCTGCTTCTAACTTGGGCCCAAATTGTAAAATGGTCTTATCTATTGGCGATTTCGTTTCAATTCACATTCCAAGTAATATTCGGCATGCTAATTACATTGCCGGTTGCCAAATTGCATTATCTCTTATAGTTTCCGACATATGGACTATCGATAATTTACACCTTAGGCTCTGCTTCTAACTTGGGCCCAAATTGTAATATGGTCTTATCTATTGGCGATTTCGTTCCAATTCACATTCCAAGTAATATTCGGCATGCTAATTACATTGCCGGTTGCCAAATTGCATTATCTCTTATAGTTTCCGAGATATGGACTATCGATAATTTACACCTTAGGCTCTGCTTCTAACTTGGGCCCAAATTGTAAAATGGTCTTATCTATTGGCGATTTCGTTCCAATTCACATTCCAAGTAATACTCCGCATGCTGATTACATTGCCGGTTGCCAAATTGCATTATCTCTTATAGTTTCAGAGATATGGACTATCGATAATTTACACCTTAGGCTCTGCTTCTAACTTGGGCCCAAATTGTAAAATGGTCTTATCTATTGGCTATTTCGTTCCAATTCACATTCCAAGTAATATTCGGCATGCTAATTACATTGCCGGTTGCCAAATTGCATTATCTCTTATAGTTTCCGAGATATGGACTATCGATAATTTACACCTTAGGCTCTGCTTCTAACTTGGGCCCAAATTGTAAAATGGTCTTATCTATTGGCGATTTCGTTCCAATTCACATTCCAAGTAATATTCGGCATGCTAATTACATTGCCAGTTGCCAAATTGCATTATCTCTTATAGTTTCCGAGATATGGACTATGGATAATTTACACCTTAGGCTCTGCTTCTAACTTGGGCCCAAATTGTAAAATGGTCTTATCTATTGGCGATTTCGTTCCAATTCACATTCCAAGTAATATTCGGCATGATAATTACATTGCCGGTTGCCAAATTGCATTATCTTTTATAGTTTCCGAGATATGGACTATCGATAATTTACACCTTGGGCTCTGCTTCTAACTTGGGCCCAAATTGTAAAATGGCCTTATCTATTGGCGATTTCGTTCCAATTCACATTCCAAGTAATACTCGGCATGCTGATTACATTGCCGGTTGCCAAATTGCATAATCTCTTATAGTTTCAGAGATATGGACTATCGATAATTTACACCTTAGGCTCCGCTTCTAACTTGGGCCCAAATTGTAAAATGGTCTTATCTATTGGCTATTTCGTTCCAATTCACATTCCAAGTAATATTCGGCATGCTAATTACATTGCCGGTTGCCAAATTGCATTATCTCTTATAGTTTCCGAGATATGGACTATCGATAATTTACAATTTAGGCTCTGCTTCTAACTTGGGCCCAAATTGTAAAATGATCTTATCTATTGGCGATTTCGTTCCAATTCACATTCCAAGTAATATTCGGCATGTTAATTAAATTGCCGGTTGCCAAATTGCATTATCTCTAATAGTTTCCGACATATGGACTATCGATAATTTACACCATAGGCTCTGCTTCTAACTTGGGCCCAAATTGTAAAATCGTCTTATCTATTGGCGATTTCGTTCCAATTCACATTCCAAGTAATATTCGGCATGCTAATTACATTGCCGGTTGCCAAATTGCATTATCTCTTATAGTTTCCGAGATATGGACTATCGATAATTTACACCTTAGGCTCTGCTTCTAACTTGGGCCCAAATTGTAAAATGGTCTTATCTATTGGCGATTTCGTTCCAATTCACATTCCAGGTAATATTCGGCATGCTAATTACATTGCCGGTTGCCAAATTGCATTATCTCCTATAGTTTCCGAGATATGGACTATCGATAATTTACACCTTAGGCTCTGCTTCTAACTTGGGCCCAAATTGTAAAATGGTCTTACCTATTGGCGATTTCGTTCCAATTCACATTCCAAGTAATATTCGGCATGCTAATTACATTGCCGGTGGCCAAGTTGCATTATCTCTTATAGTTTCCGAGATATGGACTATCGATAATTTACACCTTAGGCTCTGCTTCTAACTTGGGCCCAAATTGTAAAATGGTCTTATCTATTGGCGATTTCGTTCCAATTCACATTCCAAGTAATATTCGGCATGCTAATTACATTGCCGGTTGCCAAATTGCATTATCTCTTATAGTTTCCGAGATATGGACTATCGATAATTTACACCTTAGGCTCTGCTTCTAACTTGGGCCCAAATTGTAAAATGGTCTTATCTATTGGCGATTTCGTACCAATTCACATTCCAAGTAATATTCGGTATGCTAATTACATTGCCGGTTGCCAAATTGCATTATCTCTTATAGTTTCCGAGATATGGACTATCGATAATTTACACCTTAGGCTCTGCTTCTAACTTGGGCCCAAATTGTAAAATGGTCTTATCTATTGGCGATTTCGTCCCAATTCACATTCCAAGTAATATTCGGCATGCTAATTACATTGCCGGTTGCGAAACTGCATTATCTCTTATAGTTTCCGAGATATGGACTATCGATAATTTACACCTTAGGCTCTGCTTCTAACTTGGGCCCAAATTGTAAAATGATCTTATCTATTGGCGATTTCGTTCCAATTCACATTCCAAGTAATATTCGGCATGCTAATTACATTGCCGGTTGCCAAATTGCATTATCTCTTTTAGTTTCCGAGATATGGACTATCGATAATTTACACCTTAGGCTCTGCTTCTAACTTGGGCCCAAATTGTAAAATCGTCTTATCTATTGGCGATTTCGTTCCAATTCACATTCCAAGTAATATTCGGCATGCTAATTACATTGCCGGTTGCCAAATTGCATTATCTCTTATAGTTTCCGAGATATGGACTATCGATAATTTACACCTTAGGCTCTGCTTCTAACTTGGGCCCAAATTGTAAAATGGTCTTATCTATTGGCGATTTCGTTCCAATTCACATTCCAAGTAATATTCGGCATGCTAATTACATTGCCGGTTGCCAAATTGCATTATCTCTTATAGTTTCCGAGATACGGACTATCGATAATTTACACCTTAGGCTCTGCTTCTAACTTGGGCCCAAATTGTAAAATGGTCTTATCTATTGGCGATTTCGTTCCAATTCACACTCCAAGTAATATTCGGCATGCTAATTACATTGCCGGTTGCGAAATTGCATTATCTCTTATAGTTTCCGAGATATGGACTATCGATAATTTACACCTTAGGCTCTGCTTCTAACTTGGGCCCAAATTGTAAAATGGTCTTATCTATTGGCGATTTCGTTCCAATTCACATTCCAAGTAATATTCGGCATGCTAATTACATTGCCGGTTGCCAAATTGCATTATCTCTTATAGTTTCCGAGATATGGACTATGGATAATTTACACCTTAGGCTCTGCTTCTAACTTGGGCCCAAATTGTAAAATGGTCTTATCTATTGGCGATTTCGTTCCAATTCACATTCCAAGTAATATTCGGCATTCTAATTACATTGCCGGTTGCCAAATTGCATTATCTCTTATAGTTTCCGAGATATGGACTATCGATAATTTACACCTTAGGCTCTGCTTCTAACTTGGGCCCAAATTGTAAAATGGTCTTATCTATTGGCGATTTCGTTCCAATTCACATTCCAAGTAATAATCGGCATGCTAATTACATTGCCGGTGGCCAAGTTGCATTATCTCTTATAGTTTCCGAGATATGGACTATCGATAATTTACACCTTAGGCTCTGCTTCTAACTTGGGCCCAAATTGTAAAATGGTCTTATCTATTGGCGATTTCGTTCCAATTCACATTCCAAGTAATATTCGGCATGCTAATTACATTGCCGGTGCCCAAATTGCATTATCTCTTATAGTTTCCGAGATATGGACTATCGATTATTTTTAACCTTAGGCTCTGCTTCTAACTTGGGCCAAAACTGTAAAATGGTCTTATCTATTGGCGATTTCGTTCCAATTCACATTCCAAGTAGTATTCGGCATGCTAATTACATTGCCGGTTGCCAAATTGAATTATCTCCTATAGTTTCCGAGATATGGACTATCGATAATTTACACCTTAGGCTCTGCTTCTAACTTGGGCCCAAATTGTAAAATGGTCTTACCTATTGGCGATTTCGTTCCAATTCACATTCCAAGTAATATTCGGCATGCTAATTACATTGCCGGTGGCCAAGTTGCATTATCTCTTATAGTTTCCGAGATATGGACTATCGATAATTTACACCTTAGGCTCTGCTTCTAACTTGGGCCCAAATTGTAAAATGGTCTTATCTATTGGCGATTTCGTTCCAATTCACATTCCAAGTAATATTCGGCATGCTAATTACATTGCCGGTTCCCAAATTGCATTATCTCCTATAGTTTCCGAGATATGGACTATCGATTATTTTTAACCTTAGGCTCTGCTTCTAACTTGGGCCCAAACTGTAAAATGGTCTTATCTATTGGCGATTTCGTTCCAATTCACATTCCAAGTAATATTCGGCATGCTAATTACATTGTCGGTTGCCAAATTGCATTATCTCTTATAGTTTCCGAGATATGGACTATCGATAATTTACACCTTAGGCTCTGCTTCTAACTTGGGCCCAAATTGTAAAATGGTCTTATCTATTGGCGATTTCGTTTCAATTCACATTCCAAGTAATATTCGGCATGCTAATTACATTGCCGGTTGCCAAATTGCATTTTCTCTTATAGTTTCCGAGATATGGACTATCGATAATTTACACCTTAGGCTCTGCTTCTAACTTGGGCCCAAATTGTAATATGGTCTTATCTATTGGCGATTTCGTTCCAATTCACATTCCAAGTAATATTCGGCATGCTAATTACATTGCCGGTTGCCAAATTGCATTATCTCTTATAGTTTCCGAGATATGGACTATCGATAATTTACACCTTAGGCTCTGCTTCTAACTTGGGCCCAAATTGTAAAATGGTCTTATCTATTGGCGATTTCGTTCCAATTCACATTCCAAGTAATACTCCGCATGCTGATTACATTGCCGGTTGCCAAATTGCATTATCTCTTATAGTTTCAGAGATATGGACTATCGATAATTTACACCTTAGGCTCTGCTTCTAACTTGGGCCCAAATTGTAAAATGGTCTTATCTATTGGCTATTTCGTTCCAATTCACATTCCAAGTAATATTCGGCATGCTAATTACATTGCCGGTTGCCAAATTGCATTATCTCTTATAGTTTCCGAGATATGGACTATCGATAATTTACACCTTAGGCTCTGCTTCTAACTTGGGCCCAAATTGTAAAATGGTCTTATCTATTGGCGATTTCGTTCCAATTCACATTCCAAGTAATATTCGGCATGCTAATTACATTGCCAGTTGCCAAATTGCATTATCTCTTATAGTTTCCGAGATATGGACTATGGATAATTTACACCTTAGGCTCTGCTTCTAATTTGGGCCCAAATTGTAAAATGGTCTTATCTATTGGCGATTTCGTTCCATTCGGCATGCTAATTACATTGCCGGTTGCCAAATTGCATTATCTTTTATAGTTTCCGAGATATGGACTATCGATAATTTACACCTTGGGCTCTGCTTCTAACTTGGGCCCAAATTGTAAAATGGCCTTATCTATTGGCGATTTCGTTCCAATTCACATTCCAAGTAATACTCGGCATGCTGATTACATTGCCGGTTGCCAAATTGCATAATCTCTTATAGTTTCAGAGATATGGACTATCGATAATTTACACCTTAGGCTCTGCTTCTAACTTGGGCCCAAATTGTAAAATGGTCTTATCTATTGGCTATTTCGTTCCAATTCACATTCCAAGTAATATTCGGCATGCTAATTACATTGCCGGTTGCCAAATTGCATTATCTCTTATAGTTTCCGAGATATGGACTATCGATAATTTACACCTTAGGCTCTGCTTCTAACTTGGGCCCAAATTGTAAAATGGTCTTATCTATTGGCGATTTCGTTCCAATTCACATTCCAAGTAATATTCGGCATGCTAATTACATTGCCGGTTGCCAAATTGCATTATCTCTTATAGTTTCCGAGATATGGACTATCGATAATTTACACCTTAGGCTCTGCTTCTAACTTGGGCCCAAATTGTAAAATCGTCTTATCTATTTGCGATTTCGTTCCAATTCACATTCCAAGTAATATTCGGCATGCTAATTACATTGCCGGTTGCCAAATTGCATTATCTCTTATAGTTTCCGAGATATGGACTATCGATAATTTACACCTTAGGCTCTGCTTCTAACTTGGGCCCAAATTGTAAAATGGTCTTATCTATTGGCGATTTCGTTCCAATTCACATTCCAGGTAATATTCGGCATGCTAATTACATTGCCGGTTGCCAAATTGCATTATCTCCTATAGTTTCCGAGATATGGACTATCGATAATTTACACCTTAGGCTCTACTTCTAACTTGGGCCCAAATTGTAAAATGGTCTTACCTATTGGCGATTTCGTTCCAATTCACATTCCAAGTACTATTGGGCATGCTAATTACATTACCGGTGGCCAAGTTGCATTATCTCTTATAGTTTCCGAGATATGGACTATCGATAATTTACACCTTAGGCTCTGCTTCTAACTTGGGCTCAAATTGTAAAATGGTCTTATCTATTGGCGATTTCGTTCCAATTCACATTCCAAGTAATATTCGGCATGCTAATTACATTGCCGGTTGCCAAATTGCATTATCTCTTATAGTTTCCGAGATATGGACTATCGATAATTTACACCTTAGGCTCTGCTTCTAACTTGGGCCCAAATTGTAAAATGGTCTTATCTATTGGCGATTTCGTACCAATTCACATTCCAAGTAATATTCGGTATGCTAATTACATTGCCGGTTGCCAAATTGCATTATCTCTTATAGTTTCCGAGATATGGACTATCGATAATTTACACCTTAGGCTCTGCTTCTAACTTGGGCCCAAATTGTAAAATGGTCTTATCTATTGGCGATTTCGTCCCAATTCACATTCCAAGTAATATTCGCCATGCTAATTACATTGCCGGTTGCGAAACTGCATTATCTCTTAAAGTTTCCGAGATATGGACTATCGATAATTTACACCTTAGGCTCTGCTTCTAACTTGGGCCCAAATTGTAAAATGGTCTTATCTATTGGCGATTTCGTTCCAATTCTCATTCTAAGTAATATTCGGCATGCTAATTACATTGCCGGTTGCCAAATTGCATTATCTCTTTTAGTTTCCGAGATATGGACTATCGATAATTTACACCTTAGGCTCTGCTTCTAACTTGGGCCCAAATTGTAAAATGGCCTTATCTATTGGCAATTTCGTTCCAAGTCACATTCCAAGTAATATTCGGCCTGCTAATTACATTGCCGGTTGCCAAGTTGCATTATCTCTTATAGTTTCCGAGATACGGACTATCGATAATTTACACCTTAGGCTCTGCTTCTAACTTGGGCCCAAATTGTAAAATGGTCTTATTTATTGGCGATTTCGTTCCAATTCACACTCCAAGTAATATTCGGCATGCTAATTACATTGCCGGTTGCCAAATTGCATTATCTCTTATAGTTTCCGAGATATGGACTATCGATAATTTACACCTTAGGCTCTGCTTCTAACTTGGGCCTAAATTGTAAAATGGTCTTATCTATTGGCGATTTCGTTCCAATTCACATTCCAAGTAATATTCGGCATGCTAATTACATTGCCGGTGGCCAAATTGCATTATCTCTTATAGTTTCCGAGATATGGACTATCGATAATTTACACCTTAGGCTCTGCTTCTAACTTGGGCCCAAATTGTAAAATGGTCTTATCTATTGGCGATTTCGTTCCAATTCACATTCCAAGTAATATTCGGCATGCTAATTACATTGCCGGTTCCCAAATTGCATTATCTCTTATAGTTTCCGAGATATGGACTATCGATTATTTTTAACCTTAGGCTCTGCTTCTAACTTGGGCCCAAACTGTAAAATGGTCTTATCTATTGGCGATTTCGTTCCAATTCACATTCCAAGTAATATTCGGCATGCTAATTACATTGTCGGTTGCCAAATTGCATTATCTCTTATAGTTTCCGAGATATGGACTATCGATAATTTACACCTTAGGCTCTGCTTCTAACTTGGGCCCAAATTGTAAAATGGTCTTATCTATTGGCGATTTCGTTTCAATTCACATTCCAAGTAATATTCGGCATGCTAATTACATTGCCGGTTGCCAAATTGCATTATCTCTTATAGTTTCCGAGATATGGACTATCGATAATTTACACCTTAGGCTCTGCTTCTAACTTGGGCCCAAATTGTAATATGGTCTTATCTATTGGCGATTTCGTTCCAATTCACATTCCAAGTAATATTCGGCATGCTAATTACATTGCCGGTTGCCAAATTGCATTATCTCTTATAGTTTCCGAGATATGGACTATCGATAATTTACACCTTAGGCTCTGCTTCTAACTTGGGCCCAAATTGTAAAATGGTCTTATCTATTGGCGATTTCGTTCCAATTCACATTCCAAGTAATACTCCGCATGCTGATTACATTGCCGGTTGCCAAATTGCATTATCTCTTATAGTTTCAGAGATATGGACTATCGATAATTTACACCTTAGGCTCTGCTTCTAACTTGGGCCCAAATTGTAAAATGGTCTTATCTATTGGCTATTTCGTTCCAATTCACATTCCAAGTAATATTCGGCATGCTAATTACATTGCCGGTTGCCAAATTGCATTATCTCTTATAGTTTCCGAGATATGGACTATCGATAATTTACACCTTAGGCTCTGCTTCTAACTTGGGCCCAAATTGTAAAATGGTCTTATCTATTGGCGATTTCGTTCCAATTCACATTCCAAGTAATATTCGGCATGCTAATTACATTGCCAGTTGCCAAATTGCATTATCTCTTATAGTTTCCGAGATATGGACTATGGATAATTTACACCTTAGGCTCTGCTTCTAACTTGGGCCCAAATTGTAAAATGGTCTTATCTATTGGCGATTTCGTTCCAATTCACATTCCAAGTAATATTCGGCATGCTAATTACATTGCCGGTTGCCAAATTGCATTATCTTTTATAGTTTCCGAGATATGGACTATCGATAATTTACACCTTGGGCTCTGCTTCTAACTTGGGCCCAAATTGTAAAATGGCCTTATCTATTGGCGATTTCGTTCCAATTCAAATTCCAAGTAATACTCGGCATGCTGATTACATTGCCGGTTGCCAAATTGCATAATCTCTTATAGTTTCAGAGATATGGACTATCGATAATTTACACCTTAGGCTCTGCTTCTAACTTGGGCCCAAATTGTAAAATGGTCTTATCTATTGGCTATTTCGTTCCAATTCACATTCCAAGTAATATTCGGCATGCTAATTACATTGCCGGTTGCCAAATTGCATTATCTCTTATAGTTTCCGAGATATGGACTATCGATAATTTACACCTTAGGCTCTGCTCCTAACTTGGGCCCAAATTGTAAAACGGTCTTATCTATTGGCGATTTCGTTCCAATTCACATTCCAAGTAATATTCGGCATGTTAATTAAATTGCCGGTTGCCAAATTGCATTATCTCTAATAGTTTCCGAGATATGGACTATCGATAATTTACACCATAGGCTCTGCTTCTAACTTGGGCCCAAATTGTAAAATCGTCTTATCTATTGTCGATTTCGTTCCAATTCACATTCCAAGTAATATTCGGCATGCTAATTACATTGCCGGTTGCCAAATTGCATTATCTCTTATAGTTTCCGAGATATGGACTATCGATAATTTACACCTTAGGCTCTGCTTCTAACTTGGGACCAAATTGTAAAATGGTCTTATCTATTGGCGATTTCGTTCCAATTCACATTCCAAGTAATATTCGGCATGCTAATTACATTGCCGGTGGCTAAGTTGCATTATCTCTTATAGTTTCCGAGATATGGACTATCGATAATTTACACCTTAGGCTCTGCTTCTAACTTGGGCCCAAATTGTAAAATGGCCTTATCTATTGGCAATTTCGTTCCAAGTCACATTCCAAGTAATATTCGGCATGCTAATTACATTGCCGGTTGCCAAATTGCATTATCTCCTATAGTTTCCGAGATATGGACTATCGATAATTTACACCTTAGGCTCTGCTTCTAACTTGGGCCCAAATTGTAAAATGGTCTTACCTATTGGCGATTTCGTTCCAATTCACATTCCAAGTAATATTCGGCATGCTAATTACATTGCCGGTAACTAAGTTGCTTTATCTCTTATAGTTTCCGAGATATGGACTATCGATAATTTACACCTTAGGCTCTGCTTCTAACTTGGGCCCAAATTGTAAAATGGTCTTATCTATTGGCGATTTCGTTCCAATTCACATTCCAAGTAATATTCGGCATGCTAATTACATTGCCGGTTGCCAAATTGCATTATCTCTTATAGTTTCCGAGATATGGACTATCGATAATTTACACCTTAGGCTCTGCTTCTAACTTGGGCCCAAATTGTAAAATGGTCTTATCTATTGGCGATTTCGTACCAATTCACATTCCAAGTAATATTCGGTATGCTAATTACATTGCCGGTTGCCAAATTGCATTATCTCTTATAGTTTCCGAGATATGGACTATCGATAATTTACACCTTAGGCTCTGCTTCTAACTTAGGCCCAAATTGTAAAATGGTCTTATCTATTGGCGATTTCGTCCCAATTCACATTCCAAGTAATATTCGGCATGCTAATTACATTGCCGGTTGCGAAACTGCATTATCTCTTATAGTTTCCGAGATATGGACTATCGATAATTTACACCTTAGGCTCTGCTTCTAACTTGGGCCCAAAATTGTAAAATGATCTTATCTATTGGCGATTTCGTTCCAATTCACATTCCAAGTAATATTCGGCATGCTAATTACATTGCCGGTTGCCAAATTGCATTATCTCTTTTAGTTTCCGAGATATGGACTATCGATAATTTACACCTTAGGCTCTGCTTCTAACTTGGGCCCAAATTGTAAAATCGTCTTATCTATTGGCGATTTTGTTCCAATTCACATTCCAAGTAATATTCGGCATGCTAATTACATTGCCGGTTGCCAAATTGCATTATCTCTTATAGTTTCCGAGATATGGACTATCGATAATTTACACCTTAGGCTCTGCTTCTAACTTGGGCCCAAATTGTAAAATGGTCTTATCTATTGGCGATTTCGTTCCAATTCACATTCCAAGTAATATTCGCCATGCTAATTACATTGCCGGTTGCCAAATTGCATTATCTCTTATAGTTTCCGAGATACGGACTATCGATAATTTACACCTTAGGCTCTGCTTCTAACTTGGGCCCAAATTGTAAAATGGTCTTATCTATTGGCGATTTCGTTCCAATTCACATTCCAAGTAATATTCGGCATGCTAATTACATTGCCGGTGGCTAAGTTGCATTATCTCTTATAGTTTCCGAGATATGGACTATCGATAATTTACACCTTAGGCTCTGCTTCTAACTTGGGCCCAAATTGTAAAATGGCCTTATCTATTGGCAATTTCGTTCCAAGTCACATTCCAAGTAATATTCGGCATGCTAATTACATTGCCGGTTGCCAAATTGCATTATCTCCTATAGTTTCCGAGATATGGACTATCGATAATTTACACCTTAGGCTCTGCTTCTAACTTGGGCCCAAATTGTAAAATGGTCTTACCTATTGGCGATTTCGTTCCAATTCACATTCCAAGTAATATTCGGCATGCTAATTACATTGCCGGTAACTAAGTTGCTTTATCTCTTATAGTTTCCGAGATATGGACTATCGATAATTTACACCTTAGGCTCTGCTTCTAACTTGGGCCCAAATTGTAAAATGGTCTTATCTATTGGCGATTTCGTACCAATTCACATTCCAAGTAATATTCGGTATGCTAATTACATTGCCGGTTGCCAAATTGCATTATCTCTTATAGTTTCCGAGATATGGACTATCGATAATTTACACCTTAGGCTCTGCTTCTAACTTAGGCCCAAATTGTAAAATGGTCTTATCTATTGGCGATTTCGTCCCAATTCACATTCCAAGTAATATTCGGCATGCTAATTACATTGCCGGTTGCGAAACTGCATTATCTCTTATAGTTTCCGAGATATGGACTATCGATAATTTACACCTTAGGCTCTGCTTCTAACTTGGGCCCAAAATTGTAAAATGATCTTATCTATTGGCGATTTCGTTCCAATTCACATTCCAAGTAATATTCGGCATGCTAATTACATTGCCGGTTGCCAAATTGCATTATCTCTTTTAGTTTCCGAGATATGGACTATCGATAATTTACACCTTAGGCTCTGCTTCTAACTTGGGCCCAAATTGTAAAATCGTCTTATCTATTGGCGATTTTGTTCCAATTCACATTCCAAGTAATATTCGGCATGCTAATTACATTGCCGGTTGCCAAATTGCATTATCTCTTATAGTTTCCGAGATATGGACTATCGATAATTTACACCTTAGGCTCTGCTTCTAACTTGGGCCCAAATTGTAAAATGGTCTTATCTATTGGCGATTTCGTTCCAATTCACATTCCAAGTAATATTCGCCATGCTAATTACATTGCCGGTTGCCAAATTGCATTATCTCTTATAGTTTCCGAGATACGGACTATCGATAATTTACACCTTAGGCTCTGCTTCTAACTTGGGCCCAAATTGTAAAATGGTCTTATCTATTGGCGATTTCGTTCCAATTCACATTCCAAGTAATATTCGGCATGCTAATTACATTGCCGGTTGCCAAATTGCATTATCTCTTATAGTTTCCGAGATATGGACTATGGATAATTTACACCTTAGGCTCTGCTTCTAACTTGGGCCCAAATTGTAAAATGGTCTTATCTATTGGCGATTTCGTTCCAACTTACATTCCAAGTAATATTCGGCATGCTAATTACATTGCCGGTTGCCAAATTGCATTATCTCTTATAGTTTCCGAGATATGGACTATCGATAATTTACACCTTAGGCTCTGCTTCTAACTTGGGCCCAAATTGTAAAATGGTCTTATCTATTGGCGATTTCGTTCCAATTCACATTCCAAGTAATAATCGGCATGCTAATTACATTGCCGGTGGCCAAGTTGCATTATCTCTTATAGTTTCCGAGATATGGACTATCGATAATTTACACCTTAGGCTCTGCTTCTAACTTGGGCCCGAATTGTAAAATGGTCTTATCTATTGGCGATTTCGTTCCAATTCACATTCCAAGTAATATTCGGCATGCTAATTACATTGCCGGTGCCCAAATTGCATTATCTCTTATAGTTTCCGAGATATGGACTATCGATTATTTTTAACCTTAGGCTCTGCTTCTAACTTGGGCCAAAACTGTAAAATGGTCTTATCTATTGGCGATTTCGTTCCAATTCACATTCCAAGTAGTATTTGGCATGCTAATTACATTGCCGGTTGCCAAATTGAATTATCTCCTATAGTTTCCGAGATATGGACTATCGATAATTTACACCTTAGGCTCTGCTTCTAACTTGGGCCCAAATTGTAAAATGGTCTTACCTATTGGCGATTTCGTTCCAATTCACATTCCAAGTAATATTCGGCATGCTAATTACATTGCCGGTGGCCAAGTTGCGTTATCTCTTATAGTTTCCGAGATATGGACTATCGATAATTTACACCTTAGGCTCTGCTTCTAACTTGGGCCCAAATTGTAAAATGGTCTTATCTATTGGCGATTTCGTTCCAATTCACATTCCAAGTAATATTCGGCATGCTAATTACATTGCCGGTTCCCAAATTGCATTATCTCCTATAGTTTCCGAGATATGGACTATCGATTATTTTTAACCTTAGGCTCTGCTTCTAACTTGGGCCCAAACTGTAAAATGGTCTTATCTATTGGCGATTTCGTTCCAATTCACATTCCAAGTAATATTCGGCATGCTAATTACATTGTCGGTTGCCAAATTGCATTATCTCTTATAGTTTCCGAGATATGGACTATCGATAATTTACACCTTAGGCTCTGCTTCTAACTTGGGCCCAAATTGTAAAATGGTCTTATCTATTGGCGATTTCGTTTCAATTCACATTCCAAGTAATATTCGGCATGCTAATTACATTGCCGGTTGCCAAATTGCATTTTCTCTTATAGTTTCCGAGATATGGACTATCGATAATTTACACCTTAGGCTCTGCTTCTAACTTGGGCCCAAATTGTAATATGGTCTTATCTATTGGCGATTTCGTTCCAATTCACATTCCAAGTAATATTCGGCATGCTAATTACATTGCCGGTTGCCAAATTGCATTATCTCTTATAGTTTCCGAGATATGGACTATCGATAATTTACACCTTAGGCTCTGCTTCTAACTTGGGCCCAAATTGTAAAATGGTCTTATCTATTGGCGATTTCGTTCCAATTCACATTCCAAGTAATACTCCGCATGCTGATTACATTGCCGGTTGCCAAATTGCATTATCTCTTATAGTTTCAGAGATATGGACTATCGATAATTTACACCTTAGGCTCTGCTTCTAACTTGGGCCCAAATTGTAAAATGGTCTTATCTATTGGCTATTTCGTTCCAATTCACATTCCAAGTAATATTCGGCATGCTAATTACATTGCCGGTTGCCAAATTGCATTATCTCTTATAGTTTCCGAGATATGGACTATCGATAATTTACACCTTAGGCTCTGCTTCTAACTTGGGCCCAAATTGTAAAATGGTCTTATCTATTGGCGATTTCGTTCCAATTCACATTCCAAGTAATATTCGGCATGCTAATTACATTGCCAGTTGCCAAATTGCATTATCTCTTATAGTTTCCGAGATATGGACTATGGATAATTTACACCTTAGGCTCTGCTTCTAACTTGGGCCCAAATTGTAAAATGGTCTTATCTATTGGCGATTTCGTTCCAATTCACATTCCAAGTAATATTCGGCATGCTAATTACATTGCCGGTTGCCAAATTGCATTATCTTTTATAGTTTCCGAGATATGGACTATCGATAATTTACACCTTGGGCTCTGCTTCTAACTTGGGCCCAAATTGTAAAATGGCCTTATCTATTGGCGATTTCGTTCCAATTCACATTCCAAGTAATACTCGGCATGCTGATTACATTGCCGGTTGCCAAATTGCATAATCTCTTATAGTTTCAGAGATATGGACTATCGATAATTTACACCTTAGGCTCTGCTTCTAACTTGGGCCCAAATTGTAAAATGGTCTTATCTATTGGCTATTTCGTTCCAATTCACATTCCAAGTAATACTCGGCATGCTAATTACATTGCCGGTTGCCAAATTGCATTATCTCTTATAGTTTCCGAGATATGGACTATCGATAATTTACACCTTAGGCTCTGCTTCTAACTTGGGCCCAAATTGTAAAATGGTCTTATCTATTGGCGATTTCGTTCCAATTCACATTCCAAGTAATATTCGGCATGTTAATTAAATTGCCGGTTGCCAAATTGCATTATCTCTTATAGTTTCCGAGATATGGACTATCGATAATTTACACCTTAGGCTCTGCTTCTAAGTTGGGCCCAAATTGTAAAATGGTCTTATCTATTGGCGATTTCGTTCCAATTCACATTCCAAGTAATATTCGGCATGCTAATTACATTGCCGGTTGCCAAATTGCATTATCTCTTATAGTTTCCGAGATATGGACTATCGATAATTTACACCTTAGGCTCTGCTTCTAACTTGGGCCCAAATTGTAAAATGGTCTTATCTATTGGCGATTTCGTACCAATTCACATTCCAAGTAATATTCGGTATGCTAATTACATTGCCGGTTGCCAAATTGCATTATCTCTTATAGTTTCCGAGATATGGACTATCGATAATTTACACCTTAGGCTCTGCTTCTAACTTGGGCCCAAATTGTAAAATGGTCTTATCTATTGGCGATTTCGTCCCAATTCACATTCCAAGTAATATTCGCCATGCTAATTACATTGCCGGTTGCGAAACTGCATTATCTCTTATAGTTTCCGAGATATGGACTATCGATAATTTACACCTTAGGCTCTGCTTCTAACTTGGGCCCAAATTGTAAAATGGTCTTATCTATTGGCGATTTCGTTCCAATTCACATTCCAAGTAATATTCGGCATGCTAATTACATTGCCGGTTGCCAAATTGCATTATCTCTTTTAGTTTCCGAGATATGGACTATCGATAATTTACACCTTAGGCTCTGCTTCTAACTTGGGCCCAAATTGTAAAATGGCCTTATCTATTGGCAATTTCGTTCCAAGTCACATTCCAAGTAATATTCGGCATGCTAATTACATTGCCGGTTGCCAAATTGCATTATCTCTTATAGTTTCCGAGATACGGACTATCGATAATTTACACCTTAGGCTCTGCTTCTAACTTGGGCCCAAATTGTAAAATTGTCTTATCTATTGGCGATTTCGTTCCAATTCACACTCCAAGTAATATTCGGCATGCTAATTACATTGCCGGTTGCCAAATTGCATTATCTCTTATAGTTTCCGAGATATGGACTATCGATAATTTACACCTTAGGCTCTGCTTCTAACTTGGGCCCAAATTGTAAAATGGTCTTATCTATTGGCGATTTCGTTCCAATTCACATTCCAAGTAATATTCGGCATGCTAATTACATTGCCGGTTGCCAAATTGCATTATCTCTTATAGTTTCCGAGATACGGACTATCGATAATTTACACCTTAGGCTCTGCTTCTAACTTGGGCCCAAATTGTAAAATGGTCTTATCTATTGGCGATTTCGTTCCAATTCACACTCCAAGTAATATTCGGCATGCTAATTACATTGCCGGTTGCGAAATTGCATTATCTCTTATAGTTTCCGAGATATGGACTATCGATAATTTACACCTTAGGCTCTGCTTCTAACTTGGGCCCAAATTGTAAAATGGTCTTATCTATTGGCGATTTCGTTCCAATTCACATTCCGAGTAATATTCGGCATGCTAATTACATTGCCGGTTGCCAAATTGCATTATCTCTTATAGTTTCCGAGATATGGACTATGGATAATTTACACCTTAGGCTCTGCTTCTAACTTGGGCCCAAATTGTAAAATGGTCTTATCTATTGGCGATTTCGTTCCAACTTACATTCCAAGTAATATTCGGCATGCTAATTACATTGCCGGTTGCCAAATTGCATTATCTCTTATAGTTTCCGAGATATGGACTATCGATAATTTACACCTTAGGCTCTGCTTCTAACTTGGGCCCAAATTGTAAAATGGTCTTATCTATTGGCGATTTCGTTCCAATTCACATTCCAAGTAATAATCGGCATGCTAATTACATTGCCGGTGGCCAAGTTGCATTATCTCTTATAGTTTCCGAGATATGGACTATCGATAATTTACACCTTAGGCTCTGCTTCTAACTTGGGCCCAAATTGTAAAATGGTCTTATCTATTGGCGATTTCGTTCCAATTCACATTCCAAGTAATATTCGGCATGCTAATTACATTGCCGGTGCCCAAATTGCATTATCTCTTATAGTTTCCGAGATATGGACTATCGATTATTTTTAACCTTAGGCTCTGCTTCTAACTTGGGCCCAAATTGTAAAATGGTCTTATCTATTGGCGATCGATGGACGAACCTATCGATAATTTACACCTTAGGCTCTGCTTCTAACTTGGGCCCAAATTGTAAAATGGTCTTACCTATTGGCGATTTCGTTCCAATTCACATTCCAAGTAATATTCGGCATGCTAATTACATTGCCGGTGGCCAAGTTGCATTATCTCTTATAGTTTCCGAGATATGGACTATCGATAATTTACACCTTAGGCTCTGCTTCTAACTTGGGCCCAAATTGTAAAATGGTCTTATCTATTGGCGATTTCGTTCCAATTCACATTCCAAGTAATATTCGGCATGCTAATTACATTGCCGGTTCCCAAATTGTATGATCTCCTATAGTTTCCGAGATATGGACTATCGATTATTTTTAACCTTAGGCTCTGCTTCTAACTTGGGCCCAAACTGTAAAATGGTCTTATCTATTGGCGATTTCGTTCCAATTCACATTCCAAGTAATATTCGGCATGCTAATTACATTGTCGGTTGCCAAATTGCATTATCTCTTATAGTTTCCGAGATATGGACTATCGATAATTTACACCTTAGGCTCTGCTTCTAACTTGGGCCCAAATTGTAAAATGGTCTTATCTATTGGCGATTTCGTTTCAATTCACATTCCAAGTAATATTCGGCATGCTAATTACATTGCCGGTTGCCAAATTGCATTTTCTCTTATAGTTTCCGAGATATGGACTATCGATAATTTACACCTTAGGCTCTGCTTCTAACTTGGGCCCAAATTGTAATATGGTCTTATCTATTGGCGATTTCGTTCCAATTCACATTCCAAGTAATATTCGGCATGCTAATTACATTGCCGGTTGCCAAATTGCATTATCTCTTATAGTTTCCGAGATATGGACTATCGATAATTTACACCTTAGGCTCTGCTTCTAACTTGGGCCCAAATTGTAAAATGGTCTTATCTATTGGCGATTTCGTTCCAATTCACATTCCAAGTAATACTCCGCATGCTGATTACATTGCCGGTTGCCAAATTGCATTATCTCTTATAGTTTCAGAGATATGGACTATCGATAATTTACACCTTAGGCTCTGCTTCTAACTTGGGCCCAAATTGTAAAATGGTCTTATCTATTGGCTATTTCGTTCCAATTCACATTCCAAGTAATATTCGGCATGCTAATTAAATTGCCGGTTGCCAAATTGCATTATCTCTTATAGTTTCCGAGATATGGACTATCGATAATTTACACCTTAGGCTCTGCTTCTGACTTGGGCCCAAATTGTAAAATGGTCTTATCTATTGGCGATTTCGTTCCAATTCACATTCCAAGTAATATTCGGCATGTTAATTAAATTGCCGGTTGCCAAATTGCATTATCTCTTATAGTTTCCGAGATATGGACTATCGATAATTTACACCTTAGGCTCTGCTTCTAACTTGGGCCCAAATTGTAAAATCGTCTTATCTATTTGCGATTTCGTTCCAATTCACATTCCAAGTAATATTCGGCATGCTAATTACATTGCCGGTTGCCAAATTGCATTATCTCTTATAGTTTCCGAGATATGGACTATCGATAATTTACACCTTAGGCTCTGCTTCTAACTTGGGCCCAAATTGTAAAATGGTCTTATCTATTGGCGATTTCGTTCCAATTCACATTCCAAGTAATATTCGGCATGCTAATTACATTGCCGGTTGCCAAATTGCATTATCTCTTTTAGTTTCCGAGATATGGACTATCGATAATTTACACCTTAGGCTCTACTTCTAACTTGGGCCCAAATTGTAAAATGGTCTTACCTATTGGCGATTTCGTTCCAATTCACATTCCAAGTAATATTCGGCATGCTAATTACATTGCCGGTGGCCAAGTTGCATTATCTCTTATAGTTTCCGAGATATGGACTATCGATAATTTACACCTTAGGCTCTGCTTCTAACTTGGGCCCAAATTGTAAAATGGTCTTATCTATTGGCGATTTCGTTCCAATTCACATTCCAAGTAATATTCGGCATGCTAATTTCATTGCCGGTTGCCAAATTGCATTATCTCTTATAGTTTCCGAGATATGGACTATCGATAATTTACACCTTAGGCTCTGCTTCTAACTTGGGCCCAAATTGTAAAATGGTCTTATCTATTGGCGATTTCGTACCAATTCACATTCCAAGTAATATTCGGTATGCTAATTACATTGCCGGTTGCCAAATTGCATTATCTCTTATAGTTTCCGAGATATGGACTATCGATAATTTACACCTTAGGCTCTGCTTCTAACTTGGGCCCAAATTGTAAAATGGTCTTATCTATTGGCGATTTCGTCCCAATTCACATTCCAAGTAATATTCGCCATGCTAATTACATTGCCGGTTGCGAAACTGCATTATCTCTTATAGTTTCCGAGATATGGACTATCGATAATTTACACCTTAGGCTCTGCTTCTAACTTGGGCCCAAATTGTAAAATGGCCTTATCTATTGGCGATTTCGTTCCAATTCACATTCCAAGTAATATTCGGCATGCTAATTACAATGCCGGTTGCCAAATTGCATTATCTCTTTTAGTTTCCGAGATATGGACTATCGATAATTTACACCTTAGGCTCTGCTTCTAACTTGGGCCCAAATTGTAAAATGGTCTTATCTATTGGCAATTTCGTTCCAATTCACATTCCAAGTAATATTCGGCATGCTAATTACATTGCCGGTTGCCAAATTGCATTATCTCTTATAGTTTCCGAGATACGGACTATCGATAATTTACACCTTAGGCTCTGCTTCTAACTTGGGCCCAAATTGTAAAATGGTCTTATCTATTGGCGATTTCGTCCCAATTCACATTCCAAGTAATATTCGCCATGCTAATTACATTGCCGTTTGCGAAACTGCATTATCTCTTATAGTTTCCGAGATATGGACTATCGATAATTTACACCTTAGGCTCTGCTTCTAACTTGGGCCCAAATTGTAAAATGGCCTTATCTATTGGCGATTTCGTTCCAATTCACATTCCAAGTAATATTCGGCATGCTAATTACAATGCCGGTTGCCAAATTGCATTATCTCTTTTAGTTTCCGAGATATGGACTATCGATAATTTACACCTTAGGCTCTGCTTCTAACTTGGGCCCAAATTGTAAAATGGTCTTATCTATTGGCAATTTCGTTCCAATTCACATTCCAAGTAATATTCGGCATGCTAATTACATTGCCGGTTGCCAAATTGCATTATCTCTTATAGTTTCCGAGATACGGACTATCGATAATTTACACCTTAGGCTCTGCTTCTAACTTGGGCCCAAATTGTAAAATGGTCTTATCTATTGGCGATTTCGTTCCAATTCACACTCCAAGTAATATTCGGCATGCTAATTACATTGCCGGTTGCGAAATTGCATTATCTCTTATAGTTTCCGAGATATGGACTATCGATAATTTACACCTTAGGCTCTGCTTCTAACTTGGGCCCAAATTGTAAAATGGTCTTATCTATTGGCGATTTCGTTCCAATTCACATTCCAAGTAATATTCGGCATGCTAATTACATTGCCGGTTGCCAAATTGCATTATCTCTTATAGTTTCCGAGATATGGACTATGGATAATTTACACCTTAGGCTCTGCTTCTAACTTGGGCCCAAATTGTAAAATGGTCTTATCTATTGGCGATTTCGTTCCAACTTACATTCCAAGTAATATTCGGCATGCTAATTACATTGCCGGTTGCCAAATTGCATTATCTCTTATAGTTTCCGAGATATGGACTATCGATAATTTACACCTTAGGCTCTGCTTCTAACTTGGGCCCAAATTGTAAAATGGTCTTATCTATTGGCGATTTCGTTCCAATTCACATTCCAAGTAGTATTCGGCATGCTAATTACATTGCCGGTTGCCAAATTGAATTATCTCCTATAGTTTCCGAGATATGGACTATCGATAATTTACACCTTAGGCTCTGCTTCTAACTTGGGCCCAAATTGTAAAATGGTCTTACCTATTGGCGATTTCGTTCCAATTCACATTCCAAGTAATATTCGGCATGCTAATTACATTGCCGGTGGCCAAGTTGCATTATCTCTTATAGTTTCCGAGATATGGACTATCGATAATTTACACCTTAGGCTCTGCTTCTAACTTGGGCCCAAATTGTAAAATGGTCTTATCTATTGGCGATTTCGTTCCAATTCACATTCCAAGTAATATTCGGCATGCTAATTACATTGCCGTTTCCCAAATTGCATTATCTCTTATAGTTTCCGAGATATGGACTATCGATTATTTTTAACCTTAGGCTCTGCTTCTAACTTGGGCCCAAACTGTAAAATGGTCTTATCTATTGGCGATTTCGTTCCAATTCACATTCCAAGTAGTATTCGGTATGATAATTACATTGCCGGTTGCCAAATTGCATTATCTCTTATAGTTTCCGAGATATGGACTATCGATAATTTACACCTTAGGCTCTGCTTCTAACTTGGGCCCAAATTGTAAAATGGTCTTATCTATTGGGGATTTCGTCCCAATTCACATTCCAAGTAATATTCGGCATGCTAATTATATTGCCAGTTGCCAAATTGCATTATCTCTTATAGTTCCCGAGATATGGACTATGGATAATTTACACCTTAGGCTCTGCTTCTAACTTGGGCACAAATTGTAAAATGGTCTTATCTATTGGGGATTTCGTCCCAATTCACATTCCAAGTAATATTCGGCATGCTAATTATATTGCCAGTTGCCAAATTGCATTATCTCTTATAGTTCCCGAGATATGGACTATGGATAATTTACACCTTAGGCTCTGCTTCTAACTTGGGCACAAATTGTAAAATAGCCTTATCTATTGGCGATTTCATTCCAATTCACATTCCAAGTAATATTCGGCATGCTAATTACATTGCCGGTTGCCAAATTGCATTATCTCTTTTAGTTTCCGAGATATGGACTATCGATAATTTACACCTTAGTCTCTGCTTCTAACTTGGGCCCAAATTGTAAAATCGTCTTATCTATTGGCGATTTCGTTCCATTTGACATTCCAAGTAATATTCGGCATGCTAATTACATTGCCGGTTGCCAAATTGCATTATCTCTTATAGTTTCCGTGATATGGACTATCGATAATTTACACCTTAGGCTCTGCTTCTAACTTGGGCCCAAATTGTAAAATTGTCTTATCTATTGGCGATTTCGTTCCAATTCACATTCCAAGTAATATTCGGCATGCTAATTACATTGCCGGTTGCCAAATTGCATTATCTCTTATAGTTTCCGAGATATGGACTATCGGTAATTTACACCTTAGGCTCTGCTTCTAACTTGGGCCCAAATTGTAAAATCGTCTTATCTATTGGCGATTTCGTTCCATTTGACATTCCAAGTAATATTCGGCATGCTAATTACATTGCCGGTTGCCAAATTGCATTATCTCTTATAGTTTCCGAGATATGGACTATCGATAATTTACACCTTAGGCTCTGCTCCTAACTTGGGCCCAAATTGTAAAATGGTCTTATCTATTGGCGATTTCGTTCCAATTCACATTCCAAGTAATATTCGGCATGCTAATTACATTGCCGGTTGCCAAATTGCATTATCTCTTATAGTTTCCGAGATATGGACTATCGATAATTTACACCTTAGGCTCTGCTTCTAACTTGGGCCCAAATTGTAAAATGGTCTTATCTATTGGCGATTTCGTCCCAATTCACATTCCAAGTAATATTCGGCATGCTAATTACATTGCCGGTTGCGAAACTGCATTATCTCTTATAGTTTCCGAGATATGGACTATCGATAATTTACACCTTAGGCTCTGCTTCTAACTTGGGCCCAAATTGTAAAATGGTCTTATCTATTGGCGATTTCGTTCCAATTCACGTTCCAAGTAATATTCGGCATGCTAATTACATTGCCGGTTGCCAAATTGCATTATCTCTTTTAGTTTCCGAGATATGGACTATCGATAATTTACACCTTAGGCTCTGCTTCTAACTTGGGCCCAAATTGTAAAATCGTCTTATCTATTGGCGATTTCGTTCCAATTCACATTCCAAGTAATATTCGGCATGCTAATTACATTGCCGGTTGCCAAATTGCATTATCTCTTATAGTTTCCGAGATATGGACTATCGATAATTTACACCTTAGGCTCTGCTTCTAACTTGGGCCCAAATTGTAAAATGGTCTTATCTATTGGCGATTTCGTTCCAATTCACGTTCCAAGTAATATTCGGCATGCTAATTACATTGCCGGTTGCCAAATTGCATTATCTCTTTTAGTTTCCGAGATATGGACTATCGATAATTTACACCTTAGTCTCTGCTTCTTACTTGGGCCCAAATTGTAAAATCGTCTTATCTATTGACGATTTCGTTCCAATTCACATTCCAAGTAATATTCGGCATGCTAATTACATTGCCGGTTGCCAAATTGCATTATCTCTTATAGTTTCCGTGATATGGACTATCGATAATTTACACCTTAGGCTCTGCTTCTAACTTGGGCCCAAATTGTAAAATTGTCTTATCTATTGGCGATTTCGTTCCAATTCACATTCCAAGTAATATTCGGCATGCTAATTACATTGCCGGTTGCCAAATTGAATTATCTCTTATAGTTTCCGAGATATGGACTATCGATAATTTACACCTTAGGCTCTGCTTCTAACTTGGGCCCAAATTGTAAAATAGTCTTATCTATTGGCGATTTCGTTCCAATTCACATTCCAAGTGGTATTCGGCATGCTAATTACATTGCCGGTTGCCAAATTGCATTATCTCTTATAGTTTCCGAGATATGGACTATCGATAATTTACACCTTAGGCTCTGCTTCTAACTTGGGCCCAAATTGTAAAATGGTCTTATCTATTGGCGATTTCGTCCCAATTCACATTCCAAGTAATATTCAGCATGCTAATTACATTGCCGGTTGCGAAACTGCATTATCTCTTATAGTTTCCGAGATATGGACAATCGATAATTTACACCTTAGGCTCTGCTTCTAACTTGGGCCCAAATTGTAAAATGGTCTTATCTATTGGCAATTTCGTTCCAATTCACATTCCAAGTAATATTCGGCATGCTAATTACATTGCCGGTTGCCAAATTGCATTATCTCTTATAGTTTCCGAGATATGGACTATCGATAATTTACACCTTAGGCTCTGCTTCTAACTTGGGACCAAATTGTAAAATGGTCTTATCTATTGGCGATTTCGTTCCAATTCACATTCCAAGTAATATTCGGCATGCTAATTACATTGCCGGTTGCCAAATTGCATTATCTCTTATAGTTTCCGAGATATGGACTATCGGTAATTTACACCTTAGGCTCTGCTTCTAACTTGGGCAAAAATTGTAAAATCGTCTTATCTATTGGCGATTTCGTTCCAATTCACATTCCAAGTAATATTCGGCATGCTAATTACATTACCGGTTGATAAATTGCATTATCTCTTATAGTTTCCGAGATATGGACTATCGATAATTTACACCTTAGGCTCTGCTTCTAACATGGGCCCAAATTGTAAAATGGCCTTATCTATTGGCGATTTCATTCCAATTCACATTCCAAGTAATATTCGGCATGCTAATTACATTGCCGGTTGCCAAATTGCATTATCTCTTATAGTTTCCGAGATATGGACTATCGATAATTTACACCTTAGGCTCTGCTTCTAACTTGGGCCCAAATTGTAAAATGGTCTTATCTATTGGCGATTTCGTTCCAATTCACACTCCAAGTAATATTCGGCATGCTAATTACATTGCCGGTTGCGAAATTGCATTATCTCTTATAGTTTCCGAGATATGGACTATCGATAATTTACACCTTAGGCTCTGCTTCTAACTTGGGCCCAAATAGTAAAATGGTCTTATCTATAGGCGATTTCGTTCCAATTCACATTCCAAGTAATATTCGGCATGCTAATTACATTGCCGGTTGCCAAATTGCATTATCTCTTATAGTTTCCAAGATATGGACTATGGATAATTTACACCTTAGGCTCTGCTTCTAACTTGGGCCCAAATTGTAAAATGGTCTTATCTATTGGCGATTTCGCTCCAACTTACATTCCAAGTAATATTCGGCATGCTAATTACATTGCCGGTTGCCAAATTGCATTATCTCTTATAGTTTCCGAGATATGGACTATCGATAATTTACACCTTAGGCTCTGCTTCTAACTTGGGCCCAAATTGTAAAATGGTCTTATCTATTGGCGATTTCGTTCCAATTCACATTCCAAGTAATAATCGGCATGCTAATTACATTGCCGGTGGCCAAGTTGCATTATCTCTTATAGTTTCCGAGATATGGACTATCGATAATTTACACCTTAGGCTCTGCTTCTAACTTGGGCCCAAATTGTAAAATGGTCTTATCTATTGGCGATTTCGTTCCAATTCACATTCCAAGTAATATTCGGCATGCTAATTACATTGCCGGTGCCCAAATTGCATTATCTCTTATAGTTTCCGAGATATGGACTATCGATTATTTTTAACCTTAGGCTCTGCTTCTAACTTGGGCCCAAACTGTAAAATGGTCTTATCTATTGGCGATTTCGTTCCAATTCACATTCCAAGTAGTATTCGGCATGCTAATTACATTGCCGGTTGCCAAATTGAAATATCTCCTATAGTTTCCGAGATATGGACTATCGATAATTTACACCTTAGGCTCTGCTTCTAACTTGGGCCCAAATTGTAAAATGGTCTTACCTATTGGCGATTTCGTTCCAATTCACATTCCAAGTAATATTCGGCATGCTAATTACATTGCCGGTGGCCAAGTTGCATTATCTCTTATAGTTTCCGAGATATGGACTATCGATTATTTTTAACCTTAGGCTCTGCTTCTAACTTGGGCCCAAACTGTAAAATGGTCTTATCTATCGGCGATTTCGTTCCAATTCACATTCCAAGTAGTATTCGGCATGATAATTACATTGCCGGTTGCCAAATTGCATTATCTCTTATAGTTCCCGAGATATGGACTATGGATAATTTACACCTTAGGCTCTGCTTCTAACTTGGGCACAAATTGTAAAATAGTCTTATCTATTGGCGATTTCATTCCAATTCACATTCCAAGTAATATTCGGCATGCTAATTACATTGCCGGTTGCCAAATTGCATTATCTCTTATAGTTTCCGAGATATGGACTATCGATAATTTACACCTTAGGCTCTGCTTCTAACTTGGGCCCAAATTGTAAAATGGTCTTATCTATTGGCGATTTCGTTCCAATTCACATTCCAAGTAATTTTCGGCATGCTAATTACATTGCCGGTTGCCAAATTGCATTATCTCTTATAGTTTCCGAGATATGGACTATCAGTAATTTACACCTTAGGCTCTGCTTCTAACTTGGGCCCAAATTGTAAAATCGTCTTATCTATTGGCGATTTCGTTCCATTTGACATTCCAAGTAATATTCGGCATGCTAATTACATTGCCGGTTGCCAAATTGCATTATCTCTTATAGTTTCCGAGATATGGACTATCGATAATTTACACCTTAGGCTCTGCTCCTAACTTGGGCCCAAATTGTAAAATGGTCTTATCTATTGGCGATTTCGTTCCAATTCACATTCCAAGTAATATTCGGCATGCTAATTACATTGCCGGTTGCCAAATTGCATTATCTCTTATAGTTTCCGAGATATGGACTATCGATAATTTACACCTTAGGCTCTGCTCCTAACTTGGGCCCAAATTGTAAAATGGTCTTATCTATTGGCGATTTCGTTCCAATTCACATTCCAAGTAATATTCGGCATGCTAATTACATTGCCGGTTGCCAAATTGCATTATCTCTTATAGTTTCCGAGATATGGACTATCGATAATTTACACCTTAGGCTCTGCTTCTAACTTGGGCCCAAATTGTAAAATGGTCTTATCTATTGGCGATTTCGTCCCAATTCACATTCCAAGTAATATTCGGCATGCTAATTACATTGCCGGTTGCGAAACTGCATTATCTCTTATAGTTTCCGAGATATGGACTATCGATAATTTACACCTTAGGCTCTGCTTCTAACTTGGGCCCAAATTGTAAAATGGTCTTATCTATTGGCGATTTCGTTCCAATTCACGTTCCAAGTAATATTCGGCATGCTAATTACATTGCCGGTTGCCAAATTGCATTATCTCTTTTAGTTTCCGAGATATGGACTATCGATAATTTACACCTTAGGCTCTGCTTCTAACTTGGGCCTAAATTGTAAAATCGTCTTATCTATTGGCGATTTCGTTCCAATTCACATTCCAAGTAATATTCGGCATGCTAATTACATTGCCGGTTGCCAAATTGCATTATCTCTTATAGTTTCCGTGATATGGACTATCGATAATTTACACCTTAGGCTCTGCTTCTAACTTGGGCCCAAATTGTAAAATGGTCTTATCTATTGGCGATTTCGTTCCAATTCACATTCCAAGTAATATTCGGCATGCTAATTACATTGCCGGTTGCCAAATTGAATTATCTCTTATAGTTTCCGAGATATGGACTATCGATAATTTACACCTTAGGCTCTGCTTCTAACTTGGGCCCAAATTGTAAAATAGTCTTATCTATTGGCGATTTCGTTCCAATTCACATTCCAAGTGGTATTCGGCATGCTAATTACATTGCCGGTTGCCAAATTGCATTATCTCTTATAGTTTCCGAGATATGGACTATCGATAATTTACACCTTAGGCTCTGCTTCTAACTTGGGCCCAAATTGTAAAATGGTCTTATCTATTGGCGATTTCGTTCCAATTCACATTCCAAGTAATAATCGGCATGCTAATTACATTGCCGGTGGCCAAGTTGCATTATCTCTTATAGTTTCCGAGATATGGACTATCGATAATTTACACCTTAGGCTCTGCTTCTAACTTGGGCCCAAATTGTAAAATGGTCTTATCTATTGGCGATTTCGTTCCAATTCACATTCTAAGTAATAATCGGCATGCTAATTACATTGCCGGTGGCCAAGTTGCATTATCTCTTATAGTTTCCGAGATATGGACTATCGATAATTTACACCTTAGGCTCTGCTTCTAACTTGGGCCCAAATTGTAAAATGGTCTTATCTATTGGCGATTTCGTTCCAATTCACATTCCAAGTAATATTCGGCATGCTAAATACATTGCCGGTGCCCAAATTGCATTATCTCTTATAGTTTCCGAGATATGGACTATCGATTATTTTTAACCTTAGGCTCTGCTTCTAACTTGGGCCCAAACTGTAAAATGGTCTTATCTATTGGCGATTTCGTTCCAATTCACATTCCAAGTAGTATTCGGCATGCTAATTACATTGCCGGTTGCCAAATTGAATTATCTCCTATAGTTTCCGAGATATGGACTATCGATAATTTACACCTTAGGCTCTGCTTCTAACTTGGGCCCAAATTGTAAAATGGTCTTACCTATTGGCGATTTCGTTCCAATTCACATTCCAAGTAATATTCGGCATGCTAAATACATTGCCGGTGCCCAAATTGCATTATCTCTTATAGTTTCCGAGATATGGACTATCGATTATTTTTAACCTTAGTCTCTGCTTCTAACTTGGGCCCAAACTGTAAAATGGTCTTATCTATTGGCGATTTCGTTCCAATTCACATTCCAAGTAATATTCGGCATGCTAAATACATTGCCGGTGCCCAAATTGCATTATCTCTTATAGTTTCCGAGATATGGACTATCGATAATTTACACCTTAGGCTCTGCTTCTAACTTGGGCCCAAATTGTAAAATGGTCTTACCTATTGGCGATTTCGTTCCAATTCACATTCCAAGTAATATTCGGCATGCTAATTACATTGCCGGTGGCCAAGTTGCATTATCTCTTATAGTTTCCGAGATATGGACTATCGATAATTTACACCTTAGGCTCTGCTTCTAACTTGGGCCCAAATTGTAAAATGGTCTTATCTATTGGCGATTTCGTTCCAATTCACATTCCAAGTAATATTCGGCATGCTAATTACATTGCCGGTTCCCAAATTGCATTATCTCTTATAGTTTCCGAGATATGGACTATCGATTATTTTTAACCTTAGGCTCTGCTTCTAACTTGGGCCCAAACTGTAAAATGGTCTTATCTATTGGCGATTTCGTTCCAATTCACATTCCAAGTAGTATTCGGCATGATAATTACATTGCCGGTTGCCAAATTGCATTATCTCTTATAGTTCCCGAGATATGGACTATGGATAATTTACACCTTAGGCTCTGCTTCTAACTTGGGCACAAATTGTAAAATAGTCTTATCTATTGGCGATTTCATTCCAATTCACATTCCAAGTAATATTCGGCATGCTAATTACATTGCCGGTTCCCAAATTGCATTATCTCTTATAGTTTCCGAGATATGGACTATCGATTATTTTTAACCTTAGGCTCTGCTTCTAACTTGGGCCCAAACTGTAAAATGGTCTTATCTATTGGCGATTTCGTTCCAATTCACATTCCAAGTAGTATTCGGCATGATAATTACATTGCCGGTTGCCAAATTGCATTATCTCTTATAGTTCCCGAGATATGGACTATGGATAATTTACACCTTAGGCTCTGCTTCTAACTTGGGCACAAATTGTAAAATAGTCTTATCTATTGGCGATTTCATTCCAATTCACATTCCAAGTAATATTCGGCATGCTAATTACATTGCCGGTTGCCAAATTGCATTATCTCTTATAGTTTCCGAGATATGGACTATCGATAATTTACACCTTAGGCTCTGCTTCTAACTTGGGCCCAAATTGTAAAATGGTCTTATCTATTGGCGATTTCGTTCCAATTCACATTCCAAGTAATATTCGGCATGCTAATTACATTGCCGGTTGCCAAATTGCATTATCTCTTATAGTTTCCGAGATATGGACTATCGGTAATTTACACCTTAGGCTCTGCTTCTAACTTGGGCCCAAATTGTAAAATCGTCTTATCTATTGGCGATTTCGTTCCATTTGACATTCCAAGTAATATTCGGCATGCTAATTACATTGCCGGTTGCCAAATTGCATTATCTCTTATAGTTTCCGAGATATGGACTATCGATAATTTACACCTTAGGCTCTGCTCCTAACTTGGGCCCAAATTGTAAAATCGTCTTATCTATTGGCGATTTCGTTCCATTTGACATTCCAAGTAATATTCGGCATGCTAATTACATTGCCGGTTGCCAAATTGCATTATCTCTTATAGTTTCCGAGATATGGACTATCGATAATTTACACCTTAGGCTCTGCTCCTAACTTGGGCCCAAATTGTAAAATGGTCTTATCTATTGGCGATTTCGTTCCAATTCACATTCCAAGTAATATTCGGCATGCTAATTACATTGCCGGTTGCCAAATTGCATTATCTCTTATAGTTTCCGAGATATGGACTATCGATAATTTACACCTTAGGCTCTGCTTCTAACTTGGGCCCAAATTGTAAAATGGTCTTATCTATTGGCGATTTCGTCCCAATTCACATTCCAAGTAATATTCGGCATGCTAATTACATTGCCGGTTGCGAAACTGCATTATCTCTTATAGTTTCCGAGATATGGACTATCGATAATTTACACCTTAGGCTCTGCTTCTAACTTGGGCCCAAATTGTAAAATGGTCTTATCTATTGGCGATTTCGTTCCAATTCACGTTCCAAGTAATATTCGGCATGCTAATTACATTGCCGGTTGCCAAATTGCATTATCTCTTTTAGTTTCCGAGATATGGACTATCGATAATTTACACCTTAGGCTCTGCTTCTAACTTGGGCCCAAATTGTAAAATCGTCTTATCTATTGGCGATTTCGTTCCAATTCACATTCCAAGTAATATTCGGCATGCTAATTACATTGCCGGTTGCCAAATTGCATTATCTCTTATAGTTTCCGAGATATGGACTATCGATAATTTACACCTTAGGCTCTGCTTCTAACTTGGGCCCAAATTGTAAAATGGTCTTATCTATTGGCGATTTCGTTCCAATTCACGTTCCAAGTAATATTCGGCATGCTAATTACATTGCCGGTTGCCAAATTGCATTATCTCTTTTAGTTTCCGAGATATGGACTATCGATAATTTACACCTTAGTCTCTGCTTCTAACTTGGGCCCAAATTGTAAAATGGCCTTATCTATTGGCGATTTCGTTCCAATTCACATTCCAAGTAATATTCGGCATGCTAATTACATTGCCGGTTGCCAAATTGCATTATCTCTTTTAGTTTCCGAGATATGGACTATCGATAATTTACACCTTAGGCTCTGCTTCTAACTTGGGCCCAAATTGTAAAATGGTCTTATCTATTGGCAATTTCGTTCCAATTCACATTCCAAGTAATATTCGGCATGCTAATTACATTGCCGGTTGCCAAATTGCATTATCTCTTATAGTTTCCGAGATACGGACTATCGATAATTTACACCTTAGGCTCTGCTTCTAACTTGGGCCCAAATTGTAAAATGGTCTTATCTATTGGCGATTTCGTTCCAATTCACACTCCAAGTAATATTCGGCATGCTAATTACATTGCCGGTTGCGAAATTGCATTATCTCTTATAGTTTCCGAGATATGGACTATCGATAATTTACACCTTAGGCTCTGCTTCTAACTTGGGCCCAAATTGTAAAATGGTCTTATCTATTGGCGATTTCGTTCCAATTCACATTCCAAGTAATATTCGGCATGCTAATTACATTGCCGGTTGCCAAATTGCATTATCTCTTATAGTTTCCGAGATATGGACTATGGATAATTTACACCTTAGGCTCTGCTTCTAACTTGGGCCCAAATTGTAAAATGGTCTTATCTATTGGCGATTTCGTTCCAACTTACATTCCAAGTAATATTCGGCATGCTAATTACATTGCCGGTTGCCAAATTGCATTATCTCTTATAGTTTCCGAGATATGGACTATCGATAATTTACACCTTAGGCTCTGCTTCTAACTTGGGCCCAAATTGTAAAATGGTCTTATCTATTGGCGATTTCGTTCCAATTCACATTCCAAGTAGTATTCGGCATGCTAATTACATTGCCGGTTGCCAAATTGAATTATCTCCTATAGTTTCCGAGATATGGACTATCGATAATTTACACCTTAGGCTCTGCTTGTAACTTGGGCCCAAATTGTAAAATGGTCTTACCTATTGGCGATTTCGTTCCAATTCACATTCCAAGTAATATTCGGCATGCTAATTACATTGCCGGTGGCCAAGTTGCATTATCTCTTATAGTTTCCGAGATATGGACTATCGATAATTTACACCTTAGGCTCTGCTTCTAACTTGGGCCCAAATTGTAAAATGGTCTTATCTATTGGCGATTTCGTTCCAATTCACATTCCAAGTAATATTCGGCATGCTAATTACATTGCCGTTTCCCAAATTGCATTATCTCTTATAGTTTCCGAGATATGGACTATCGATTATTTTTAACCTTAGGCTCTGCTTCTAACTTGGGCCCAAACTGTAAAATGGTCTTATCTATTGGCGATTTCGTTCCAATTCACATTCCAAGTAGTATTCGGTATGATAATTACATTGCCGGTTGCCAAATTGCATTATCTCTTATAGTTTCCGAGATATGGACTATCGATAATTTACACCTTAGGCTCTGCTTCTAACTTGGGCCCAAATTGTAAAATGGTCTTATCTATTGGGGATTTCGTCCCAATTCACATTCCAAGTAATATTCGGCATGCTAATTATATTGCCAGTTGCCAAATTGCATTATCTCTTATAGTTCCCGAGATATGGACTATGGATAATTTACACCTTAGGCTCTGCTTCTAACTTGGGCACAAATTGTAAAATGGTCTTATCTATTGGGGATTTCGTCCCAATTCACATTCCAAGTAATATTCGGCATGCTAATTATATTGCCAGTTGCCAAATTGCATTATCTCTTATAGTTCCCGAGATATGGACTATGGATAATTTACACCTTAGGCTCTGCTTCTAACTTGGGCACAAATTGTAAAATAGCCTTATCTATTGGCGATTTCATTCCAATTCACATTCCAAGTAATATTCGGCATGCTAATTACATTGCCGGTTGCCAAATTGCATTATCTCTTTTAGTTTCCGAGATATGGACTATCGATAATTTACACCTTAGTCTCTGCTTCTAACTTGGGCCCAAATTGTAAAATCGTCTTATCTATTGGCGATTTCGTTCCATTTGACATTCCAAGTAATATTCGGCATGCTAATTACATTGCCGGTTGCCAAATTGCATTATCTCTTATAGTTTCCGTGATATGGACTATCGATAATTTACACCTTAGGCTCTGCTTCTAACTTGGGCCCAAATTGTAAAATTGTCTTATCTATTGGCGATTTCGTTCCAATTCACATTCCAAGTAATATTCGGCATGCTAATTACATTGCCGGTTGCCAAATTGCATTATCTCTTATAGTTTCCGAGATATGGACTATCGGTAATTTACACCTTAGGCTCTGCTTCTAACTTGGGCCCAAATTGTAAAATCGTCTTATCTATTGGCGATTTCGTTCCATTTGACATTCCAAGTAATATTCGGCATGCTAATTACATTGCCGGTTGCCAAATTGCATTATCTCTTATAGTTTCCGAGATATGGACTATCGATAATTTACACCTTAGGCTCTGCTCCTAACTTGGGCCCAAATTGTAAAATGGTCTTATCTATTGGCGATTTCGTTCCAATTCACATTCCAAGTAATATTCGGCATGCTAATTACATTGCCGGTTGCCAAATTGCATTATCTCTTATAGTTTCCGAGATATGGACTATCGATAATTTACACCTTAGGCTCTGCTTCTAACTTGGGCCCAAATTGTAAAATGGTCTTATCTATTGGCGATTTCGTCCCAATTCACATTCCAAGTAATATTCGGCATGCTAATTACATTGCCGGTTGCGAAACTGCATTATCTCTTATAGTTTCCGAGATATGGACTATCGATAATTTACACCTTAGGCTCTGCTTCTAACTTGGGCCCAAATTGTAAAATGGTCTTATCTATTGGCGATTTCGTTCCAATTCACGTTCCAAGTAATATTCGGCATGCTAATTACATTGCCGGTTGCCAAATTGCATTATCTCTTTTAGTTTCCGAGATATGGACTATCGATAATTTACACCTTAGGCTCTGCTTCTAACTTGGGCCCAAATTGTAAAATCGTCTTATCTATTGGCGATTTCGTTCCAATTCACATTCCAAGTAATATTCGGCATGCTAATTACATTGCCGGTTGCCAAATTGCATTATCTCTTATAGTTTCCGAGATATGGACTATCGATAATTTACACCTTAGGCTCTGCTTCTAACTTGGGCCCAAATTGTAAAATGGTCTTATCTATTGGCGATTTCGTTCCAATTCACGTTCCAAGTAATATTCGGCATGCTAATTACATTGCCGGTTGCCAAATTGCATTATCTCTTTTAGTTTCCGAGATATGGACTATCGATAATTTACACCTTAGTCTCTGCTTCTTACTTGGGCCCAAATTGTAAAATCGTCTTATCTATTGACGATTTCGTTCCAATTCACATTCCAAGTAATATTCGGCATGCTAATTACATTGCCGGTTGCCAAATTGCATTATCTCTTATAGTTTCCGTGATATGGACTATCGATAATTTACACCTTAGGCTCTGCTTCTAACTTGGGCCCAAATTGTAAAATTGTCTTATCTATTGGCGATTTCGTTCCAATTCACATTCCAAGTAATATTCGGCATGCTAATTACATTGCCGGTTGCCAAATTGAATTATCTCTTATAGTTTCCGAGATATGGACTATCGATAATTTACACCTTAGGCTCTGCTTCTAACTTGGGCCCAAATTGTAAAATAGTCTTATCTATTGGCGATTTCGTTCCAATTCACATTCCAAGTGGTATTCGGCATGCTAATTACATTGCCGGTTGCCAAATTGCATTATCTCTTATAGTTTCCGAGATATGGACTATCGATAATTTACACCTTAGGCTCTGCTTCTAACTTGGGCCCAAATTGTAAAATGGTCTTATCTATTGGCGATTTCGTCCCAATTCACATTCCAAGTAATATTCAGCATGCTAATTACATTGCCGGTTGCGAAACTGCATTATCTCTTATAGTTTCCGAGATATGGACAATCGATAATTTACACCTTAGGCTCTGCTTCTAACTTGGGCCCAAATTGTAAAATGGTCTTATCTATTGGCAATTTCGTTCCAATTCACATTCCAAGTAATATTCGGCATGCTAATTACATTGCCGGTTGCCAAATTGCATTATCTCTTATAGTTTCCGAGATATGGACTATCGATAATTTACACCTTAGGCTCTGCTTCTAACTTGGGACCAAATTGTAAAATGGTCTTATCTATTGGCGATTTCGTTCCAATTCACATTCCAAGTAATATTCGGCATGCTAATTACATTGCCGGTTGCCAAATTGCATTATCTCTTATAGTTTCCGAGATATGGACTATCGGTAATTTACACCTTAGGCTCTGCTTCTAACTTGGGCAAAAATTGTAAAATCGTCTTATCTATTGGCGATTTCGTTCCAATTCACATTCCAAGTAATATTCGGCATGCTAATTACATTACCGGTTGATAAATTGCATTATCTCTTATAGTTTCCGAGATATGGACTATCGATAATTTACACCTTAGGCTCTGCTTCTAACATGGGCCCAAATTGTAAAATGGCCTTATCTATTGGCGATTTCATTCCAATTCACATTCCAAGTAATATTCGGCATGCTAATTACATTGCCGGTTGCCAAATTGCATTATCTCTTATAGTTTCCGAGATATGGACTATCGATAATTTACACCTTAGGCTCTGCTTCTAACTTGGGCCCAAATTGTAAAATGGTCTTATCTATTGGCGATTTCGTTCCAATTCACACTCCAAGTAATATTCGGCATGCTAATTACATTGCCGGTTGCGAAATTGCATTATCTCTTATAGTTTCCGAGATATGGACTATCGATAATTTACACCTTAGGCTCTGCTTCTAACTTGGGCCCAAATAGTAAAATGGTCTTATCTATAGGCGATTTCGTTCCAATTCACATTCCAAGTAATATTCGGCATGCTAATTACATTGCCGGTTGCCAAATTGCATTATCTCTTATAGTTTCCAAGATATGGACTATGGATAATTTACACCTTAGGCTCTGCTTCTAACTTGGGCCCAAATTGTAAAATGGTCTTATCTATTGGCGATTTCGCTCCAACTTACATTCCAAGTAATATTCGGCATGCTAATTACATTGCCGGTTGCCAAATTGCATTATCTCTTATAGTTTCCGAGATATGGACTATCGATAATTTACACCTTAGGCTCTGCTTCTAACTTGGGCCCAAATTGTAAAATGGTCTTATCTATTGGCGATTTCGTTCCAATTCACATTCCAAGTAATAATCGGCATGCTAATTACATTGCCGGTGGCCAAGTTGCATTATCTCTTATAGTTTCCGAGATATGGACTATCGATAATTTACACCTTAGGCTCTGCTTCTAACTTGGGCCCAAATTGTAAAATGGTCTTATCTATTGGCGATTTCGTTCCAATTCACATCCCAAGTAATATTCGGCATGCTAATTACATTGCCGGTGCCCAAATTGCATTATCTCTTATAGTTTCCGAGATATGGACTATCGATTATTTTTAACCTTAGGCTCTGCTTCTAACTTGGGCCCAAACTGTAAAATGGTCTTATCTATTGGCGATTTCGTTCCAATTCACATTCCAAGTAGTATTCGGCATGCTAATTACATTGCCGGTTGCCAAATTGAAATATCTCCTATAGTTTCCGAGATATGGACTATCGATAATTTACACCTTAGGCTCTGCTTCTAACTTGGGCCCAAATTGTAAAATGGTCTTACCTATTGGCGATTTCGTTCCAATTCACATTCCAAGTAATATTCGGCATGCTAATTACATTGCCGGTGGCCAAGTTGCATTATCTCTTATAGTTTCCGAGATATGGACTATCGATAATTTTTAACCTTAGGCTCTGCTTCTAACTTGGGCCCAAACTGTAAAATGGTCTTATCTATCGGCGATTTCGTTCCAATTCACATTCCAAGTAGTATTCGGCATGATAATTACATTGCCGGTTGCCAAATTGCATTATCTCTTATAGTTCCCGAGATATGGACTATGGATAATTTACACCTTAGGCTCTGCTTCTAACTTGGGCACAAATTGTAAAATAGTCTTATCTATTGGCGATTTCATTCCAATTCACATTCCAAGTAATATTCGGCATGCTAATTACATTGCCGGTTGCCAAATTGCATTATCTCTTATAGTTTCCGAGATATGGACTATCGGTAATTTACACCTTAGGCTCTGCTTCTAACTTGGGCCCAAATTGTAAAATCGTCTTATCTATTGGCGATTTCGTTCCATTTGACATTCCAAGTAATATTCGGCATGCTAATTACATTGCCGGTTGCCAAATTGCATTATCTCTTATAGTTTCCGAGATATGGACTATCGATAATTTACACCTTAGGCTCTGCTCCTAACTTGGGCCCAAATTGTAAAATGGTCTTATCTATTGGCGATTTCGTCCCAATTCACATTCCAAGTAATATTCGGCATGCTAATTACATTGCCGGTTGCGAAACTGCATTATCTCTTATAGTTTCCGAGATATGGACTATCGATAATTTACACCTTAGGCTCTGCTTCTAACTTGGGCCCAAATTGTAAAATGGTCTTATCTATTGGCGATTTCGTTCCAATTCACGTTCCAAGTAATATTCGGCATGCTAATTACATTGCCGGTTGCCAAATTGCATTATCTCTTTTAGTTTCCGAGATATGGACTATCGATAATTTACACCTTAGGCTCTGCTTCTAACTTGGGCCTAAATTGTAAAATCGTCTTATCTATTGGCGATTTCGTTCCAATTCACATTCCAAGTAATATTCGGCATGCTAATTACATTGCCGGTTGCCAAATTGCATTATCTCTTATAGTTTCCGTGATATGGACTATCGATAATTTACACCTTAGGCTCTGCTTCTAACTTGGGCCCAAATTGTAAAATGGTCTTATCTATTGGCGATTTCGTTCCAATTCACATTCCAAGTAATATTCGGCAAGCTAATTACATTGCCGGTTGCCAAATTGAATTATCTCTTATAGTTTCCGAGATATGGACTATCGATAATTTACACCTTAGGCTCTGCTTCTAACTTGGGCCCAAATTGTAAAATAGTCTTATCTATTGGCGATTTCGTTCCAATTCACATTCCAAGTGGTATTCGGCATGCTAATTACATTGCCGGTTGCCAAATTGCATTATCTCTTATAGTTTCCGAGATATGGACTATCGATAATTTACACCTTAGGCTCTGCTTCTAACTTGGGCCCAAATTGTAAAATGGTCTTATCTATTGGCGATTTCGTTCCAATTCACATTCCAAGTAATAATCGGCATGCTAATTACATTGCCGGTGGCCAAGTTGCATTATCTCTTATAGTTTCCGAGATATGGACTATCGATAATTTACACCTTAGGCTCTGCTTCTAACTTGGGCCCAAATTGTAAAATGGTCTTATCTATTGGCGATTTCGTTCCAATTCACATTCTAAGTAATAATCGGCATGCTAATTACATTGCCGGTGGCCAAGTTGCATTATCTCTTATAGTTTCCGAGATATGGACTATCGATAATTTACACCTTAGGCTCTGCTTCTAACTTGGGCCCAAATTGTAAAATGGTCTTATCTATTGGCGATTTCGTTCCAATTCACATTCCAAGTAATATTCGGCATGCTAAATACATTGCCGGTGCCCAAATTGCATTATCTCTTATAGTTTCCGAGATATGGACTATCGATTATTTTTAACCTTAGGCTCTGCTTCTAACTTGGGCCCAAACTGTAAAATGGTCTTATCTATTGGCGATTTCGTTCCAATTCACATTCCAAGTAGTATTCGGCATGCTAATTACATTGCCGGTTGCCAAATTGAATTATCTCCTATAGTTTCCGAGATATGGACTATCGATAATTTACACCTTAGGCTCTGCTTCTAACTTGGGCCCAAATTGTAAAATGGTCTTACCTATTGGCGATTTCGTTCCAATTCACATTCCAAGTAATATTCGGCATGCTAAATACATTGCCGGTGCCCAAATTGCATTATCTCTTATAGTTTCCGAGATATGGACTATCGATTATTTTTAACCTTAGTCTCTGCTTCTAACTTGGGCCCAAACTGTAAAATGGTCTTATCTATTGGCGATTTCGTTCCAATTCACATTCCAAGTAATATTCGGCATGCTAAATACATTGCCGGTGCCCAAATTGCATTATCTCTTATAGTTTCCGAGATATGGACTATCGATAATTTACACCTTAGGCTCTGCTTCTAACTTGGGCCCAAATTGTAAAATGGTCTTACCTATTGGCGATTTCGTTCCAATTCACATTCCAAGTAATATTCGGCATGCTAATTACATTGCCGGTGGCCAAGTTGCATTATCTCTTATAGTTTCCGAGATATGGACTATCGATAATTTACACCTTAGGCTCTGCTTCTAACTTGGGCCCAAATTGTAAAATGGTCTTATCTATTGGCGATTTCGTTCCAATTCACATTCCAAGTAATATTCGGCATGCTAATTACATTGCCGGTTCCCAAATTGCATTATCTCTTATAGTTTCCGAGATATGGACTATCGATTATTTTTAACCTTAGGCTCTGCTTCTAACTTGGGCCCAAACTGTAAAATGGTCTTATCTATTGGCGATTTCGTTCCAATTCACATTCCAAGTAGTATTCGGCATGATAATTACATTGCCGGTTGCCAAATTGCATTATCTCTTATAGTTCCCGAGATATGGACTATGGATAATTTACACCTTAGGCTCTGCTTCTAACTTGGGCACAAATTGTAAAATAGTCTTATCTATTGGCGATTTCATTCCAATTCACATTCCAAGTAATATTCGGCATGCTAATTACATTGCCGGTTGCCAAATTGCATTATCTCTTATAGTTTCCGAGATATGGACTATCGATAATTTACACCTTAGGCTCTGCTTCTAACTTGGGCCCAAATTGTAAAATGGTCTTATCTATTGGCGATTTCGTTCCAATTCACATTCCAAGTAATATTCGGCATGCTAATTACATTGCCGGTTGCCAAATTGCATTATCTCTTATAGTTTCCGAGATATGGACTATCGGTAATTTACACCTTAGGCTCTGCTTCTAACTTGGGCCCAAATTGTAAAATCGTCTTATCTATTGGCGATTTCGTTCCATTTGACATTCCAAGTAATATTCGGCATGCTAATTACATTGCCGGTTGCCAAATTGCATTATCTCTTATAGTTTCCGAGATATGGACTATCGATAATTTACACCTTAGGCTCTGCTCCTAACTTGGGCCCAAATTGTAAAATCGTCTTATCTATTGGCGATTTCGTTCCATTTGACATTCCAAGTAATATTCGGCATGCTAATTACATTGCCGGTTGCCAAATTGCATTATCTCTTATAGTTTCCGAGATATGGACTATCGATAATTTACACCTTAGGCTCTGCTCCTAACTTGGGCCCAAATTGTAAAATGGTCTTATCTATTGGCGATTTCGTTCCAATTCACATTCCAAGTAATATTCGGCATGCTAATTACATTGCCGGTTGCCAAATTGCATTATCTCTTATAGTTTCCGAGATATGGACTATCGATAATTTACACCTTAGGCTCTGCTTCTAACTTGGGCCCAAATTGTAAAATGGTCTTATCTATTGGCGATTTCGTCCCAATTCACATTCCAAGTAATATTCGGCATGCTAATTACATTGCCGGTTGCGAAACTGCATTATCTCTTATAGTTTCCGAGATATGGACTATCGATAATTTACACCTTAGGCTCTGCTTCTAACTTGGGCCCAAATTGTAAAATGGTCTTATCTATTGGCGATTTCGTTCCAATTCACGTTCCAAGTAATATTCGGCATGCTAATTACATTGCCGGTTGCCAAATTGCATTATCTCTTTTAGTTTCCGAGATATGGACTATCGATAATTTACACCTTAGGCTCTGCTTCTAACTTGGGCCCAAATTGTAAAATCGTCTTATCTATTGGCGATTTCGTTCCAATTCACATTCCAAGTAATATTCGGCATGCTAATTACATTGCCGGTTGCCAAATTGCATTATCTCTTATAGTTTCCGAGATATGGACTATCGATAATTTACACCTTAGGCTCTGCTTCTAACTTGGGCCCAAATTGTAAAATGGTCTTATCTATTGGCGATTTCGTTCCAATTCACGTTCCAAGTAATATTCGGCATGCTAATTACATTGCCGGTTGCCAAATTGCATTATCTCTTTTAGTTTCCGAGATATGGACTATCGATAATTTACACCTTAGTCTCTGCTTCTAACTTGGGCCCAAATTGTAAAATCGTCTTATCTATTGACGATTTCGTTCCAATTCACATTCCAAGTAATATTCGGCATGCTAATTACATTGCCGGTTGCCAAATTGCATTATCTCTTATAGTTTCCGTGATATGGACTATCGATAATTTACACCTTAGGCTCTGCTTCTAACTTGGGCCCAAATTGTAAAATTGTCTTATCTATTGGCGATTTCGTTCCAATTCACATTCCAAGTAATATTCGGCATGCTAATTACATTGCCGGTTGCCAAATTGAATTATCTCTTATAGTTTCCGAGATATGGACTATCGATAATTTACACCTTAGGCTCTGCTTCTAACTTGGGCCCAAATTGTAAAATAGTCTTATCTATTGGCGATTTCGTTCCAATTCACATTCCAAGTGGTATTCGGCATGCTAATTACATTGCCGGTTGCCAAATTGCATTATCTCTTATAGTTTCCGAGATATGGACTATCGATAATTTACACCTTAGGCTCTGCTTCTAACTTGGGCCCAAATTGTAAAATGGTCTTATCTATTGGCGATTTCGTCCCAATTCACATTCCAAGTAATATTCAGCATGCTAATTACATTGCCGGTTGCGAAACTGCATTATCTCTTATAGTTTCCGAGATATGGACAATCGATAATTTACACCTTAGGCTCTGCTTCTAACTTGGGCCCAAATTGTAAAATGGTCTTATCTATTGGCAATTTCGTTCCAATTCACATTCCAAGTAATATTCGGCATGCTATTTACATTGCCGGTTGCCAAATTGCATTATCTCTTATAGTTTCCGAGATATGGACTATCGATAATTTACACCTTAGGCTCTGCTTCTAACTTGGGACCAAATTGTAAAATGGTCTTATCTATTGGCGATTTCGTTCCAATTCACATTCCAAGTAATATTCGGCATGCTAATTACATTGCCGGTTGCCAAATTGCATTATCTCTTATAGTTTCCGAGATATGGACTATCGGTAATTTACACCTTAGGCTCTGCTTCTAACTTGGGCAAAAATTGTAAAATCGTCTTATCTATTGGCGATTTCGTTCCAATTCACATTCCAAGTAATATTCGGCATGCTAATTACATTACCGGTTGATAAATTGCATTATCTCTTATAGTTTCCGAGATATGGACTATCGATAATTTACACCTTAGGCTCTGCTTCTAACATGGGCCCAAATTGTAAAATGGCCTTATCTATTGGCGATTTCATTCCAATTCACATTCCAAGTAATATTCGGCATGCTAATTACATTGCCGGTTGCCAAATTGCATTATCTCTTATAGTTTCCGAGATATGGACTATCGATAATTTACACCTTAGGCTCTGCTTCTAACTTGGGCCCAAATTGTAAAATGGTCTTATCTATTGGCGATTTCGTTCCAATTCACACTCCAAGTAATATTCGGCATGCTAATTACATTGCCGGTTGCGAAATTGCATTATCTCTTATAGTTTCCGAGATATGGACTATCGATAATTTACACCTTAGGCTCTGCTTCTAACTTGGGCCCAAATAGTAAAATGGTCTTATCTATAGGCGATTTCGTTCCAATTCACATTCCAAGTAATATTCGGCATGCTAATTACATTGCCGGTTGCCAAATTGCATTATCTCTTATAGTTTCCGAGATATGGACTATGGATAATTTACACCTTAGGCTCTGCTTCTAACTTGGGCCCAAATTGTAAAATGGTCTTATCTATTGGCGATTTCGCTCCAACTTACATTCCAAGTAATATTCGGCATGCTAATTACATTGCCGGTTGCCAAATTGCATTATCTCTTATAGTTTCCGAGATATGGACTATCGATAATTTACACCTTAGGCTCTGCTTCTAACTTGGGCCCAAATTGTAAAATGGTCTTATCTATTGGCGATTTCGTTCCAATTCACATTCCAAGTAATAATCGGCATGCTAATTACATTGCCGGTGGCCAAGTTGCATTATCTCTTATAGTTTCCGAGATATGGACTATCGATAATTTACACCTTAGGCTCTGCTTCTAACTTGGGCCCAAATTGTAAAATGGTCTTATCTATTGGCGATTTCGTTCCAATTCACATTCCAAGTAATATTCGGCATGCTAATTACATTGCCGGTGCCCAAATTGCATTATCTCTTATAGTTTCCGAGATATGGACTATCGATTATTTTTAACCTTAGGCTCTGCTTCTAACTTGGGCCCAAACTGTAAAATGGTCTTATCTATTGGCGATTTCGTTCCAATTCACATTCCAAGTAGTATTCGGCATGCTAATTACATTGCCGGTTGCCAAATTGAATTATCTCCTATAGTTTCCGAGATATGGACTATCGATAATTTACACCTTAGGCTCTGCTTCTAACTTGGGCCCAAATTGTAAAATGGTCTTACCTATTGGCGATTTCGTTCCAATTCACATTCCAAGTAATATTCGGCATGCTAATTACATTGCCGGTGGCCAAGTTGCATTATCTCTTATAGTTTCCGAGATATGGACTATCGATTATTTTTAACCTTAGGCTCTGCTTCTAACTTGGGCCCAAACTGTAAAATGGTCTTATCTATCGGCGATTTCGTTCCAATTCACATTCCAAGTAGTATTCGGCATGATAATTACATTGCCGGTTGCCAAATTGCATTATCTCTTATAGTTCCCGAGATATGGACTATGGATAATTTACACCTTAGGCTCTGCTTCTAACTTGGGCACAAATTGTAAAATAGTCTTATCTATTGGCGATTTCATTCCAATTCACATTCCAAGTAATATTCGGCATGCTAATTACATTGCCGGTTGCCAAATTGCATTATCTCTTATAGTTTCCGAGATATGGACTATCGATAATTTACACCTTAGGCTCTGCTTCTAACTTGGGCCCAAATTGTAAAATGGTCTTATCTATTGGCGATTTCGTTCCAATTCACATTCCAAGTAATTTTCGGCATGCTAATTACATTGCCGGTTGCCAAATTGCATTATCTCTTATAGTTTCCGAGATATGGACTATCGGTAATTTACACCTTAGGCTCTGCTTCTAACTTGGGCCCAAATTGTAAAATCGTCTTATCTATTGGCGATTTCGTTCCATTTGACATTCCAAGTAATATTCGGCATGCTAATTACATTGCCGGTTGCCAAATTGCATTATCTCTTATAGTTTCCGAGATATGGACTATCGATAATTTACACCTTAGGCTCTGCTCCTAACTTGGGCCCAAATTGTAAAATGGTCTTATCTATTGGCGATTTCGTTCCAATTCACATTCCAAGTAATATTCGGCATGCTAATTACATTGCCGGTTGCCAAATTGCATTATCTCTTATAGTTTCCGAGATATGGACTATCGATAATTTACACCTTAGGCTCTGCTCCTAACTTGGGCCCAAATTGTAAAATGGTCTTATCTATTGGCGATTTCGTTCCAATTCACATTCCAAGTAATATTCGGCATGCTAATTACATTGCCGGTTGCCAAATTGCATTATCTCTTATAGTTTCCGAGATATGGACTATCGATAATTTACACCTTAGGCTCTGCTTCTAACTTGGGCCCAAATTGTAAAATGGTCTTATCTATTGGCGATTTCGTCCCAATTCACATTCCAAGTAATATTCGGCATGCTAATTACATTGCCGGTTGCGAAACTGCATTATCTCTTATAGTTTCCGAGATATGGACTATCGATAATTTACACCTTAGGCTCTGCTTCTAACTTGGGCCCAAATTGTAAAATGGTCTTATCTATTGGCGATTTCGTTCCAATTCACGTTCCAAGTAATATTCGGCATGCTAATTACATTGCCGGTTGCCAAATTGCATTATCTCTTTTAGTTTCCGAGATATGGACTATCGATAATTTACACCTTAGGCTCTGCTTCTAACTTGGGCCCAAATTGTAAAATCGTCTTATCTATTGGCGATTTCGTTCCAATTCACATTCCAAGTAATATTCGGCATGCTAATTACATTGCCGGTTGCCAAATTGCATTATCTCTTATAGTTTCCGTGATATGGACTATCGATAATTTACACCTTAGGCTCTGCTTCTAACTTGGGCCCAAATTGTAAAATGGTCTTATCTATTGGCGATTTCGTTCCAATTCACATTCCAAGTAATATTCGGCATGCTAATTACATTGCCGGTTGCCAAATTGAATTATCTCTTATAGTTTCCGAGATATGGACTATCGATAATTTACACCTTAGGCTCTGCTTCTAACTTGGGCCCAAATTGTAAAATAGTCTTATCTATTGGCGATTTCGTTCCAATTCACATTCCAAGTGGTATTCGGCATGCTAATTACATTGCCGGTTGCCAAATTGCATTATCTCTTATAGTTTCCGAGATATGGACTATCGATAATTTACACCTTAGGCTCTGCTTCTAACTTGGGCCCAAATTGTAAAATGGTCTTATCTATTGGCGATTTCGTTCCAATTCACATTCCAAGTAATAATCGGCATGCTAATTACATTGCCGGTGGCCAAGTTGCATTATCTCTTATAGTTTCCGAGATATGGACTATCGATAATTTACACCTTAGGCTCTGCTTCTAACTTGGGCCCAAATTGTAAAATGGTCTTATCTATTGGCGATTTCGTTCCAATTCACATTCTAAGTAATAATCGGCATGCTAATTACATTGCCGGTGGCCAAGTTGCATTATCTCTTATAGTTTCCGAGATATGGACTATCGATAATTTACACCTTAGGCTCTGCTTCTAACTTGGGCCCAAATTGTAAAATGGTCTTATCTATTGGCGATTTCGTTCCAATTCACATTCCAAGTAATATTCGGCATGCTAAATACATTGCCGGTGCCCAAATTGCATTATCTCTTATAGTTTCCGAGATATGGACTATCGATTATTTTTAACCTTAGGCTCTGCTTCTAACTTGGGCCCAAACTGTAAAATGGTCTTATCTATTGGCGATTTCGTTCCAATTCACATTCCAAGTAGTATTCGGCATGCTAATTACATTGCCGGTTGCCAAATTGAATTATCTCCTATAGTTTCCGAGATATGGACTATCGATAATTTACACCTTAGGCTCTGCTTCTAACTTGGGCCCAAATTGTAAAATGGTCTTACCTATTGGCGATTTCGTTCCAATTCACATTCCAAGTAATATTCGGCATGCTAAATACATTGCCGGTGCCCAAATTGCATTATCTCTTATAGTTTCCGAGATATGGACTATCGATTATTTTTAACCTTAGGCTCTGCTTCTAACTTGGGCCCAAACTGTAAAATGGTCTTATCTATTGGCGATTTCGTTCCAATTCACATTCCAAGTAATATTCGGCATGCTAAATACATTGCCGGTGCCCAAATTGCATTATCTCTTATAGTTTCCGAGATATGGACTATCGATAATTTACACCTTAGGCTCTGCTTCTAACTTGGGCCCAAATTGTAAAATGGTCTTACCTATTGGCGATTTCGTTCCAATTCACATTCCAAGTAATATTCGGCATGCTAATTACATTGCCGGTGGCCAAGTTGCATTATCTCTTATAGTTTCCGAGATATGGACTATCGATAATTTACACCTTAGGCTCTGCTTCTAACTTGGGCCCAAATTGTAAAATGGTCTTATCTATTGGCGATTTCGTTCCAATTCACATTCCAAGTAATATTCGGCATGCTAATTACATTGCCGGTTCCCAAATTGCATTATCTCTTATAGTTTCCGAGATATGGACTATCGATTATTTTAACCTTAGGCTCTGCTTCTAACTTGGGCCCAAACTGTAAAATGGTCTTATCTATTGGCGATTTCGTTCCAATTCACATTCCAAGTAGTATTCGGCATGATAATTACATTGCCGGTTGCCAAATTGCATTATCTCTTATAGTTCCCGAGATATGGACTATGGATAATTTACACCTTAGGCTCTGCTTCTAACTTGGGCACAAATTGTAAAATAGTCTTATCTATTGGCGATTTCATTCCAATTCACATTCCAAGTAATATTCGGCATGCTAATTACATTGCCGGTTGCCAAATTGCATTATCTCTTATAGTTTCCGAGATATGGACTATCGATAATTTACACCTTAGGCTCTGCTTCTAACTTGGGCCCAAATTGTAAAATGGTCTTATCTATTGGCGATTTCGTTCCAATTCACATTCCAAGTAATATTCGGCATGCTAATTACATTGCCGGTTGCCAAATTGCTTATCTCTTATAGTTTCCGAGATATGGACTATCGGTAATTTACACCTTAGGCTCTGCTTCTAACTTGGGCCCAAATTGTAAAATCGTCTTATCTATTGGCGATTTCGTTCCATTTGACATTCCAAGTAATATTCGGCATGCTAATTACATTGCCGGTTGCCAAATTGCATTATCTCTTATAGTTTCCGAGATATGGACTATCGATAATTTACACCTTAGGCTCTGCTCCTAACTTGGGCCCAAATTGTAAAATGGTCTTATCTATTGGCGATTTCGTTCCAATTCACATTCCAAGTAATATTCGGCATGCTAATTACATTGCCGGTTGCCAAATTGCATTATCTCTTATAGTTTCCGAGATATGGACTATCGATAATTTACACCTTAGGCTCTGCTCCTAACTTGGGCCCAAATTGTAAAATGGTCTTATCTATTGGCGATTTCGTTCCAATTCACATTCCAAGTAATATTCGGCATGCTAATTACATTGCCGGTTGCCAAATTGCATTATCTCTTATAGTTTCCGAGATATGGACTATCGATAATTTACACCTTAGGCTCTGCTTCTAACTTGGGCCCAAATTGTAAAATGGTCTTATCTATTGGCGATTTCGTCCCAATTCACATTCCAAGTAATATTCGGCATGCTAATTACATTGCCGGTTGCGAAACTGCATTATCTCTTATAGTTTCCGAGATATGGACTATCGATAATTTACACCTTAGGCTCTGCTTCTAACTTGGGCCCAAATTGTAAAATGGTCTTATCTATTGGCGATTTCGTTCCAATTCACGTTCCAAGTAATATTCGGCATGCTAATTACATTGCCGGTTGCCAAATTGCATTATCTCTTTTAGTTTCCGAGATATGGACTATCGATAATTTACACCTTAGGCTCTGCTTCTAACTTGGGCCCAAATTGTAAAATCGTCTTATCTATTGGCGATTTCGTTCCAATTCACATTCCAAGTAATATTCGGCATGCTAATTACATTGCCGGTTGCCAAATTGCATTATCTCTTATAGTTTCCGTGATATGGACTATCGATAATTTACACCTTAGGCTCTGCTTCTAACTTGGGCCCAAATTGTAAAATGGTCTTATCTATTGGCGATTTCGTTCCAATTCACATTCCAAGTAATATTCGGCATGCTAATTACATTGCCGGTTGCCAAATTGAATTATCTCTTATAGTTTCCGAGATATGGACTATCGATAATTTACACCTTAGGCTCTGCTTCTAACTTGGGCCCAAATTGTAAAATAGTCTTATCTATTGGCGATTTCGTTCCAATTCACATTCCAAGTGGTATTCGGCATGCTAATTACATTGCCGGTTGCCAAATTGCATTATCTCTTATAGTTTCCGAGATATGGACTATCGATAATTTACACCTTATTCTCTGCTTCTAACTTGGGCCCAAATTGTAAAATGGTCTTATCTATTGGCGATTTCGTTCCAATTCACATTCCAAATAATATTCGGCATGCTAATTACATTGCCGGTTGCCAAATTGCATTATCTCTTATAGTTTCCGAGATATGGACTATCGATAATTTACACCTTAGGCTCTGCTTCTAACTTGGGCCCAAATTGTAAAATGGTCTTATCTATTGGCGATTTCGTCCCAATTCACATTCCAAGTAATATTCAGCATGCTAATTACATTGCCGGTTGCGAAACTGCATTATCTCTTATAGTTTCCGAGATATGGACTATCGATAATTTACACCTTAGGCTCTGCTTCTAACTTGGGCCCAAATTGTAAAATGGTCTTATCTATTGGCAATTTCGTTCCAATTCACATTCCAAGTAATATTCGGCATGCTAATTACATTGCCGGTTGCCAAATTGCATTATCTCTTTTAGTTTCCGAGATATGGACTATCGATAATTTACACCTTAGGCTCTGCTTCTAACTTGGGCCCAAATTGTAAAATGGTCTTATCTATTTGCGATTTCGTTCCAATTCACATTCCAAGTAATATTCGGCATGCTAAATACATTGCCGGTGCCCAAATTGCATTATCTCTTATAGTTTCCGAGATATGGACTATCGATAATTTACACCTTAGGCTCTGCTTCTAACTTGGGCCCAAATTGTAAAATGGTCTTATCTATTGGCAATTTCGTTCCAATTCACATTCCAAGTAATATTCGGCATGCTAATTACATTGCCGGTTGCCAAATTGCATTATCTCTTTTAGTTTCCGAGATATGGACTATCGATAATTTACACCTTAGGCTCTGCTTCTAACTTGGGCACAAATTGTAAAATAGTCTTATCTATTGGCGATTTCTTTCCAATTCACATTCCAAGTAATATTCGGCATGCTAATTACATTGCCGGTTGCCAAATTGCATTATCTCTTATAGTTTCCGAGATATGGACTATCGATAATTTACACCTTAGGCTCTGCTTCTAACTTGGGCCCAAATTGTAAAATGGTCTTATCTATTTGCGATTTCGTTCCAATTCACATTCCAAGTAATATTCGGCATGCTAAATACATTGCCGGTGCCCAAATTGCATTATCTCTTATAGTTTCCGAGATATGGACTATCGATTATTTTTAACCTTAGGCTCTGCTTCTAACTTGGGCCCAAACTGTAAAATGGTCTTATCTATTGGCGATTTCGTTCCAATTCACATTCCAAGTAATATTCGGCATGCTAAATACATTGCCGGTGCCCAAATTGCATTATCTCTTATAGTTTCCGAGATATGGACTATCGATAATTTACACCTTAGGCTCTGCTTCTAACTTGGGCCCAAATTGTAAAATGGTCTTACCTATTGGCGATTTCGTTCCAATTCACATTCCAAGTAATATTCGGCATGCTAATTACATTGCCGGTGGCCAAGTTGCATTATCTCTTATAGTTTCCGAGATATGGACTATCGATAATTTACACCTTAGGCTCTGCTTCTAACTTGGGCCCAAATTGTAAAATGGTCTTATCTATTGGCGATTTCGTTCCAATTCACATTCCAAGTAATATTCGGCATGCTAATTACATTGCCGGTTCCCAAATTGCATTATCTCTTATAGTTTCCGAGATATGGACTATCGATTATTTTAACCTTAGGCTCTGCTTCTAACTTGGGCCCAAACTGTAAAATGGTCTTATCTATTGGCGATTTCGTTCCAATTCACATTCCAAGTAGTATTCGGCATGATAATTACATTGCCGGTTGCCAAATTGCATTATCTCTTATAGTTCCCGAGATATGGACTATGGATAATTTACACCTTAGGCTCTGCTTCTAACTTGGGCACAAATTGTAAAATAGTCTTATCTATTGGCGATTTCATTCCAATTCACATTCCAAGTAATATTCGGCATGCTAATTACATTGCCGGTTGCCAAATTGCATTATCTCTTATAGTTTCCGAGATATGGACTATCGATAATTTACACCTTAGGCTCTGCTTCTAACTTGGGCCCAAATTGTAAAATGGTCTTATCTATTGGCGATTTCGTTCCAATTCACATTCCAAGTAATATTCGGCATGCTAATTACATTGCCGGTTGCCAAATTGCTTATCTCTTATAGTTTCCGAGATATGGACTATCGGTAATTTACACCTTAGGCTCTGCTTCTAACTTGGGCCCAAATTGTAAAATCGTCTTATCTATTGGCGATTTCGTTCCATTTGACATTCCAAGTAATATTCGGCATGCTAATTACATTGCCGGTTGCCAAATTGCATTATCTCTTATAGTTTCCGAGATATGGACTATCGATAATTTACACCTTAGGCTCTGCTCCTAACTTGGGCCCAAATTGTAAAATGGTCTTATCTATTGGCGATTTCGTTCCAATTCACATTCCAAGTAATATTCGGCATGCTAATTACATTGCCGGTTGCCAAATTGCATTATCTCTTATAGTTTCCGAGATATGGACTATCGATAATTTACACCTTAGGCTCTGCTCCTAACTTGGGCCCAAATTGTAAAATGGTCTTATCTATTGGCGATTTCGTTCCAATTCACATTCTAAGTAATATTCGGCATGCTAATTACATTGCCGGTTGCCAAATTGCATTATCTCTTATAGTTTCCGAGATATGGACTATCGATAATTTACACCTTAGGCTCTGCTTCTAACTTGGGCCCAAATTGTAAAATGGTCTTATCTATTGGCGATTTCGTCCCAATTCACATTCCAAGTAATATTCGGCATGCTAATTACATTGCCGGTTGCGAAACTGCATTATCTCTTATAGTTTCCGAGATATGGACTATCGATAATTTACACCTTAGGCTCTGCTTCTAACTTGGGCCCAAATTGTAAAATGGTCTTATCTATTGGCGATTTCGTTCCAATTCACGTTCCAAGTAATATTCGGCATGCTAATTACATTGCCGGTTGCCAAATTGCATTATCTCTTTTAGTTTCCGAGATATGGACTATCGATAATTTACACCTTAGGCTCTGCTTCTAACTTGGGCCCAAATTGTAAAATCGTCTTATCTATTGGCGATTTCGTTCCAATTCACATTCCAAGTAATATTCGGCATGCTAATTACATTGCCGGTTGCCAAATTGCATTATCTCTTATAGTTTCCGTGATATGGACTATCGATAATTTACACCTTAGGCTCTGCTTCTAACTTGGGCCCAAATTGTAAAATGGTCTTATCTATTGGCGATTTCGTTCCAATTCACATTCCAAGTAATATTCGGCATGCTAATTACATTGCCGGTTGCCAAATTGAATTATCTCTTATAGTTTCCGAGATATGGACTATCGATAATTTACACCTTAGGCTCTGCTTCTAACTTGGGCCCAAATTGTAAAATAGTCTTATCTATTGGCGATTTCGTTCCAATTCACATTCCAAGTGGTATTCGGCATGCTAATTACATTGCCGGTTGCCAAATTGCATTATCTCTTATAGTTTCCGAGATATGGACTATCGATAATTTACACCTTATTCTCTGCTTCTAACTTGGGCCCAAATTGTAAAATGGTCTTATCTATTGGCGATTTCGTTCCAATTCACATTCCAAATAATATTCGGCATGCTAATTACATTGCCGGTTGCCAAATTGCATTATCTCTTATAGTTTCCGAGATATGGACTATCGATAATTTACACCTTAGGCTCTGCTTCTAACTTGGGCCCAAATTGTAAAATGGTCTTATCTATTGGCGATTTCGTCCCAATTCACATTCCAAGTAATATTCAGCATGCTAATTACATTGCCGGTTGCGAAACTGCATTATCTCTTATAGTTTCCGAGATATGGACTATCGATAATTTACACCTTAGGCTCTGCTTCTAACTTGGGCCCAAATTGTAAAATGGTCTTATCTATTGGCAATTTCGTTCCAATTCACATTCCAAGTAATATTCGGCATGCTAATTACATTGCCGGTTGCCAAATTGCATTATCTCTTTTAGTTTCCGAGATATGGACTATCGATAATTTACACCTTAGGCTCTGCTTCTAACTTGGGCCCAAATTGTAAAATGGTCTTATCTATTTGCGATTTCGTTCCAATTCACATTCCAAGTAATATTCGGCATGCTAATTACATTGCCGGTTGCCAAATTGCATTATCTCTTATATTTTCCGAGATATGGATTATCGATAATTTACACCTTAGGCTCTGCTTCTAACTTGGGCCCAAATTGTAAAATGGCCTTATCTATTGGCGATTTCGTTCCAATTCACATTCCAAGTAATATTCGGCATGCTAATTACATTGCCGGTTGCCAAATTGCATTATCCCTTATAGTTTCCGAGATATGGACTATCGATAATTTACACCTTAGGCTCTGCTTCTAACTTGGGACCAAATTGTAAAATGGTCTTATCTATTGGCGATTTCGTTCCAATTCACATTCCAAGTAATATTCGGCATGCTAATTACATTGCCGGTTGCCAAACTGCATTATCTCTTATAGTATCCGAGATATGGACTATCGGTAATTTACACCTTAGGCTCTGCTCCTAACTTGGGCCCAAATTGTAAAATGGTCTTATCTATTGGCGATTTCGTTCCAATTCACATTCCAAGTAATATTCGGCATGCTAATTACATTGCCGGTTGATAAATTGCATTATCTCTTATAGTTTCCGAGATATGGACTATCGATAATTTACACCTTAGGCTCTGCTTCTAACTTGGGCCCAAATTGTAAAATGGTCTTATCTATTGGCGATTTCATTCCAATTCACATTCCAAGTAATATTCGGCATGCTAATTACATTGCCGGTTGCCAAATTGCATTATCTCTTATAGTTTCCGAGATATGGACTATCGATAATTTACACCTTAGGCTCTGCTTCTAACTTGGGCCAAAATTGTAAAATGGTCTTATCTATTGGCGATTTCGTTCCAATTCACATTCCAAGTAATATTCGGCATGCTAATTACATTGCCGGTTGCCAAATTGCATTATCTCTTATAGTTTCCGAGATATGGACTATCGATAATTTACACCTTAGGCTCTGCTTCTAACTTTGGCCCAAATTGTAAAATGGTCTTATCTATTGGCGATTTCGTACCAATTCACATTCCAAGTAATATTCGGCATGCTAATTACATTGCCGGTTGCGAAACTGCATTATCTCTTATAGTTTCCGAGATATGGACTATCGATAATTTACACCTTAGGCTCTGCTTCTAACTTGGGCCCAAATTGTAAAATGGTCTTATCTATTGGCGATTTCGTTCCAATTCACATTCCAAGTAATATTCGGCATGCTAATTACATTGCCGGTTGCCAAATTGCATTATCTCTTTTAGTTTCCGAGATATGGACTATCGATAATTTACACCTTAGGCTCTGCTTCTAACTTGGGCCCAAATTGTAAAATCGTCTTATCTATTGGCGATTTCGTTCCAATTCACATTCCAAGTAATATTCGGCATGCTAATTACATTGCCGGTTGCCAAATTGCATTATCTCTTATAGTTTCCGAGATATGGACTATCGATAATTTACACCTTAGGCTCTGCTTCTAACTTGGGCCCAAATTGTAAAATGGTCTTATCTATTGGCGATTTCGTTCCAATTCACATTCCAAGTGGTATTCGGGATGCTAATTACATTGCCGGTTGCCAAATTGCATTATCTCTTATAGTTTCCGAGATATGGACTATCGATAATTTACACCTTAGGCTCTGCTTCTAACTTGGGCCCAAATTGTAAAATGGTCTTATCTATTGGCGATTTCGTTCCAATTCACATTCCAAGTAATATTCGGCATGCTAATTACATTGCCGGTTGCCAAATTGCATTATCTCTTATAGTTTCCGAGATATGGACTATCGATAATTTACACCTTAGGCTCTGCTTCTAACTTGGGCCCAAATTGTAAAATGGTCTTATCTATTGGCGATTTCGTCCCAATTCACATTCCAAGTAATATTCGGCATGCTAATTACATTGCCGGTTGCGAAACTGCATTATCTCTTTTAGTTTCCGTGATATGGACTATCGATAATTTACACCTTAGGCTCTGCTTCTAACTTGGGCCCAAATTGTAAAATGGTCTTATCTATTGGCGATTTCGTCCCAATTCACATTCCAAGTAATATTCGGCATGCTAATTACATTGCCGGTTGCCAAATTGCATTATCTCTTATAGTTTCCGAGATATGGACTATCGATAATTTACACCTTAGGCTCTGCTTCTAACTTGGGCCCAAATTGTAAAATGGTCTTATCTATTGGCGATTTCGTTCCAATTCACATTCCAAGTAATATTCGGCATGCTAATTACATTGCCGGTTGCCAAATTGCATTATCTCTTATAGTTTCCGAGATATGGACTATCGGTAATTTACACCTTAGGCTCTGCTTCTAACTTGGGCCCAAATTGTAAAATCGTCTTATCTATTAGCGATTTCGTTCCAATTCACATTCCAAGTAATATTCGGCATGCTAATTACATTGCCGGTTGCCAAATTGCATTATCTCTTATAGTTTCCGAGATATGGACTATCGATAATTTACACCTTAGGCTCTGCTTCTAACTTGGGCCCAAATTGTAAAATGGTCTTATCTATTGGCGATTTCGTTCCAATTCACATTCCAAGTAATATTCGGCATGCTAATTACATTGCCGGTTGCCAAATTGCATTATCTCTTATAGTTTCCGAGATATGGACTATCGATAATTTACACCTTAGGCTCTGCTTCTAACTTGGGCCCAAATTGTAAAATGGTCTTATCTATTGGCGATTTCGTCCCAATTCACATTCCAAGTAATATTCGGCATGCTAATTACATTGCCGGTTGCGAAACTGCATTATCTCTTATAGTTTCCGAGATATGGACTATCGATAATTTACACCTTAGGCTCTGCTTCTAACTTGGGCCCAAATTGTAAAATGGTCTTATCTATTGGCGATTTCGTTCCAATTCTCGTTCCAAGTAATATTCGGCATGCTAATTACATTGCCGGTTGCCAAATTGCATTATCTCTTTTAGTTTCCGAGATATGGACTATCGATAATTTACACCTTAGGCTCTGCTTCTAACTTGGGCCCAAATTGTAAAATCGTCTTATCTATTGGCGATTTCGTTCCAATTCACATTCCAAGTAATATTCGGCATGCTAATTACATTGCCGGTTGCCAAATTGCATTATCTCTTATAGTTTCCGTGATATGGACTATCGATAATTTACACCTTAGGCTCTGCTTCTAACTTGGGCCCAAATTGTAAAATGGTCTTATCTATTGGCGATTTCGTTCCAATTCACATTCCAAGTAATATTCGGCATGCTAATTACATTGCCGGTTGCCAAATTGAATTATCTCTTATAGTTTCCGAGATATGGATTATCGATAATTTACACCTTAGGCTCTGCTTCTAACTTGGGCCCAAATTGTAAAATAGTCTTATCTATTGGCGATTTCGTTCCAATTCACATTCCAAGTGGTATTCGGCATGCTAATTACATTGCCGGTTGCCAAATTGCATTATCTCTTATAGTTTCCGAGATATGGACTATCGATAATTTACACCTTAGGCTCTGCTTCTAACTTGGGCCCAAATTGTAAAATGGTCTTATCTATTGGCGATTTCGTTCCAATTCACATTCCAAGTAATAATCGGCATGCTAATTACATTGCCGGTGGCCAAGTTGCATTATCTCTTATAGTTTCCGAGATATGGACTATCGATAATTTACACCTTAGGCTCTGCTTCTAACTTGGGCCCAAATTGTAAAATGGTCTTATCTATTGGCGATTTCGTTCCAATTCACATTCTAAGTAATAATCGGCATGCTAATTACATTGCCGGTGGCCAAGTTGCATTATCTCTTATAGTTTCCGAGATATGGACTATCGATTATTTTTAACCTTAGGCTCTGCTTCTAACTTGGGCCCAAACTGTAAAATGGTCTTATCTATTGGCGATTTCGTTCCAATTCACATTCCAAGTAGTATTCGGCATGCTAATTACATTGCCGGTTGCCAAATTGAATTATCTCCTATAGTTTCCGAGATATGGACTATCGATAATTTACACCTTAGGCTCTGCTTCTAACTTGGGCCCAAATTGTAAAATGGTCTTACCTATTGGCGATTTCGTTCCAATTCACATTCCAAGTAATATTCGGCATGCTAAATACATTGCCGGTGCCCAAATTGCATTATCTCTTATAGTTTCCGAGATATGGACTATCGATTATTTTTAACCTTAGGCTCTGCTTCTAACTTGGGCCCAAACTGTAAAATGGTCTTATCTATTGGCGATTTCGTTCCAATTCACATTCCAAGTAATATTCGGCATGCTAAATACATTGCCGGTGCCCAAATTGCATTATCTCTTATAGTTTCCGAGATATGGACTATCGATAATTTACACCTTAGGCTCTGCTTCTAACTTGGGCCCAAATTGTAAAATGGTCTTACCTATTGGCGATTTCGTTCCAATTCACATTCCAAGTAATATTCGGCATGCTAATTACATTGCCGGTGGCCAAGTTGCATTATCTCTTATAGTTTCCGAGATATGGACTATCGATAATTTACACCTTAGGCTCTGCTTCTAACTTGGGCCCAAATTGTAAAATGGTCTTATCTATTGGCGATTTCGTTCCAATTCACATTCCAAGTAATATTCGGCATGCTAATTACATTGCCGGTTCCCAAATTGCATTATCTCTTATAGTTTCCGAGATATGGACTATCGATTATTTTTAACCTTAGGCTCTGCTTCTAACTTGGGCCCAAACTGTAAAATGGTCTTATCTATTGGCGATTTCGTTCCAATTCACATTCCAAGTAGTATTCGGCATGATAATTACATTGCCGGTTGCCAAATTGCATTATCTCTTATAGTTCCCGAGATATGGACTATGGATAATTTACACCTTAGGCTCTGCTTCTAACTTGGGCACAAATTGTAAAATAGTCTTATCTATTGGCGATTTCATTCCAATTCACATTCCAAGTAATATTCGGCATGCTAATTACATTGCCGGTTGCCAAATTGCATTATCTCTTATAGTTTCCGAGATATGGACTATCGATAATTTACACCTTAGGCTCTGCTTCTAACTTGGGCCCAAATTGTAAAATGGTCTTATCTATTGGCGATTTCGTTCCAATTCACATTCCAAGTAATATTCGGCATGCTAATTACATTGCCGGTTGCCAAATTGCATTATCTCTTATAGTTTCCGAGATATGGACTATCGGTAATTTACACCTTAGGCTCTGCTTCTAACTTGGGCCCAAATTGTAAAATCGTCTTATCTATTGGCGATTTCGTTCCATTTGACATTCCAAGTAATATTCGGCATGCTAATTACATTGCCGGTTGCCAAATTGCATTATCTCTTATAGTTTCCGAGATATGGACTATCGATAATTTACACCTTAGGCTCTGCTCCTAACTTGGGCCCAAATTGTAAAATGGTCTTATCTATTGGCGATTTCGTTCCAATTCACATTCCAAGTAATATTCGGCATGCTAATTACATTGCCGGTTGCCAAATTGCATTATCTCTTATAGTTTCCGAGATATGGACTATCGATAATTTACACCTTAGGCTCTGCTCCTAACTTGGGCCCAAATTGTAAAATGGTCTTATCTATTGGCGATTTCGTTCCAATTCACATTCCAAGTAATATTCGGCATGCTAATTACATTGCCGGTTGCCAAATTGCATTATCTCTTATAGTTTCCGAGATATGGACTATCGATAATTTACACCTTAGGCTCTGCTTCTAACTTGGGCCCAAATTGTAAAATGGTCTTATCTATTGGCGATTTCGTCCCAATTCACATTCCAAGTAATATTCGGCATGCTAATTACATTGCCGGTTGCGAAACTGCATTATCTCTTATAGTTTCCGAGATATGGACTATCGACAATTTACACCTTAGGCTCTGCTTCTAACTTGGGCCCAAATTGTAAAATGGTCTTATCTATTGGCGATTTCGTTCCAATTCACGTTCCAAGTAATATTCGGCATGCTAATTACATTGCCGGTTGCCAAATTGCATTATCTCTTTTAGTTTCCGAGATATGGACTATCGATAATTTACACCTTAGGCTCTGCTTCTAACTTGGGCCCAAATTGTAAAATCGTCTTATCTATTGGCGATTTCGTTCCAATTCACATTCCAAGTAATATTCGGCATGCTAATTACATTGCCGGTTGCCAAATTGCATTATCTCTTATAGTTTCCGTGATATGGACTATCGATAATTTACACCTTAGGCTCTGCTTCTAACTTGGGCCCAAATTGTAAAATGGTCTTATCTATTGGCGATTTCGTTCCAATTCACATTCCAAGTAATATTCGGCATGCTAATTACATTGCCGGTTGCCAAATTGAATTATCTCTTATAGTTTCCGAGATATGGACTATCGATAATTTACACCTTAGGCTCTGCTTCTAACTTGGGCCCAAATTGTAAAATAGTCTTATCTATTGGCGATTTCGTTCCAATTCACATTCCAAGTGGTATTCGGCATGCTAATTACATTGCCGGTTGCCAAATTGCATTATCTCTTATAGTTTCCGAGATATGGACTATCGATAATTTACACCTTATTCTCTGCTTCTAACTTGGGCCCAAATTGTAAAATGGTCTTATCTATTGGCGATTTCGTTCCAATTCACATTCCAAATAATATTAGGCATGCTAATTACATTGCCGGTTGCCAAATTGCATTATCTCTTATAGTTTCCGAGATATGGACTATCGATAATTTACACCTTAGGCTCTGCTTCTAACTTGGGCCCAAATTGTAAAATGGTCTTATCTATTGGCGATTTCGTCCCAATTCACATTCCAAGTAATATTCAGCATGCTAATTACATTGCCGGTTGCGAAACTGCATTACCTCTTATAGTTTCCGAGATATGGACTATCGATAATTTACACCTTAGGCTCTGCTTCTAACTTGGGCCCAAATTGTAAAATGATCTTATCTATTGGCAATTTCGTTCCAATTCACATTCCAAGTAATATTCGGCATGCTAATTACATTGCCGGTTGCCAAATTGCATTATCTCTTTTAGTTTCCGAGATATGGACTATCGATAATTTACACCTTAGGCTCTGCTTCTAACTTGGGCCCAAATTGTAAAATGGTCTTATCTATTGGCGATTTCGTTCCAATTCACATTCCAAGTAATATTCGGCATGCTAATTACATTGCCGGTTGCCAAATTGCATTATCTCTTATAGTTTCCGAGATATGGACTATCGATAATTTACACCTTAGGCTCTGCTTCTAACTTGGGCCCAAATTGTAAAATGGTCTTATCTATTGGCGATTTCGTTCCAATTCACATTCCAAGTAATATTCGGCATGCTAATTACATTGCCGGTTGCCAAATTGCATTATCTCTTATAGTTTCCGAGATATGGACTATCGATAATTTACACCTTAGGCTCTGCTTCTAACTTGGGCCCAAATTGTTAAATGGTCTTATCTATTGGCGATTTCGTTCCAATTCACATTTCAAGTAATATTCGGCATGCTAATTACATTGCCGGTTGCCAAATTGCATTATCTCTTATAGTTTCCGAGATATGGACTATCGATAATTTACACCTTAGGCTCTGCTTCTAACTTGGGCCCAAATTGTAATATGGTCTTATCTATTGGCGATTTCGTTCCAATTCACATTCCAAGTAATATTCGGCATGCTAATTACATTGCCGGTTGCCAAATTGCATTATCTCTTATAGTTTCCGAGATATGGACTATCGATAATTTACACCTTAGGCTCTGCTTCTAACTTGGGCCCAAATTGTAAAATGGTCTTATCTATTGGCGATTTCGTTCCAATTCACATTCCAAGTAATATTCGGCATGCTAATTACATTGCCGGTTGCCAAATTGCATTATCTCTTATAGTTTCCGAGATATGGACTATCGATAATTTACACCTTAGGCTCTGCTTCTAACTTGGGCCCAAATTGTTAAATGGTCTTATCTATTGGCGATTTCGTTCCAATTCACATTCCAAGTAATATTCGGCATGCTAATTACATTGCCGGTTGCCAAATTGCATTATCTCTTATAGTTTCCGAGATATGGACTATCAATAATTTACACCTTAGGCTCTGCTTCTAACTTGGGCCCAAATTGTAAAATGGTCTTATCTATTGGCGATTTCGTTCCAATTCACATTCCAAGTAATATTTGGCATGCTAATTACATTGCCGGTTGCCAAATTGCATTATCTCTTATAGTTTCCGAGATATGGACTATGGATAATTTACACCTTAGGCTCTGCTTCTAACTTGGGCCCAAATTGTAAAATGGTCTTATCTATTGGCGATTTCGTTCCAATTCACATTCCAAGTAATATTCGGCATGCTAATTACATTGCCGGTTGCCAAATTGCATTATCTCTTATAGTTTCCGAGATATGGACTATCGATAATTTACACCTTAGGCTCTGCTTCTAACTTGGGCCCAAATTGTAAAATGGTCTTATCTATTGGCGACTTCGTTCCAATTCACATTCCAAGTAATATTCGGCATGCTAATTACATTGCCGGTTGCCAAATTGCATTATCTCTTATAGTTTCCGAGATATGGACTATCGATAATTTACACCTTAGGCTCTGCTTCTAACTTGGGCCCAAATTGTAAAATGGTCTTATCTATTGGCGATTTCGTTCCAATTCACATTCCAAGTAATATTCGGCATGCTAATTACATTGCCGGTTGCCAAATTGCATTATCTCTTATAGTTTCCGAGATATGGACTATCGATAATTTACACCTTAGGCTCTGCTTCTAACTTGGGCCCAAATTGTAAAATGGTCTTATCTATTGGCGATTTCGTTCCAATTCACATTCCAAGTAATATTCGGCATGCTAATTACATTGCCGGTTGCCAAATTGCATTATCTCTTATAGTTTCCGAGATACGGACTATCGATAATTTACACCTTAGGCTCTGCTTCTAACTTGGGCCCAAATTGTAAAATGGTCTTATCTATTGGCGATTTCGTTCCAATTCACATTCCAAGTAATATTCGGCATGCTAATTACATTGCCGGTTGCCAAATTGCATTATCTCTTATAGTTTCCGAGATATGGACTATGGATAATTTACACCTTAGGCTCTGCTTCTAACTTGGGCCCAAATTGTAAAATGGTCTTATCTATTGGCGATTTCGTTCCAATTCACATTCCAAGTAATATTCGGCATGCTAATTACATTGCCGGTTGCCAAATTGCATTATCTCTTATAGTTTCCGAGATATGGACTATCGATAATTTACACCTTAGGCTCTGCTTCTAACTTGGGCCCAAATTGTAAAATCGTCTTATCTATTGGCGATTTCGTTCCATTTGACATTCCAAGTAATATTCGGCATGCTAATTACATTGCCGGTTGCCAAATTGCATTATCTCTTATAGTTTCCGAGATATGGACTATCGATAATTTACACCTTAGGCTCTGCTCCTAACTTGGGCCCAAATTGTAAAATGGTCTTATCTATTTACGATTTCGTTCCAATTCACATTCCAAGTAATATTCGGCATGCTAATTACATTGCCGGTTGCCAAATTGCATTATCTCTTATAGTTTCCGAGATATGGACTATCGATAATTTACACCTTAGGCTCTGCTCCTAACTTGGGCCCAAATTGTAAAATGGTCTTATCTATTGGCGATTTCGTTCCAATTCACATTCCAAGTAATATTCGGCATGCTAATTACATTGCCGGTTGCCAAATTGCATTATCTCTTATAGTTTCCGAGATATGGACTATCGATAATTTACACCTTAGGCTCTGCTTCTAACTTGGGCCCAAATTGTAAAATGGTCTTATCTATTGGCGATTTCGTCCCAATTCACATTCCAAGTAATATTCGGCATGCTAATTACATTGCCGGTTGCGAAACTGCATTATCTCTTATAGTTTCCGAGATATGGACTATCGATAATTTACACCTTAGGCTCTGCTTCTAACTTGGGCCCAAATTGTAAAATGGTCTTATCTATTGGCGATTTCGTTCCAATTCACGTTCCAAGTAATATTCGGCATGCTAATTACATTGCCGGTTGCCAAATTGCATTATCTCTTTTAGTTTCCGAGATATGGACTATCGATAATTTACACCTTAGGCTCTGCTTCTAACTTGGGCCCAAATTGTAAAATCGTCTTATCTATTGGCGATTTCGTTCCAATTCACATTCCAAGTAATATTCGGCATGCTAATTACATTGCCGGTTGCCAAATTGCATTATCTCTTATAGTTTCCGTGATATGGACTATCGATAATTTACACCTTAGGCTCTGCTTCTAACTTGGGCCCAAATTGTAAAATGGTCTTATCTATTGGCGATTTCGTTCCAATTCACATTCCAAGTAATATTCGGCATGCTAATTACTTTGCCGGTTGCCAAATTGAATTATCTCTTATAGTTTCCGAGATATGGACTATCGATAATTTACACCTTAGGCTCTGCTTCTAACTTGGGCCCAAATTGTAAAATAGTCTTATCTATTGGCGATTTCGTTCCAATTCACATTCCAAGTGGTATTCGGCATGCTAATTACATTGCCGGTTGCCAAATTGCATTATCTCTTATAGTTTCCGAGATATGGACTATCGATAATTTACACCTTATTCTCTGCTTCTAACTTGGGCCCAAATTGTAAAATGGTCTTATCTATTGGCGATTTCGTTCCAATTCACATTCCAAATAATATTCGGCATGCTAATTACATTGCCGGTTGCCAAATTGCATTATCTCTTATAGTTTCCGAGATATGGACTATCGATAATTTACACCTTAGGCTCTGCTTCTAACTTGGGCCCAAATTGTAAAATGGTCTTATCTATTGGCGATTTCGTCCCAATTCACATTCCAAGTAATATTCAGCATGCTAATTACATTGCCGGTTGCGAAACTGCATTATCTCTTATAGTTTCCGAGATATGGACTATCGATAATTTACACCTTAGGCTCTGCTTCTAACTTGGGCCCAAATTGTAAAATGGTCTTATCTATTGGCAATTTCGTTCCAATTCACATTCCAAGTAATATTCGGCATGCTAATTACATTGCCGGTTGCCAAATTGCATTATCTCTTTTAGTTTCCGAGATATGGACTATCGATAATTTACACCTTAGGCTCTGCTTCTAACTTGGGCCCAAATTGTAAAATGGTCTTATCTATTGGCGATTTCGTTCCAATTCACATTCCAAGTAATATTCGGCATGCTAATTACATTGCCGGTTGCCAAATTGCATTATCTCTTATAGTTTCCGAGATATGGACTATCGATAATTTACACCTTAGGCTCTGCTTCTAACTTGGGCCCAAATTGTAAAATGGTCTTATCTATTGGCGATTTCGTTCCAATTCACATTCCAAGTAATATTCGGCATGCTAATTACATTGCCGGTTGCCAAATTGCATTATCTCTTATAGTTTCCGAGATATGGACTATCGATAATTTACACCTTAGGCTCTGCTTCTAACTTGGGCCCAAATTGTTAAATGGTCTTATCTATTGGCGATTTCGTTCCAATTCACATTTCAAGTAATATTCGGCATGCTAATTACATTGCCGGTTGCCAAATTGCATTATCTCTTATAGTTTCCGAGATATGGACTATCGATAATTTACACCTTAGGCTCTGCTTCTAACTTGGGCCCAAATTGTAATATGGTCTTATCTATTGGCGATTTCGTTCCAATTCACATTCCAAGTAATATTCGGCATGCTAATTACATTGCCGGTTGCCAAATTGCATTATCTCTTATAGTTTCCGAGATATGGACTATCGATAATTTACACCTTAGGCTCTGCTTCTAACTTGGGCCCAAATTGTAAAATGGTCTTATCTATTGGCGATTTCGTTCCAATTCACATTCCAAGTAATATTCGGCATGCTAATTACATTGCCGGTTGCCAAATTGCATTATCTCTTATAGTTTCCGAGATATGGACTATCGATAATTTACACCTTAGGCTCTGCTTCTAACTTGGGCCCAAATTGTTAAATGGTCTTATCTATTGGCGATTTCGTTCCAATTCACATTCCAAGTAATATTCGGCATGCTAATTACATTGCCGGTTGCCAAATTGCATTATCTCTTATAGTTTCCGAGATATGGACTGTCAATAATTTACACCTTAGGCTCTGCTTCTAACTTGGGCCCAAATTGTAAAATGGTCTTATCTATTGGCGATTTCGTTCCAATTCACATTCCAAGTAATATTTGGCATGCTAATTACATTGCCGGTTGCCAAATTGCATTATCTCCTATAGTTTCCGAGATATGGACTATGGATAATTTACACCTTAGGCTCTGCTTCTAACTTGGGCCCAAATTGTAAAATGGTCTTATCTATTGGCGATTTCGTTCCAATTCACATTCCAAGTAATATTCGGCATGCTAATTACATTGCCGGTTGCCAAATTGCATTATCTCTTATAGTTTCCGAGATATGGACTATCGATAATTTACACCTTAGGCTCTGCTTCTAACTTGGGCCCAAATTGTAAAATGGTCTTATCTATTGGCGACTTCGTTCCAATTCACATTCCAAGTAATATTCGGCATGCTAATTACATTGCCGGTTGCCAAATTGCATTATCTCTTATAGTTTCCGAGATATGGACTATCGATAATTTACACCTTAGGCTCTGCTTCTAACTTGGGCCCAAATTGTAAAATGGTCTTATCTATTGGCGATTTCGTTCCAATTCACATTCCAAGTAATATTCGGCATGCTAATTACATTGCCGGTTGCCAAATTGCATTATCTCTTATAGTTTCCGAGATATGGACTATCGATAATTTACACCTTAGGCTCTGCTTCTAACTTGGGCCCAAATTGTAAAATGGTCTTATCTATTGGCGATTTCGTTCCAATTCACATTCCAAGTAATATTCGGCATGCTAATTACATTGCCGGTTGCCAAATTGCATTATCTCTTATAGTTTCCGAGATACGGACTATCGATAATTTACACCTTAGGCTCTGCTTCTAACTTGGGCCCAAATTGTAAAATGGTCTTATCTATTGGCGATTTCGTTCCAATTCACATTCCAAGTAATATTCGGCATGCTAATTACATTGCCGGTTGCCAAATTGCATTATCTCTTATAGTTTTCGAGATATGGACTATGGATAATTTACACCTTAGGCTCTGCTTCTAACTTGGGCCCAAATTGTAAAATGGTCTTATCTATTGGCGATTTCGTTCCAATTCACATTCCAAGTAATATTCGGCATGCTAATTACATTGCCGGTTGCCAAATTGCATTATCTCTTATAGTTTCCGAGATATGGACTATCGATAATTTACACCTTAGGCTCTGCTTCTAACTTGGGCCCAAATTGTAAAATGGTCTTATCTATTGGCGATTTCGTTCCAATTCACATTCCAAGTAATACTCGGCAAGCTAATTACATTGCCGGTTGCCAAATTGCATTATCTCTTATAGTTTCCGAGATATGGACTATCGATAATTTACACCTTAAGCTCTGCTTCTAACTTGGGCCCAAATTGTAAAATGGTCTTATCTATTGGCGATTTCGTTCCAATTCACATTCCAAGTAATATTCGGCATGCTAATTACATTGCCGGTTGCCAAATTGCATTATCTCTTATAGTTTCCGAGATACGGACTATCAATAATTTACACCTTAGGCTCTGCTTCTAACTTGGGCCCAAATTGTAAAATGGTCTTATCTATTGGCGATTTCGTTCCAATTCACACTCCAAGTAATATTCGGCATGCTAATTACATTGCCGGTTGCGAAATTGCATTATCTCTTATAGTTTCCGAGATATGGACTATCAATAATTTACACCTTAGGCTCTGCTTCTAACTTGGGCCCAAATTGTAAAATGGTCTTATCTATTGGCGATTTCGTTCCAATTCACATTCCAAGTAATATTCGGCATGCTAATTACATTGCCGGTTGCCAAATTGCATTATCTCTTATAGTTTCCGAGATATGGACTATCGATAATTTACACCTTAGGCTCTGCTTCTAACTTGGGCCCAAATTGTAAAATGGTCTTATCTATTGGCGATTTCGTTCCAATTCACATTCCAAGTAATATTCGGCAAGCTAATTACATTGCCGGTTGCCAAATTGCATTATCTCTTATAGTTTCCGAGATATGGACTATCGATAATTTACACCTTAAGCTCTGCTTCTAACTTGGGCCCAAATTGTAAAATGGTCTTATCTATTGGCGATTTCGTTCCAATTCACATTCCAAGTAATATTCGGCATGCTAATTACATTGCCGGTTGCCAAGTTGCATTATCTCTTATAGTTTCCGAGATACGGACTATCGATAATTTACACCTTAGGCTCTGCTTCTAACTTGGGCCCAAATTGTAAAATGGTCTTATCTATTGGCGATTTCGTTCCAATTCACACTCCAAGTAATATTCGGCATGCTAATTACATTGCCGGTTGCGAAATTGCATTATCTCTTATAGTTTCCGAGATATGGACTATCAATAATTTACACCTTAGGCTCTGCTTCTAACTTGGGCCCAAATTGTAAAATGGTCTTATCTATTGGCGATTTCGTTCCAATTCACATTCCAAGTAATATTCGGCATGCTAATTACATTGCCGGTTGCCAAATTGCATTATCTCTTATAGTTTCCGAGATATGGACTATCGATAATTTACACCTTAGGCTCTGCTTCTAACTTGGGCCCAAATTGTAAAATGGTCTTATCTATTGGCGATTTCGTCCCAATTCACATTCCAAGTAATATTCGGCATGCTAATTACATTGCCAGTTGCCAAATTGCATTATCTCTTATAGTTTCCGAGATATGGACTATGGATAATTTACACCTTAGGCTCTGCTTCTAACTTGGGCCCAAATTGTAAAATGGTCTTATCTATTGGCGATTTCATTCCAATTCACATTCCAAGTAATATTCGGCATGCTAATTACATTGCCGTTTGCCAAATTGCATTATCTCTTATAGTTTCCGAGATATGGACTATCGATAATTTACACCTTAGGCTCTGCTTCTAATTTGGGCCCAAATTGTAAAATGGTCTTATCTATTGGCGATTTCGTTCCAATTCACATTCCAAGTAATATTCGGCATGCTAATTACATTGCCAGTTGCCAAATTGCATTATCTCTTATAGTTTCCGAGATATGGACTATGGATAATTTACACCTTAGGCTCTGCTTCTAACTTGGGCCCAAATTGTAAAATGGTCTTATCTATTGGCGATTTCATTCCAATTCACATTCCAAGTAATATTCGGCATGCTAATTACATTGCCGGTTGCCAAATTGCATTATCTCTTATAGTTTCCGAGATATGGACTATCGATAATTTACACCTTAGGCTATGCTTCTAACTTGGGCCCAAATTGTAAAATGGTCTTATCTATTGGCGATTTCGTTCCAATTCACATTCCAAGTAATATTCGGCATGCTAATTACATTGCCGGTTCCCAATTTGCATTATCTCTTATAGTTTCCGAGATATGGACTATCGATTATTTTTAACCTTAGGCTCTGCTTCTAACTTGGGCCCAAACTGTAAAATGGTCTTATCTATTGGCGATTTCGTTCCAATTCACATTCCAAGTTGTATTCGGCATGCTAATTACATTGCCGGTTGCCAAATTGCATTATCTCTTATAGTTTCCGAGATATGGACTATCGGTAATTTACACCTTAGGCTCTGCTTCTAACTTCGGCCCAAATTGTAAAATCGTCTTATCTATTGGCGATTTCGTTCCAATTCACATTCCAAGTAATATTCGGCATGCTAATTACATTGCCGGTTGCCAAATTGCATTATCTCTTATAGTTTCCGAGATATGGACTATCGATAATTTACACCTTAGGCTCTGCTTCTAACTTTTGCCCAAATTGTAAAATGGTCTTATCTATTGGCGATTTCATTCCAATTCACATTCCAAGTAATATTCGGCATGCTAATTACATTGCCGGTTGCCAAATTGCATTATCTCTTATAGTTTCCGAGATATGGACTATCGATAATTTACACCTTAGGCTCTGCTTCTAACTTGGGCCCAAATTGTAAAATGGTCTTATCTATTGGCGATTTCGTTCCAATTCACATTCCAAGTAATATTCGGCATGCTAATTACATTGCCTGTTGCCAAATTGCATTATCTCTTATAGTTTCCGAGATATGGACTATGGATAATTTACACCTTAGGCTCTGCTTCTAACTTGGACCCAAATTGTAAAATGGTCTTATCTATTGGCGATTTCGTTCCAATTCACATTCCAAGTAATATTCGGCATGCTAATTATATTGCCGGTTGCCAAATTGCATTATCTTTTATAGTTTCCGAGATATGGACTATCGATAATTTACACCTTAGGCTCTGCTTCTAACTTGGGCCAAAATTGTAAAATGGCCTTATCTATTGGCGATTTCGTTCCAATTCACATTCCAAGTAATACTCGGCATGCTGATTACATTGCCGGTTGCCAAATTGCATTATCTCTTATAGTTTCAGAGATATGGACTATCGATAATTTACACTTTAGGCTCTGCTTCTAATTTGGGCCCAAATTGTAAAATGGTCTTATCTATTGGCTATTTCGTTCCAATTCACATTCCAAGTAATATTCGGCATGCTAATTACATTGCCGGTTGCCAAATTGCATTATCTCTTATAGTTTCCGAGATATGGACTATCGATAATTTACACCTTAGGCTCTGCTTCTAACTTGGGCCCAAATTGTAAAATGGTCTTATCTATTGGCGATTTCGTTCCAATTCACATTCCAAGTAATATTCGGCATGTTAATTAAATTGCCGGTTGCCAAATTGCATTATCTCTTATAGTTTCCGAGATATGGACTATCGATAATTTACACCTTAGGCTCTGCTTCTAACTTGGGCCCAAATTGTAAAATCGTCTTATCTATTGGCGATTTCGTTCCAATTCACATTCCAAGTAATATTCGGCATGCTAATTACATTGCCGGTTGCCAAATTGCATTATCTCTTATAGTTTCCGACATATGGACTATCGATAATTTACACCTTAGGCTCTGCTTCTAACTTGGGCCCAAATTGTAAAATGGTCTTATCTATTGGCGATTTCGTTCCAATTCACATTCCAAGTAATATTCGGCATGCTAATTACATTGCCGGTTGCCAAATTGAATTATCTCCTATAGTTTCCGAGATATGGACTATCGATAATTTACACCTTAGGCTCTGCTTCTAACTTGGGCCCAAATTGTAAAATGGTCTTACCTATTGGCGATTTCGTTCCAATTCACATTCCAAGTAATATTCGGCATGCTAATTACATTGCCGGTGGCCAAGTTGCATTATCTCTTATAGTTTCCGAGATATGGACTATCGATAATTTACACCTTAGGCTCTGCTTCTAACTTGGGCCCAAATTGTAAAATGGTCTTATCTATTGGCGATTTCGTTCCAATTCACATTCCAAGTAATATTCGGCATGCTAATTACATTGCCGGTTCCCAAATTGCATTATCTCTTATAGTTTCCGAGATATGGACTATCGATTATTTTTAACCTTAGGCTCTGCTTCTAACTTGGGCCCAAACTCTAAAATGGTCTTATCTATTGGCGATTTCGTTCCAATTCACATTCCAAGTAGTATTCGGCATGCTAATTACATTGCCGGTTGCCAAATTTCATTATCTCTTATAGTTTCCGAGATATGAACTATCGATAATTTACACCTTAGGCTCTGCTTCTAACTTGGGCCCAAATTGTAAAATGGTCTTATCTATTGGCGATTTCGTCCCAATTCACATTCCAAGTAATATTCGGCATGCTAATTACATTGTCAGTTGCCAAATTGCATTATCTCTTATAGTTTTCGAAATATGGACTATGGATAATTTACACCTTAGGCTCTGCTTCTAACTTGGGCCCAAATTGTAAAATGGTCTTATCTATTGGCGATTTCATTCCAATTCACATTCCAAGTAATATTCGGCATGCTAATTACATTGCCGGTTGCCAAATTGCATTATCTCTTATAGTTTCCGAGATATGGACTATCGATAATTTACACCTTAGGCTCTGCTTCTAACTTGGGCCCAAATTGTAAAATGGTCTTATCTATTGGCGATTTCGACCAATTCACATTCCAAGTAATATTCGGCATGCTAATTACATTGTCGGTTGCCAAATTGCATTATCTCTTATAGTTTCCGAGATATGGACTATCGGTAATTTACACCTTAGGCTCTGCTTCTAACTTGGGCCCAAATTGTAAAATCGTCTTATCTATTGGCGATTTCGTTCCAATTCACATTCCAAGTAATATTCGGCATGCTAATTACATTGCCGGTTACCAAATTGCATTATCTCTTATAGTTTCCGAGATATGGACTATCGATAATTTACACCTTAGGCACTGCTTCTAACTTGGGCCCAAATTGTAAAATGGTCTTATCTATTGGCGATTTCGTTCCAATTCACATTCCAAGTAATATTCGGCATGCTAATTACATTGCCGGTTGCGAAACTGCATTATCTCTTATAGTTTCCGAGATATGGACTATCGATAATTTACACCTTAGGCACTGCTTCTAACTTGGGCCCAAATTGTAAAATGGTCTTATCTATTGGCGATTTCGTTCCAATTCACATTCCAAGTAATATTCGGCATGCTAATTACATTGCCGGTTGCCAAATTGCATTATCTCTTTTAATTTCCGAGATATGGACTATCGATAATTTACGCTTTAGGCTCTGCTTCTAACTTGGGCCCAAATTGTAAAATGGTCTTATCTATTGGCGATTTCGTTCCAATTCACATTCCAAGTAATATTCGGCATGCTAATTACATTGCCGGTTGCCAAATTGCATTATCTCTTATAGTTTCCGAGATATGGACTATTGATAATTTACACCTTAGGCTCTGCTTCTAACTTGGGCCCAAATTGTAAAATGGTCTTATCTATTGGCGATTTCGACCAATTCACATTCCAAGTAATATTCGGCATGCTAATTACATTGTCGGTTGCCAAATTGCATTATCTCTTATAGTTTCCGAGATATGGACTATCGGTAATTTACACCTTAGGCTCTGCTTCTAACTTGGGCCCAAATTGTAAAATCGTCTTATCTATTGGCGATTTCGTTCCAATTCACATTCCAAGTAATATTCGGCATGCTAATTACATTGCCGGTTACCAAATTGCATTATCTCTTATAGTTTCCGAGATATGGACTATCGATAATTTACACCTTAGGCTCTGCTTCTAACTTGGGCCCAAATTGTAAAATGGTCTTACCTATTGTCGATTTCATTCCAATTCACATTCCAAGTAATATTCGGCATGCTAATTACATTGCCGGTTGCCAAATTGCATTATCTCTTATAGTTTCCGAGATATGGACTATCGATAATTTACACCTTAGGCTCTGCTTCTAACTTGGGCCCAAATTGTAAAATGGTCTTATCTATTGGCGATTTCGTTCCAATTCACATTCCAAGTAATATTCGGCATGCTAATTACATTGCCGGTTGCCAAATTGCGTTATCTCTTATAGTTTCCGAGATACGGACTATCGGTAATTTACACCTTAGGCTCTGCTTCTAACTTGGGCCCAAATTGTAAAATCGTCTTATCTATTGGCAATTTCGTTCCAATTCACATTCCAAGTAATATTCGGCATGCTAATTACATTGCCGGTTGCCAAATTGCATTATCTCTTATAGTTTCCGAGATATGGACTATCGATAATTTACACCTTAGGCTCTGCTTCTAACTTGGGCCCAAATTGTAAAATGGTCTTATCTATTGGCGATTTCATTCCAATTCACATTCCAAGTAATATTCGGCATGCTAATTACATTGCCGGTTGCCAAATTGCATTATCTCTTATAGTTTCCGAGATATGGACTATCGATAATTTACACCTTAGGCTCTGCTTCTAACTTGGGCCCAAATTGTAAAATGGTCTTATCTATTGGCGATTTCGACCAATTCACATTCCAAGTAATATTCGGCATGCTAATTACATTGTCGGTTGCCAAATTGCATTATCTCTTATAGTTTCCGAGATATGGACTATCGGTAATTTACACCTTAGGCTCTGCTTCTAACTTGGGCCCAAATTGTAAAATCGTCTTATCTATTGGCGATTTCGTTCCAATTCACATTCCAAGTAATATTCGGCATGCTAATTACATTGCCGGTTACCAAATTGCATTATCTCTTATAGTTTCCGAGATATGGACTATCGATAATTTACACCTTAGGCACTGCTTCTAACTTGGGCCCAAATTGTAAAATGGTCTTATCTATTGGCGATTTCGTTCCAATTCACATTCCAAGTAATATTCGGCATGCTAATTACATTGCCGGTTGCGAAACTGCATTATCTCTTATAGTTTCCGAGATATGGACTATCGATAATTTACACCTTAGGCACTGCTTCTAACTTGGGCCCAAATTGTAAAATGGTCTTATCTATTGGCGATTTCGTTCCAATTCACATTCCAAGTAATATTCGGCATGCTAATTACATTGCCGGTTGCCAAATTGCATTATCTCTTTTAATTTCCGAGATATGGACTATCGATAATTTACGCCTTAGGCTCTGCTTCTAACTTGGGCCCAAATTGTAAAATGGTCTTATCTATTGGCGATTTCGTTCCAATTCACATTCCAAGTAATATTCGGCATGCTAATTACATTGCCGGTTGCCAAATTGCATTATCTCTTATAGTTTCCGAGATATGGACTATTGATAATTTACACCTTAGGCTCTGCTTCTAACTTGGGCCCAAATTGTAAAATGGTCTTATCTATTGGCGATTTCGACCAATTCACATTCCAAGTAATATTCGGCATGCTAATTACATTGTCGGTTGCCAAATTGCATTATCTCTTATAGTTTCCGAGATATGGACTATCGGTAATTTACACCTTAGGCTCTGCTTCTAACTTGGGCCCAAATTGTAAAATCGTCTTATCTATTGGCGATTTCGTTCCAATTCACATTCCAAGTAATATTCGGCATGCTAATTACATTGCCGGTTACCAAATTGCATTATCTCTTATAGTTTCCGAGATATGGACTATCGATAATTTACACCTTAGGCTCTGCTTCTAACTTGGGCCCAAATTGTAAAATGGTCTTACCTATTGTCGATTTCATTCCAATTCACATTCCAAGTAATATTCGGCATGCTAATTACATTGCCGGTTGCCAAATTGCATTATCTCTTATAGTTTCCGAGATATGGACTATCGATAATTTACACCTTAGGCTCTGCTTCTAACTTGGGCCCAAATTGTAAAATGGTCTTATCTATTGGCGATTTCGTTCCAATTCACATTCCAAGTAATATTCGGCATGCTAATTACATTGCCGGTTGCCAAATTGCGTTATCTCTTATAGTTTCCGAGATACGGACTATCGGTAATTTACACCTTAGGCTCTGCTTCTAACTTGGGCCCAAATTGTAAAATCGTCTTATCTATTGGCGATTTCGTTCCAATTCACATTCCAAGTAATATTCGGCATGCTAATTACATTGCCGGTTGCCAAATTGCATTATCTCTTATAGTTTCCGAGATATGGACTATCGATAATTTACACCTTAGGCTCTGCTTCTAACTTGGGCCCAAATTGTAAAATGGTCTTATCTATTGGCGATTTCGTTCCAATTCACATTCCAAGTAATATTCGGCATGCTAATTACATTGCCGGTTGCCAAATTGAATTATCTCTTATAGTTTCCGAGATATGGACTATCGATAATTTACATCTTAGGCTCTGCTTCTAACTTGGGCCCAAATTGTAAAATGGTCTTATCTATTGGCGATTTCGTTCCAATTCACATTCCAAGTGGTATTCGGCATGCTAATTACATTGCCGGTTGCCAAATTGCATTATCTCTTATAGTTTCCGAGATATGGACTATCGATAATTTACACCTTAGGCTCTGCTTCTAACTTGGGCCCAAATTGTAAAATGGTCTTATCTATTGGCGATTTCGTTCCAATTCACATTCCAAGTAATATTCGGCATGCTAATTACATTGCCGGTTGCCAAATTGCATTATCTCTTATAGTTTCCGAGATATGGACTATCGATAATTTACACCTTAGGCTCTGCTTCTAACTTGGGCCCAAATTGTAAAATGGTCTTATCTATTGGCGATTTCGTCCCAATTCACATTCCAAGTAATATTCGGCATGCTAATTACATTGCCGGTTGCGAAACTGCATTATCTCTTATAGTTTCCGAGATATGGACTATCGATAATTTACACCTTAGGCACTGCTTCTAACTTGTGCCCAAATTGTAAAATGGTCTTATCTATTGGCGATTTCGTTCCAATTCACATTCCAAGTAATATTCGGCATGCTAATTACATTGCCGGTTGCCAAATTGCATTATCTCTTTTAATTTCCGAGATATGGACTATCGATAATTTACGCCTTAGGCTCTGCTTCTAACTTGGGCCCAAATTGTAAAATGGTCTTATCTATTGGCGATTTCGTTCCAATTCACATTCCAAGTAATATTCGGCATGCTAATTACATTGCCGGTTGCCAAATTGCATTATCTCTTATAGTTTCCGAGATATGGACTATCGATAATTTACACCTTAGGCTCTGCTTCTAACTTGGGCCCAAATTGTAAAATGGCCTTATCTATTGGCGATTTCGTTCCAATTCACATTCCAAGTAATATTCGGCATGCTAATTACATTGCCGTTTGCCAAATTGCATTATCTCTTATAGTTTCCGAGATATGGACTATCGATAATTTACACCTTAGGCTCTGCTTCTAACTTGGGCCCAAATTGTAAAATGGTTTTATCTATTGGCGATTTCGTTCCAATTCACATTCCAAGTAATATTCGGCATGCTAATTACATTGCCGGTGGCCAAATTGAATTATCTCTTATAGTTTCCGAGATATGGACTATCGATAATTTACACCTTAGGCTCTGCTTCTAACTTGGGCCCAAATTGTAAAATGGTCTTACCTATTGGCGATTTCGTTCCAATTCACATTCCAAGTAATATTCGGCATGCTAATTACATTACCGGTTGCCAAATTGCATTATCACTTATAGTTTCCGAGATATGGACTATCGATAATTTACACCTTAGGCTCTGCTTCTAACTTGGGCCCAAATTGTAAAATGGTCTTCTCTATTGGCGATTTCGTTCCAATTCACATTCCAAGTAATATTCGGAATGCTAATTACATTGCCGGTTCCCCAATTGCATTATCTCTTATAGTTTCCGAGATATGGACTATCGATTATTTTTAACCTTAGGCTCTGCTTCTAACTTGGGCCCAAACTGTAAAATGGTCTTATCTATTGGCGATTTCGTTCCAATTCACATTCCAAGTAGTATTCGGCATGCTAATTACATTGCCGGTTGCCAAATTGCATTATCTCTTATAGTTTCCGAGATATGGACTATCGATAATTTACACCTTAGGCTCTGCTTCTAACTTGGGCCCAAATTGTAAAATGGCCTTATCTATTGGCGATTTCGTCCCAATTCACATTCCAAATAATATTCGGCATGCTAATTACATTGCCAGTTGCCAAATTGCATTATCTCTTATAGTTTCCGAGATATGGACTATGGATAATTTACACCTTAGGCTCTGCTTCTAACTTGGGCCCAAATTGTAAAATGGTCTTATCTATTGGCGATTTCATTCCAATTCACATTCCAAGTAATATTCGGCATGCTAATTACATTGCCGGTTGCCAAATTGCATTATCTCTTATAGTTTCCGAGATATGGACTATCGATAATTTACACCTTAGGCTCTGCTTCTAACTTGGGCCCAAATTGTAAAATGGTCTTATCTATTGGCGATTCCGTTCCAATTCACATTCCAAGTAATATTCGGCATGCTAATTACATTGCCAGTTGCCAAATTGCATTATCTCTTATAGTTTCCGAGATATGGACTATGGATAATTTACACCTTAGGCTCTGCTTCTAACTTGGGCCCAAATTGTAAAATGGTTTTATCTATTGGCGATTTCATTTCAATTCACATTCCAAGTAATATTCGGCATGCTAATTACATTGCCGGTTGTCAAATTGCATTATCTCTTATAGTTTCCGAGATATGGACTATCGATAATTTACACCTTAGGCTCTGCTTCTAACTTGGGCCCAAATTGTAAAATGGTCTTATCTATTGGCGATTTCGTTCCAATTCACATTCCAAGTAATATTCGGCATGCTAATTACATTGCCGGTTCCCAAATTGCATTATCTCTTATAGTTTCCGAGATATGGACTATCGATTATTTTTAACCTTAGGCTCTGCTTCTAACTTGGGCACAAACTGTAAAATGGTCTTATCTATTGGCGATTTCGTTCCAATTCACATTCCAAGTAGTATTCGGCATGCTAATTACATTGCCGGTTGCCAAATTGCATTATCTCTTATAGTTTCCGAGATATGGACTATCAGTAATTTACACCTTAGGCTCTGCTTCTAACTTGGGCCCAAATTGTAAAATCGTCTTATCTATTGGCGATTTCGTTCCAATTCACATTCCAAGTAATATTCGGCATGCTAATTACATTGCCGGTTGCCAAATTGCATTATCTCTTATAGTTTCCGAGATATGGACTATCGATAATTTACACCTTAGGCTCTGCTTCTAACTTTTGCCCAAATTGTAAAATGGTCTTATCTATTGGCGATTTCATTCCAATTCACATTCCAAGTAATATTCGGCATGCTAATTACATTGCCGGTTGCCAAATTGCATTATCTCTTATAGTTTCCGAGATATGGACTATCGATAATTTACACCTTAGGCTCTGCTTCTAACTTGGGCCCAAATTGTAAAAAGGTCTTATCTATTGGCGATTTCGTTCCAATTCACATTCCAAGTAATATTCGGCATGCTAATTACATTGCCAGTTGCCAAATTGCATTATCTCTTATAGTTTCCGAGATATGGACTATGGATAATTTACACCTTAGGCTCTGCTTCTAACTTGGACCCAAATTGTAAAATGGTCTTATCTATTGGCGATTTCGTTCCAATTCACATTCCAAGTAATATTCGGCATGCTAATTACATTGCCGGTTGCCAAATTGCATTATCTCTTATAGTTTCCGAGATATGGACTATCGATAATTTACACCTTAGGCTCTGCTTCTAACTTGGGCCCAAATTGTAAAATGGTCTTATCTATTGGCGATTTCGTTCCAATTCACATTCCAAGTAATATTTGGCATGCTAATTACATTGCCGGTTGCCAAATTGCATTATCTCTTATAGTTTCCGTGATATGGACTATCGATAATTTACACCTTAGGCTCTGCTTCTAACTTGGGCCCAAATTGTAAAATGGTCTTATCTATTGGCGATTTCGTTCCAATTCACATTCCAAGTAATATTCGGCATGCTAATTACATTGCCGGTTGCCAAATTGCATTATCTCTTATAGTTTCCGAGATATGGACTATCGATAATTTACACCTTAGGCTCTGCTTCTAACTTGGGCCCAAATTGTAAAATGGTCTTATCTATTGGCGATTTCGTTCCAATTCACATTCCAAGTAATATTCGGCATGCTAATTACATTGCCGGTTGCCAAATTGCATTATCTCTTATAGTTTCCGAGATATGGACTATCGATAATTTACACCTTAGGCTCTGCTTCTAACTTGGGCCCAAATTGTAAAATGGTCTTATCTATTGGCGATTTCGTTCCAATTCACATTCCAAGTAATATTCGGCATGCTAATTACATTGCCGGTTGCCAAATTGCATTATCTCTTATAGTTTCCGAGATATGGACTATCGATAATTTACACCTTAGGCTCTGCTTCTAACTTGGGCCCAAATTGTAAAATGGTCTTATCTATTGGCGATTTCGTTCCAATTCACATTCCAAGTAATATTCGGCATGCTAATTACATTGCCGGTTGCCAAATTGCATTATCTCTTATAGTTTCCGAGATATGGACTATCGATAATTTACACCTTAGGCTCTGCTTCTAACTTGGGCCCAAATTGTAAAATGGTCTTATCTATTGGCGATTTCGTTCCAATTCACATTCCAAGTAATATTCGGCATGCTAATTACATTGCCGGTTGCCAAATTGCATTATCTCTTATAGTTTCCGAGATACGGACTATCGATAATTTACACCTTAGGCTCTGCTTCTAACTTGGGCCCAAATTGTAAAATGGTCTTATCTATTGGCGATTTCGTTCCAATTCACATTCCAAGTAATATTCGGCATGCTAATTACATTGCCGGTTGCCAAATTGCATTATCTCTTATAGTTTCCGAGATATGGACTATGGATAATTTACACCTTAGGCTCTGCTTCTAACTTGGGCCCTAATTGTAAAATGGTCTTATCTATTGGCGATTTCGTTCCAATTCACATTCCAAGTAATATTCGGCATGCTAATTACATTGCCGGTTGCCAAATTGCATTATCTCTTATAGTTTCCGAGATATGGACTATCGATAATTTACACCTTAGGCTCTGCTTCTAACTTGGGCCCAAATTGTAAAATGGTCTTATCTATTGGCGATTTCGTTCCAATTCACATTCCAAGTAATATTCGGCAAGCTAATTACATTGCCGGTTGCCAAATTGCATTATCTCTTATAGTTTCCGAGATATGGACTATCGATAATTTACACCTTAAGCTCTGCTTCTAACTTGGGCCCAAATAGTAAAATGGTCTTATCTATTGGCGATTTCGTTCCAATTCACATTCCAAGTAATATTCGGCATGCTAATTACATTGCCGGTTGCCAAATTGCATTATCTCTTATAGTTTCCGAGATACGGACTATCGATAATTTACACCTTAGGCTCTGCTTCTAACTTGGGCCCAAATTGTAAAATGGTCTTATCTATTGGCGATTTCCTTCCAATTCACACTCCAAGTAATATTCGGCATGCTAATTACATTGCCGGTTGCGAAATTGCATTATCTCTTATAGTTTCCGAGATATGGACTATCAATAATTTACACCTTAGGCTCTGCTTCTAACTTGGGCCCAAATTGTAAAATGGTCTTATCTATTGGCGATTTCGTTCCAATTCACATTCCAAGTAATATTCGGCATGCTAATTACATTGCCGGTTGCCAAATTGCATTATCTCTTATAGTTTCCGAGATATGGACTATCGATAATTTACACCTTAGGCTCTGCTTCTAACTTGGGCCCAAATTGTAAAATGGTCTTATCTATTGGCGATTTCGTCCCAATTCACATTCCAAGTAATATTCGGCATGCTAATTACATTGCCAGTTGCCAAATTGCATTATCTCTTATAGTTTCCGAGATATGGACTATGGATAATTTACACCTTAGGCTCTGCTTCTAACTTGGGCCCAAATTGTAAAATGGTCTTATCTATTGGCGATTTCATTCCAATTCACATTCCAAGTAATATTCGGCATGCTAATTACATTGCCGGTTGCCAAATTGTATTATCTCTTATAGTTTCCGAGATATGGACTATCGATAATTTACACCTTAGGCTCTGCTTCTAATTTGGGCCCAAATTGTAAAATGGTCTTATCTATTGGCGATTTCGTTCCAATTCACATTCCAAGTAATATTCGGCATGCTAATTACATTGCCAGTTGCCAAATTGCATTATCTCTTATAGTTTCCGAGATATGGACTATGGATAATTTACACCTTAGGCTCTGCTTCTAACTTGGGCCCAAATTGTAAAATGGTCTTATCTATTGGCGATTTCATTCCAATTCACATTCCAAGTAATATTCGGCATGCTAATTACATTGCCGGTTGCCAAATTGCATTATCTCTTATAGTTTCCGAGATATGGACTATCGATAATTTACACCTTAGGCTCTGCTTCTAACTTGGGCCCAAATTGTAAAATGGTCTTATCTATTGGCGATTTCGTTCCAATTCACATTCCAAGTAATATTCGGCATGCTAATTACATTGCCGGTTCCCAATTTGCATTATCTCTTATAGTTTCCGAGATATGGACTATCGATTATTTTTAACCTTAGGCTCTGCTTCTAACTTGGGCCCAAACTGTAAAATGGTCTTATCTATTGGCGATTTCGTTCTAATTCACATTCCAAGTAGTATTCGGCATGCTAATTACATTGCCGGTTGCCAAATTGCATTATCTCTTATAGTTTCCGAGATATGGACTATCGGTAATTTACACCTTAGGCTCTGCTTCTAACTTCGGCCCAAATTGTAAAATCGTCTTATCTATTGGCGATTTCGTTCCAATTCACATTCCAAGTAATATTCGGCATGCTAATTACATTGCCGGTTGCCAAATTGCATTATCTCTTATAGTTTCCGAGATATGGACTATCGATAATTTACACCTTAGGCTCTGCTTCTAACTTTTGCCCAAATTGTAAAATGGTCTTATCTATTGGCGATTTCATTCCAATTCACATTCCAAGTAATATTCGGCATGCTAATTACATTGCCGGTTGCCAAATTGCATTATCTCTTATAGTTTCCGAGATATGGACTATCGATAATTTACACCTTAGGCTCTGCTTCTAACTTGGGCCCAAATTGTAAAATGGTCTTATCTATTGGCGATTTCGTTCCAATTCACATTCCAAGTAATATTCGGCATGCTAATTACATTGCCTGTTGCAAAATTGCATTATCTCTTATAGTTTCCGAGATATGGACTATGGATAATTTACACCTTAGGCTCTGCTTCTAACTTGGACCCAAATTGTAAAATGGTCTTATCTATTGGCGATTTCGTTCCAATTCTCATTCCAAGTAATATTCGGCATGCTAATTACATTGCCGGTTGCCAAATTGCATTATCTTTTATAGTTTCCGAGATATGGACTATCGATAATTTACACCTTAGGCTCTGCTACTAACTTGGGCCAAAATTGTAAAATGGCCTTATCTATTGGCGATTTCGTTCCAATTCACATTCCAAGTAATACTCGGCATGCTGATTACATTGCCGGTTGCCAAATTGCATTATCTCTTATAGTTTCAGAGATATGGACTATCGATAATTTACACCTTAGGCTCTGCTTCTAATTTGGGCCCAAATTGTAAAATGGTCTTATCTATTGGCTATTTCGTTCCAATTCACATTCCAAGTAATATTCGGCATGCTAATTACATTGCCGGTTGCCAAATTGCATTATCTCTTATAGTTTCCGAGATATGGACTATCGATAATTTACACCTTAGGCTCTGCTTCTAACTTGGGCCCAAATTGTAAAATGGTCTTATCTATTGGCGATTTCGTTCCAATTCACATTCCAAGTAATATTCGGCATGTTAATTAAATTGCCGGTTGCCAAATTGCATTATCTCTTATAGTTTCCGAGATATGGACTATCGATAATTTACACCTTAGGCTCTGCTTCTAACTTGGGCCCAAATTGTAAAATCGTCTTATCTATTGGCGATTTCGTTCCAATTCACATTCCAAGTAATATTCGGCATGCTAATTACATTGCCGGTTGCCAAATTGCATTATCTCTTATAGTTTCCGAGATATGGACTATCGATAATTTACACCTTAGGCTCTGCTTCTAACTTGGGCCCAAAATGTAAAATGGTCTTATCTATTGGCGATTTCGTTCCAATTCACATTCCAAGTAATATTCGGCATGCTAATTACATTGCCGGTTGCCAAATTGAATTATCTCCTATAGTTTCCGAGATATGGACTATCGATAATTTACACCTTAGGCTCTGCTTCTAACTTGGGCCCAAATTGTAAAATGGTCTTACCTATTGGCGATTTCGTTCCAATTCACATTCCAAGTAATATTCGGCATGCTAATTACATTGCCGGTGGCCAAGTTGCATTATCTCTTATAGTTTCCGAGATATGGACTATCGATAATTTACACCTTAGGCTCTGCTTCTAACTTGGGCCCAAATTGTAAAATGGTCTTATCTATTGGCGATTTCGTTCCAATTCACATTCCAAGTAATATTCGGCATGCTAATTACATTGCCGGTTCCCAAATTGCATTATCTCTTATAGTTTCCGAGATATGGACTATCGATAATTTACACCTTAGGCTCTGCTTCTAACTTGGGCCCAAATTGTAAAATGGTCTTATCTATTGGCGATTTCGTTCCAATTCACATTCCAAGTAATATTCGGCATGCTAATTACATTGCCGGTTCCCAATTTGCATTATCTCTTATAGTTTCCGAGATATGGACTATCGATTATTTTTAACCTTAGGCTCTGCTTCTAACTTGGGCCCAAACTGTAAAATGGTCTTATCTATTGGCGATTTCGTTCCAATTCACATTCCAAGTAGTATTCGGCATGCTAATTACATTGCCGGTTGCCAAATTGCATTATCTCTTATAGTTTCCGAGATATGGACTATCGGTAATTTACACCTTAGGCTCTGCTTCTAACTTCGGCCCAAATTGTAAAATCGTCTTATCTATTGGCGATTTCGTTCCAATTCACATTCCAAGTAATATTCGGCATGCTAATTACATTGCCGGTTGCCAAATTGCATTATCTCTTATAGTTTCCGAGATATGGACTATCGATAATTTACACCTTAGGCTCTGCTTCTAACTTTTGCCCAAATTGTAAAATGGTCTTATCTATTGGCGATTTCATTCCAATTCACATTCCAAGTAATATTCGGCATGCTAATTACATTGCCGGTTGCCAAATTGCATTATCTCTTATAGTTTCCGAGATATGGACTATCGATAATTTACACCTTAGGCTCTGCTTCTAACTTGGGCCCAAATTGTAAAATGGTCTTATCTATTGGCGATTTCGTTCCAATTCACATTCCAAGTAATATTCGGCATGCTAATTACATTGCCTGTTGCCAAATTGCATTATCTCTTATAGTTTCCGAGATATGGACTATGGATAATTTACACCTTAGGCTCTGCTTCTAACTTGGACCCAAATTGTAAAATGGTCTTATCTATTGGCGATTTCGTTCCAATTCACATTCCAAGTAATATTCGGCATGCTAATTACATTGCCGGTTGCCAAATTGCATTATCTTTTATAGTTTCCGAGATATGGACTATCGATAATTTACACCTTAGGCTCTGCTACTAACTTGGGCCAAAATTGTAAAATGGCCTTATCTATTGGCGATTTCGTTCCAATTCACATTCCAAGTAATACTCGGCATGCTGATTACATTGCCGGTTGCCAAATTGCATTATCTCTTATAGTTTCAGAGATATGGACTATCGATAATTTACACCTTAGGCTCTGCTTCTAATTTGGGCCCAAATTGTAAAATGGTCTTATCTATTGGCTATTTCGTTCCAATTCACATTCCAAGTAATATTCGGCATGCTAATTACATTGCCGGTTGCCAAATTGCATTATCTCTTATAGTTTCCGAGATATGGACTATCGATAATTTACACCTTAGGCTCTGCTTCTAACTTGGGCCCAAATTGTAAAATGGTCTTATCTATTGGCGATTTCGTTCCAATTCACATTCCAAGTAATATTCGGCATGTTAATTAAATTGCCGGTTGCCAAATTGCATTATCTCTTATAGTTTCCGAGATATGGACTATCGATAATTTACACCTTAGGCTCTGCTTCTAACTTGGGCCCAAATTGTAAAATCGTCTTATCTATTGGCGATTTCGTTCCAATTCACATTCCAAGTAATATTCGGCATGCTAATTACATTGCCGGTTGCCAAATTGCATTATCTCTTATAGTTTCCGAGATATGGACTATCGATAATTTACACCTTAGGCTCTGCTTCTAACTTGGGCCCAAAATGTAAAATGGTCTTATCTATTGGCGATTTCGTTCCAATTCACATTCCAAGTAATATTCGGCATGCTAATTACATTGCCGGTTGCCAAATTGAATTATCTCCTATAGTTTCCGAGATATGGACTATCGATAATTTACACCTTAGGCTCTGCTTCTAACTTGGGCCCAAATTGTAAAATGGTCTTACCTATTGGCGATTTCGTTCCAATTCACATTCCAAGTAATATTCGGCATGCTAATTACATTGCCGGTGGCCAAGTTGCATTATCTCTTATAGTTTCCGAGATATGGACTATCGATAATTTACACCTTAGGCTCTGCTTCTAACTTGGGCCCAAATTGTAAAATGGTCTTATCTATTGGCGATTTCGTTCCAATTCACATTCCAAGTAATATTCGGCATGCTAATTACATTGCCGGTTCCCAAATTGCATTATCTCTTATAGTTTCCGAGATATGGACTATCGATTATTTTTAACCTTAGGCTCTGCTTCTAACTTGGGCCCAAACTCTAAAATGGTCTTATCTATTGGCGATTTCGTTCCAATTCACATTCCAAGTAGTATTCGGCATGCTAATTACATTGCCGGTTGCCAAATTTCATTATCTCTTATAGTTTCCGAGATATGAACTATCGATAATTTACACCTTAGGCTCTGCTTCTAACTTGGGCCCAAATTGTAAAATGGTCTTATCTATTGGCGATTTCGTCCCAATTCACATTCCAGGTAATATTCGGCATGCTAATTACATTGCCAGTTGCCAAATTGCATTATCTCTTATAGTTTTCGAGATATGGACTATGGATAATTTACACCTTAGGCTCTGCTTCTAACTTGGGCCCAAATTGTAAAATGGTCTTATCTATTGGCGATTTCATTCCAATTCACATTCCAAGTAATATTCGGCATGCTAATTACATTGCCGGTTGCCAAATTGCATTATCTCTTATAGTTTCCGAGATATGGACTATCGATAATTTACACCTTAGGCTCTGCTTCTAACTTGGGCCCAAATTGTAAAATGGTCTTATCTATTGGCGATTTCGACCAATTCACATTCCAAGTAATATTCGGCATGCTAATTACATTGTCGGTAGCCAAATTGCATTATCTCTTATAGTTTCCGAGATATGGACTATCGGTAATTTACACCTTAGGCTCTGCTTCTAACTTGGGCCCAAATTGTAAAATCGTCTTATCTATTGGCGATTTCGTTCCAATTCACATTCCAAGTAATATTCGGCATGCTAATTACATTGCCGGTTGCCAAATTGCATTATCTCTTATAGTTTCCGAGATATGGACTATCGATAATTTACACCTTAGGCTCTGCTTCTAACTTGGGCCCAAATTGTAAAATGGTCATTCCAAGTAATATTCGGCATGCTAATTACATTGCCGGTTGCCAAATTGCATTATCTCTTATAGTTTCCGAGATATGGACTATCGATAATTTACACCTTAGGCTCTGCTTCTAACTTGGGCCCAAATTGTAAAATGGTCTTATCTATTGGCGATTTCGTTCCAATTCACATTCCAAGTAATATTCGGCATGCTAATTACATTGCCGGTTGCCAAATTGCGTTATCTCTTATAGTTTCCGAGATACGGACTATCGGTAATTTACACCTTAGGCTCTGCTTCTAACTTGGGCCCAAATTGTAAAATCGTCTTATCTATTGGCGATTTCGTTCCAATTCACATTCCAAGTAATATTCGGCATGCTAATTACATTGCCGGTTGCCAAATTGCATTATCTCTTATAGTTTCCGAGATATGGACTATCGATAATTTACACCTTAGGCTCTGCTTCTAACTTTGGCCCAAATTGTAAAATGGTCTTATCTATTGGCGATTTCGTTCCAATTCACATTCCAAGTAATATTCGGCATGCTAATTACATTGCCGGTTGCCAAATTGAATTATCTCTTATAGTTTCCGAGATATGGACTATCGATAATTTACATCTTAGGCTCTGCTTCTAACTTGGGCCCAAATTGTAAAATGGTCTTATCTATTGGCGATTTCGTTCCAATTCACATTCCAAGTGGTATTCGGCATGCTAATTACATTGCCGGTTGCCAAATTGCATTATCTCTTATAGTTTCCGAGATATGGACTATCGATAATTTACACCTTAGGCTCTGCTTCTAACTTGGGCCCAAATTGTAAAATGGTCTTATCTATTGGCGATTTCGTTCCAATTCACATTCCAAGTAATATTCGGCATGCTAATTACATTGCCGGTTGCGAAACTGCATTATCTCTTATAGTTTCCGAGATATGGACTATCGATAATTTACACCTTAGGCACTGCTTCTAACTTGGGCCCAAATTGTAAAATGGTCTTATCTATTGGCGATTTCGTTCCAATTCACATTCCAAGTAATATTCGGCATGCTAATTACATTGCCGGTTGCCAAATTGCATTATCTCTTTTAATTTCCGAGATATGGACTATCGATAATTTACGCCTTAGGCTCTGCTTCTAACTTGGGCCCAAATTGTAAAATGGTCTTATCTATTGGCGATTTCGTTCCAATTCACATTCCAAGTAATATTCGGCATGCTAATTACATTGCCGGTTGCCAAATTGCATTATCACTTATAGTTTCCGAGATATGGACTATCGATAATTTACACCTTAGGCTCTGCTTCTAACTTGGGCCCAAATTGTAAAATGGTCTTCTCTATTGGCGATTTCGTTCCAATTCACATTCCAAGTAATATTCGGAATGCTAATTACATTGCCGGTTCCCAAATTGCATTATCTCTTATAGTTTCCGAGATATGGACTATCGATTATTTTTAACCTTAGGCTCTGCTTCTAACTTGGGCCCAAACTGTAAAATGGTCTTATCTATTGGCGATTTCGTTCCAATTCACATTCCAAGTAGTATTCGGCATGCTAATTACATTGCCGGTTGCCAAATTGCATTATCTCTTATAGTTTCCGAGATATGGACTATCGATAATTTACACCTTAGGCTCTGCTTCTAACTTGGGCCCAAATTGTAAAATGGTCTTATCTATTGGCGATTTCGTCCCAATTCACATTCCAAATAATATTCGGCATGCTAATTACATTGCCAGTTGCCAAATTGCATTATCTCTTATAGTTTCCGAGATATGGACTATGGATAATTTACACCTTAGGCTCTGCTTCTAACTTGGGCCCAAATTGTAAAATGGTCTTATCTATTGGCGATTTCATTCCAATTCACATTCCAAGTAATATTCGGCATGCTAATTACATTGCCGGTTGCCAAATTGCATTATCTCTTATAGTTTCCGAGATATGGACTATCGATAATTTACACCTTAGGCTCTGCTTCTAACTTGGGCCCAAATTGTAAAATGGTCTTATCTATTGGCGATTTCGTTCCAATTCACATTCCAAGTAATATTCGGCATGCTAATTACATTGCCAGTTGCCAAATTGCATTATCTCTTATAGTTTCCGAGATATGGACTATGGATAATTTACACCTTAGGCTCTGCTTCTAACTTGGGCCCAAATTGTAAAATGGTTTTATCTATTGGCGATTTCATTTCAATTCACATTCCAAGTAATATTCGGCATGCTAATTACATTGCCGGTTGTCAAATTGCATTATCTCTTATAGTTTCCGAGATATGGACTATCGATAATTTACACCTTAGGCTCTGCTTCTAACTTGGGCCCAAATTGTAAAATGGTCTTATCTATTGGCGATTTCGTTCCAATTCACATTCCAAGTAATATTCGGCATGCTAATTACATTGCCGGTTCCCAAATTGCATTATCTCTTATAGTTTCCGAGATATGGACTATCGATTATTTTTAACCTTAGGCTCTGCTTCTAACTTGGGCACAAACTGTAAAATGGTCTTATCTATTGGCGATTTCGTTCCAATTCACATTCCAAGTAGTATTCGGCATGCTAATTACATTGCCGGTTGCCAAATTGCATTATCTCTTATAGTTTCCGAGATATGGACTATGGATAATTTACACTTTAGGCTCTGCTTCTAACTTGGCCCAAATTGTAAAATGGTCTTATCTATTGGCGATTTCATTCCAATTCACATTCCAAGTAATATTCGGCATGCTAATTACATTGCCGGTTGCCAAATTGCATTATCTCTTATAGTTTCCGAGATATGGACTATCGATAATTTACACCTTAGGCTCTGCTTCTAACTTGGGCCCAAATTGTAAAATGGTCTTATCTATTGGCGATTTCATTCCAATTCACATTCCAAGTAATATTCGGCATGCTAATTACATTGCCGGTTGCCAAATTGCATTATCTCTTATAGTTTCCGAGATATGGACTATCGATAATTTACACCTTAGGCTCTGCTTCTAACTTGGGCCCAAATTGTAAAATGGTCTTATCTATTGGCGATTTCGTTCCAATTCACATTCCAAGTAATATTCGGCATGCTAATTACATTGCCGGTTCCCAATTTGCATTATCTCTTATAGTTTCCGAGATATGGACTATCGATTATTTTTAACCTTAGGCTCTGCTTCTAACTTGGGCCCAAACTGTAAAATGGTCTTATCTATTGGCGATTTCGTTCCAATTCACATTCCAAGTAGTATTCGGCATGCTAATTACATTGCCGGTTGCCAAATTGCATTATCTCTTATAGTTTCCGAGATATGGACTATCGGTAATTTACACCTTAGGCTCTGCTTCTAACTTCGGCCCAAATTGTAAAATCGTCTTATCTATTGGCGATTTCGTTCCAATTCACATTCCAAGTAATATTCGGCATGCTAATTACATTGCCGGTTGCCAAATTGCATTATCTCTTATAGTTTCCGAGATATGGACTATCGATAATTTACACCTTAGGCTCTGCTTCTAACTTGGGCCCAAATTGTAAAATGGTCTTATCTATTGGCGATTTCGTTCCAATTCACATTCCAAGTAATATTCGGCATGCTAATTACATTGCCTGTTGCCAAATTGCATTATCTCTTATAGTTTCCGAGATATGGACTATGGATAATTTACACCTTAGGCTCTGCTTCTAACTTGGACCCAAATTGTAAAATGGTCTTATCTATTGGCGATTTCGTTCCAATTCACATTCCAAGTAATATTCGGCATGCTAATTACATTGCCGGTTGCCAAATTGTATTATCTTTTATAGTTTCCGAGATATGGACTATCGATAATTTACACCTTAGGCTCTGCTTCTAACTTGGGCCAAAATTGTAAAATGGCCTTATCTATTGGCGATTTCGTTCCAATTCACATTCCAAGTAATACTCGGCATGCTGATTACATTGCCGGTTGCCAAATTGCATTATCTCTTATAGTTTCAGAGATATGGACTATCGATAATTTACACCTTAGGCTCTGCTTCTAATTTGGGCCCAAATTGTAAAATGGTCTTATCTATTGGCTATTTCGTTCCAATTCACATTCCAAGTAATATTCGGCATGCTAATTACATTGCCGGTTGCCAAATTGCATTATCTCTTATAGTTTCCGAGATATGGACTATCGATAATTTACACCTTAGGCTCTGCTTCTAACTTGGGCCCAAATTGTAAAATGGTCTTATCTATTGGCGATTTCGTTCCAATTCACATTCCAAGTAATATTCGGCATGTTAATTAAATTGCCGGTTGCCAAATTGCATTATCTCTTATAGTTTCCGAGATATGGACTATCGATATTTTACACCTTAGGCTCTGCTTCTAACTTGGGCCCAAATTGTAAAATCGTCTTATCTATTGGCGATTTCGTTCCAATTCACATTCCAAGTAATATTCGGCATGCTAATTACATTGCCGGTTGCCAAATTGCATTATCTCTTATAGTTTCCGAGATATGGACTATCGATAATTTACACCTTAGGCTCTGCTTCTAACTTGGGCCCAAATTGTAAAATGGTCTTACCTATTGGCGATTTCGTTCCAATTCACATTCCAAGTAATATTCGGCATGCTAATTACATTGCCGGTGGCCAAGTTGCATTATCTCTTATAGTTTCCGAGATATGGACTATCGATAATTTACACCTTAGGCTCTGCTTCTAACTTGGGCCCAAATTGTAAAATGGTCTTATCTATTGGCGATTTCGTTCCAATTCACATTCCAAGTAATATTCGGCATGCTAATTACATTGCCGGTTCCCAAATTGCATTATCTCTTATAGTTTCCGAGATATGGACTATCGATTATTTTTAACCTTAGGCTCTGCTTCTAACTTGGGCCCAAACTCTAAAATGGTCTTATCTATTGGCGATTTCGTTCCAATTCACATTCCAAGTAGTATTCGGCATGCTAATTACATTGCCGGTTGCCAAATTTCATTATCTCTTATAGTTTCCGAGATATGAACTATCGATAATTTACACCTTAGGCTCTGCTTCTAACTTGGGCCCAAATTGTAAAATGGTCTTATCTATTGGCGATTTCGTCCCAATTCACATTCCAAGTAATATTCGGCATGCTAATTACATTGCCAGTTGCCAAATTGCATTATCTCTTATAGTTTTCGAGATATGGACTATGGATAATTTACACCTTAGGCTCTGCTTCTAACTTGGGCCCAAATTGTAAAATGGTCTTATCTATTGGCGATTTCATTCCAATTCACATTCCAAGTAATATTCGGCATGCTAATTACATTGCCGGTTGCCAAATTGCATTATCTCTTATAGTTTCCGAGATATGGACTATCGATAATTTACACCTTAGGCTCTGCTTCTAACTTGGGCCCAAATTGTAAAATGGTCTTATCTATTGGCGATTTCGACCAATTCACATTCCAAGTAATATTCGGCATGCTAATTACATTGTCGGTAGCCAAATTGCATTATCTCTTATAGTTTCCGAGATATGGACTATCGGTAATTTACACCTTAGGCTCTGCTTCTAACTTGGGCCCAAATTGTAAAATCGTCTTATCTATTGGCGATTTCGTTCCAATTCACATTCCAAGTAATATTCGGCATGCTAATTACATTGCCGGTTGCCAAATTGCATTATCTCTTATAGTTTCCGAGATATGGACTATCGATAATTTACACCTTAGGCTCTGCTTCTAACTTGGGCCCAAATTGTAAAATGGTCTTACCTATTGTCGATTTCATTCCAATTCACATTCCAAGTAATATTCGGCATGCTAATTACATTGCCGGTTGCCAAATTGCATTATCTCTTATAGTTTCCGAGATATGGACTATCGATAATTTACACCTTAGGCTCTGCTTCTAACTTGGGCCCAAATTGTAAAATGGTCTTATCTATTGGCGATTTCGTTCCAATTCACATTCCAAGTAATATTCGGCATGCTAATTACATTGCCGGTTGCCAAATTGCGTTATCTCTTATAGTTTCCGAGATACGGACTATCGGTAATTTACACCTTAGGCTCTGCTTCTAACTTGGGCCCAAATTGTAAAATCGTCTTATCTATTGGCGATTTCGTTCCAATTCACATTCCAAGTAATATTCGGCATGCTAATTACATTGCCGGTTGCCAAATTGCATTATCTCTTATAGTTTCCGAGATATGGACTATCGATAATTTACACCTTAGGCTCTGCTTCTAACTTGGGCCCAAATTGTAAAATGGTCTTATCTATTGGCGATTTCGTTCCAATTCACATTCCAAGTAATATTCGGCATGCTAATTACATTGCCGGTTGCCAAATTGAATTATCTCTTATAATTTCCGAGATATGGACTATCGATAATTTACATCTTAGGCTCTGCTTCTAACTTGGGCCCAAATTGTAAAATGGTCTTATCTATTGGCGATTTCGTTCCAATTCACATTCCAAGTGGTATTCGGCATGCTAATTACATTGCCGGTTGCCAAATTGCATTATCTCTTATAGTTTCCGAGATATGGACTATCGATAATTTACACCTCAGGCTCTGCTTCTAACTTGGGCCCAAATTGTAAAATGGTCTTATCTATTGGCGATTTCGTTCCAATTCACATTCCAAGTAATATTCGGCATGCTAATTACATTGCCGGTTGCCAAATTGCATTATCTCTTATAGTTTCCGAGATATGGACTATCGATAATTTACACCTTAGGCTCTGCTTCTAACTTGGGCCCAAATTGTAAAATGGTCTTATCTATTGGCGATTTCGTCCCAATTCACATTCCAAGTAATATTCGGCATGCTAATTACATTGCCGGTTGCGAAACTGCATTATCTCTTATAGTTTCCGAGATATGGACTATCGATAATTTACACCTTAGGCACTGCTTCTAACTTGGGCCAAAATTGTAAAATGGTCTTATCTATTGGCGATTTCGTTCCAATTCACATTCCAAGTAATATTCGGCATGCTAATTACATTGCCGGTTGCCAAATTGCATTATCTCTTTTAATTTCCGAGATATGGACTATCGATAATTTACGCCTTAGGCTCTGCTTCTAACTTGGGCCCAAATTGTAAAATGGTCTTATCTATTGGCGATTTCGTTCCAATTCACATTCCAAGTAATATTCGGCATGCTAATTACATTGCCGGTTGCCAAATTGCATTATCTCTTATAGTTTCCGAGATATGGACTATCGATAATTTACACCTTAGGCTCTGCTTCTAACTTGGGCCCAAATTGTAAAATGGCCTTATCTATTGGCGATTTCGTTCCAATTCACATTCCAAGTAATATTCGGCATGCTAATTACATTGCCGTTTGCCAAATTGCATTATCTCTTATAGTTTCCGAGATATGGACTATCGATAATTTACACCTTAGGCTCTGCTTCTAACTTGGGCCCAAATTGTAAAATGGTCTTATCTATTGGCGATTTCGTTCCAATTCACATTCCAAGTAATATTCGGCATGCTAATTACATTGCCGGTGGCCAAATTGAATTATCTCTTATAGTTTCCGAGATATGGACTATCGATAATTTACACCTTAGGCTCTGCTTCTAACTTGGGCCCAAATTGTAAAATGGTCTTACCTATTGGCGATTTCGTTCCAATTCACATTCCATGTAATATTCGGCATGCTAATTACATTGCCGGTTGCCAAATTGCATTATCACTTATAGTTTCCGAGATATGGACTATCGATAATTTACACCTTAGGCTCTGCTTCTAACTTGGGCCCAAATTGTAAAATGGTCTTCTCTATTAGCGATTTCGTTCCAATTCACATTCCAAGTAATATTCGGAATGCTAATTACATTGCCGGTTCCCAAATTGCATTATCTCTTATAGTTTCCGAGATATGGACTATCGATTATTTTTAACCTTAGGCTCTGCTTCTAACTTGGGCCCAAACTGTAAAATGGTCTTATCTATTGGCGATTTCGTTCCAATTCACATTCCAAGTAGTATTCGGCATGCTAATTACATTGCCGGTTGCCAAATTGCATTATCTCTTATAGTTTCCGAGATATGGACTATCGATAATTTACACCTTAGGCTCTGCTTCTAACTTGGGCCCAAATTGTAAAATGGTCTTATCTATTGGCGATTTCGTCCCAATTCACATTCCAAATAATATTCGGCATGCTAATTACATTGCCAGTTGCCAAATTGCATTATCTCTTATAGTTTCCGAGATATGGACTATGGATAATTTACACCTTAGGCTCTGCTTCTAACTTGGGCCCAAATTGTAAAATGGTCTTATCTATTGGCGATTTCATTCCAATTCACATTCCAAGTAATATTCGGCATGCTAATTACATTGCCGGTTGCCAAATTGCATTATCTCTTATAGTTTCCGAGATATGGACTATCGATAATTTACACCTTAGGCTCTGCTTCTAACTTGGGCCCAAATTGTAAAATGGTCTTATCTATTGGCGATTTCGTTCCAATTCACATTCCAAGTTATATTCGGCATGCTAATTACATTGCCAGTTGCCAAATTGCATTATCTCTTATAGTTTCCGAGATATGGACTATGGATAATTTACACCTTAGGCTCTGCTTCTAACTTGGGCCCAAATTGTAAAATGGTTTTATCTATTGGCGATTTCATTTCAATTCACATTCCAAGTAATATTCGGCATGCTAATTACATTGCCGGTTGTCAAATTGCATTATCTCTTATAGTTTCCGAGATATGGACTATCGATAATTTACACCTTAGGCTCTGCTTCTAACTTGGGCCCAAATTGTAAAATGGTCTTATCTATTGGCGATTTCGTTCCAATTCACATTCCAAGTAATATTCGGCATGCTAATTACATTGCCGGTTCCCAAATTGCATTATCTCTTTTAATTTCCGAGATATGGACTATCGATAATTTACGCCTTAGGCTCTGCTTCTAACTTGGGCCCAAATTGTAAAATGGTCTTATCTATTGGCGATTTCGTTCCAATTCACATTCCAAGTAATATTCGGCATGCTAATTACATTGCCGGTCGCCAAATTGCATTATCTCTTATAGTTTCCGAGATATGGACTATCGATAATTTACACCTTAGGCTCTGCTTCTAACTTGGGCCCAAATTGTAAAATGGCCTTATCTATTGGCGATTTCGTTCCAATTCACATTCCAAGTAATATTCGGCATGCTAATTACATTGCCGTTTGCCAAATTGCATTATCTCTTATAGTTTCCGAGATATGGACTATCGATAATTTACACCTTAGGCTCTGCTTCTAACTTGGGCCCAAATTGTAAAATGGTCTTACCTATTGGCGATTTCGTTCCAATTCACATTCCAAGTAATATTCGGCATGCTAATTACATTACCGGTTGCCAAATTGCATTATCACTTATAGTTTCCGAGATATGGACTATCGATAATTTACACCTTAGGCTCTGCTTCTAACTTGGGCCCAAATTGTAAAATGGTCTTCTCTATTGGCGATTTCGTTCCAATTCACATTCCAAGTAATATTCGGAATGCTAATTACATTGCCGGTTCCCCAATTGCATTATCTCTTATAGTTTCCGAGATATGGACTATCGATTATTTTTAACCTTAGGCTCTGCTTCTAACTTGGGCCCAAACTGTAAAATGGTCTTATCTATTGGCGATTTCGTTCCAATTCACATTCCAAGTAGTATTCGGCATGCTAATTACATTGCCGGTTGCCAAATTGCATTATCTCTTATAGTTTCCGAGATATGGACTATCGATAATTTACACCTTAGGCTCTGCTTCTAACTTGGGCCCAAATTGTAAAATGGCGTTATCTATTGGCGATTTCGTCCCAATTCACATTCCAAATAATATTCGGCATGCTAATTACATTGCCAGTTGCCAAATTGCATTATCTCTTATAGTTTCCGAGATATGGACTATGGATAATTTACACCTTAGGCTCTGCTTCTAACTTGGGCCCAAATTGTAAAATGGTCTTATCTATTGGCGATTTCGTTCCAATTCACATTCCAAGTAATATTCGGCATGCTAATTACATTGCCGGTTCCCAAATTGCATTATCTCTTATAGTTTCCGAGATATGGACTATCGATTATTTTTAACCTTAGGCTCTGCTTCTAACTTGGGCACAAACTGTAAAATGGTCTTATCTATTGGCGATTTCGTTCCAATTCACATTCCAAGTAGTATTCGGCATGCTAATTACATTGCCGGTTGCCAAATTGCATTATCTCTTATAGTTTCCGAGATATGGACTATCAGTAATTTACACCTTAGGCTCTGCTTCTAACTTGGGCCCAAATTGTAAAATCGTCTTATCTATTGGCGATTTCGTTCCAATTCACATTCCAAGTAATATTCGGCATGCTAATTACATTGCCGGTTGCCAAATTGCATTATCTCTTATAGTTTCCGAGATATGGACTATCGATAATTTACACCTTAGGCTCTGCTTCTAACTTTTGCCCAAATTGTAAAATGGTCTTATCTATTGGCGATTTCATTCCAATTCACACTCCAAGTAATATTCGGCATGCTAATTACATTGCCGGTTGCCAAATTGCATTATCTCTTATAGTTTCCGAGATATGGACTATCGATAATTTACACCTTAGGCTCTGCTTCTAACTTGGGCCCAAATTGTAAAATGGTCTTATCTATTGGCGATTTCGTTACAATTCACATTCCAAGTAATATTCGGCATGCTAATTACATTGCCAGTTGCCAAATTGCATTATCTCTTATAGTTTCCGAGATATGGACTATGGATAATTTACACCTTAGGCTCTGCTTCTAACTTGGACCCAAATTGTAAAATGGTCTTATCTATTGGCGATTTCGTTCCAATTCACATTCCAAGTAATATTCGGCATGCTAATTACATTGCCGGTTGCCAAATTGCATTATCTCTTATAGTTTCCGAGATATGGACTATCGATAATTTACACCTTAGGCTCTGCTTCTAACTTGGGCCCAAATTGTAAAATGGTCTTATCTATTGGCGATTTCGTTCCAATTCACATTCCAAGTAATATTTGGCATGCTAATTACATTGCCGGTTGCCAAATTGCATTATCTCTTATAGTTTCCGTGATATGGACTATCGATAATTTACACCTTAGGCTCTGCTTCTAACTTGGGCCCAAATTGTAAAATGGTCTTATCTATTGGCGATTTCGTTCCAATTCACATTCCAAGTAATATTCGGCATGCTAATTACATTGCCGGTTGCCAAATTGCATTATCTCTTATAGTTTCCGAGATATGGACTATCGATAATTTACACCTTAGGCTCTGCTTCTAACTTGGGCCCAAATTGTAAAATGGTCTTATCTATTGGCGATTTCGTTCCAATTCACATTCCAAGTAATATTCGGCATGCTAATTACATTGCCGGTTGCCAAATTGCATTATCTCTTATAGTTTCCGAGATATGGACTATCGATAATTTACACCTTAGGCTCTGCTTCTAACTTGGGCCCAAATTGTAAAATGGTCTTATCTATTGGCGATTTCGTTCCAATTCACATTCCAAGTAATATTCGGCATGCTAATTACATTGCCGGTTGCCAAATTGCATTATCTCTTATAGTTTCCGAGATATGGACTATCGATAATTTACACCTTAGGCTCTGCTTCTAACTTGGGCCCAAATTGTAAAATGGTCTTATCTATTGGCGATTTCGTTCCAATTCACATTCCAAGTAATATTCGGCATGCTAATTACATTGCCGGTTGCCAAATTGCATTATCTCTTATAGTTTCCGAGATATGGACTATCGATAATTTACACCTTAGGCTCTGCTTCTAACTTGGGCCCAAATTGTAAAATGGTCTTATCTATTGGCGATTTCGTTCCAATTCACATTCCAAGTAATATTCGGCATGCTAATTACATTGCCGGTTGCCAAATTGCATTATCTCTTATAGTTTCCGAGATACGGACTATCGATAATTTACACCTTAGGCTCTGCTTCTAACTTGGGCCCAAATTGTAAAATGGTCTTATCTATTGGCGATTTCGTTCCAATTCACATTCCAAGTAATATTCGGCATGCTAATTACATTGCCGGTTGCCAAATTGCATTATCTCTTATAGTTTCCGAGATATGGACTATGGATAATTTACACCTTAGGCTCTGCTTCTAACTTGGGCCCTAATTGTAAAATGGTCTTATCTATTGGCGATTTCGTTCCAATTCACATTCCAAGTAATATTCGGCATGCTAATTACATTGCCGGTTGCCAAATTGCATTATCTCTTATAGTTTCCGAGATATGGACTATCGATAATTTACACCTTAGGCTCTGCTTCTAACTTGGGCCCAAATTGTAAAATGGTCTTATCTATTGGCGATTTCGTTCCAATTCACATTCCAAGTAATATTCGGCAAGCTAATTACATTGCCGGTTGCCAAATTGCATTATCTCTTATAGTTTCCGAGATATGGACTATCGATAATTTACACCTTAAGCTCTGCTTCTAACTTGGGCCCAAATTGTAAAATGGTCTTATCTATTGGCGATTTCGTTCCAATTCACATTCCAAGTAATATTCGGCATGCTAATTACATTGCCGGTTGCCAAATTGCATTATCTCTTATAGTTTCCGAGATACGGACTATCGATAATTTACACCTTAGGCTCTGCTTCTAACTTGGGCCCAAATTGTAAAATGGTCTTATCTATTGGCGATTTCGTTCCAATTCACACTCCAAGTAATATTCGGCATGCTAATTACATTGCCGGTTGCGAAATTGCATTATCTCTTATAGTTTCCGAGATATGGACTATCAATAATTTACACCTTAGGCTCTGCTTCTAACTTGGGCCCAAATTGTAAAATGGTCTTATCTATTGGCGATTTCGTTCCAATTCACATTCCAAGTAATATTCGGCATGCTAATTACATTGCCGGTTGCCAAATTGCATTATCTCTTATAGTTTCCGAGATATGGACTATCGATAATTTACACCTTAGGCTCTGCTTCTAACTTGGGCCCAAATTGTAAAATGGTCTTATCTATTGGCGATTTCGTCCCAAATCACATTCCAAGTAATATTCGGCATGCTAATTACATTGCCGGTTGCCAAATTGTATTATCTCTTATAGTTTCCGAGATATGGACTATCGATAATTTACACCTTAGGCTCTGCTTCTAATTTGGGCCCAAATTGTAAAATGGTCTTATCTATTGGCGATTTCGTTCCAATTCACATTCCAAGTAATATTCGGCATGCTAATTACATTGCCAGTTGCCAAATTGCATTATCTCTTATAGTTTCCGAGATATGGACTATGGATAATTTACACCTTAGGCTCTGCTTCTAACTTGGGCCCAAATTGTAAAATGGTCTTATCTATTGGCGATTTCATTCCAATTCACATTCCAAGTAATATTCGGCATGCTAATTACATTGCCGGTTGCCAAATTGCATTATCTCTTATAGTTTCCGAGATATGGACTATCGATAATTTACACCTTAGGCTCTGCTTCTAACTTGGGACCAAATTGTAAAATGGTCTTATCTATTGGCGATTTCGTTCCAATTCACATTCCAAGTAATATTCGGCATGCTAATTACATTGCCGGTTCCCAATTTGCATTATCTCTTATAGTTTCCGAGATATGGACTATCGATTATTTTTAACCTTAGGCTCTGCTTCTAACTTGGGCCCAAACTGTAAAATGGTCTTATCTATTGGCGATTTCGTTCCAATTCACATTCCAAGTAGTATTCGGCATGCTAATTACATTGCCGGTTGCCAAATTGCATTATCTCTTATAGTTTCCGAGATATGGACTATCGGTAATTTACACCTTAGGCTCTGCTTCTAACTTCGGCCCAAATTGTAAAATCGTCTTATCTATTGGCGATTTCGTTCCAATTCACATTCCAAGTAATATTCGGCATGCTAATTACATTGCCGGTTGCCAAATTGCATTATCTCTTATAGTTTCCGAGATATGGACTATCGATAATTTACACCTTAGGCTCTGCTTCTAACTTTTGCCCAAATTGTAAAATGGTCTTATCTATTGGCGATTTCATTCCAATTCACATTCCAAGTATTATTCGGCATGCTAATTACATTGCCGGTTGCCAAATTGCATTATCTCTTATAGTTTCCGAGATATGGACTATCGATAATTTACACCTTAGGCTCTGCTTCTAACTTGGGCCCAAATTGTAAAATGGTCTTATCTATTGGCGATTTCGTTCCAATTCACATTCCAAGTAATATTCGGCATGCTAATTACATTGCCTGTTGCCAAATTGCATTATCTCTTATAGTTTCCGAGATATGGACTATGGATAATTTACACCTTAGGCTCTGCTTCTAACTTGGACCCAAATTGTAAAATGGTCTTATCTATTGGCGATTTCGTTCCAATTCACATTCCAAGTAATATTCGGCATGCTAATTACATTGCCGGTTGCCAAATTGCATTATCTTTTATAGTTTCCGAGATATGGACTATCGATAATTTACACCTTAGGCTCTGCTTCTAACTTGGGCCAAAATTGTAAAATGGCCTTATCTATTGGCGATTTCGTTCCAATTCACATTCCAAGTAATACTCGGCATGCTGATTACATTGCCGGTTGCCAAATTGCATTATCTCTTATAGTTTCAGAGATATGGACTATCGATAATTTACACCTTAGGCTCTGCTTCTAATTTGGGCCCAAATTGTAAAATGGACTTATCTATTGGCTATTTCGTTCCAATTCACATTCCAAGTAATATTCGGCATGCTAATTACATTGCCGGTTGCCAAATTGCATTATCTCTTATAGTTTCCGAGATATGGACTATCGATAATTTACACCTTAGGCTCTGCTTCTAACTTGGGCCCAAATTGTAAAATGGTCTTATCTATTGGCGATTTCGTTCCAATTCACATTCCAAGTAATATTCGGCATGCTAATTACATTGCCAGTTGCCAAATTGCATTATCTCTTATAGTTTCCGAGATATGGACTATGGATAATTTACACCTTAGGCTCTGCTTCTAACTTGGGCCCAAATTGTAAAATGGTCTTATCTATTGGCGATTTCATTCCAATTCACATTCCAAGTAATATTCGGCATGCTAATTACATTGCCGGTTGCCAAATTGCATTATCTCTTATAGTTTCCGAGATATGGACTATCGATAATTTACACCTTAGGCTCTGCTTCTAACTTGGGACCAAATTGTAAAATGGTCTTATCTATTGGCGATTTCGTTCCAATTCACATTCCAAGTAATATTCGGCATGCTAATTACATTGCCGGTTCCCAATTTGCATTATCTCTTATAGTTTCCGAGATATGGACTATCGATTATTTTTAACCTTAGGCTCTGCTTCTAACTTGGGCCCAAACTGTAAAATGGTCTTATCTATTTTCGATTTCGTTCCAATTCACATTCCAAGTAGTATTCGGCATGCTAATTACATTGCCGGTTGCCAAATTGCATTATCTCTTATAGTTTCCGAGATATGGACTATCGGTAATTTACACCTTAGGCTCTGCTTCTAACTTCGGCCCAAATTGTAAAATCGTCTTATCTATTGGCGATTTCGTTCCAATTCACATTCCAAGTAATATTCGGCATGCTAATTACATTGCCGGTTGCCAAATTGCATTATCTCTTATAGTTTCCGAGATATGGACTATCGATAATTTACACCTTAGGCTCTGCTTCTAACTTTTGCCCAAATTGTAAAATGGTCTTATCTATTGGCGATTTCATTCCAATTCACATTCCAAGTATTATTCGGCATGCTAATTACATTGCCGGTTGCCAAATTGCATTATCTCTTATAGTTTCCGAGATATGGACTATCGATAATTTACACCTTAGGCTCTGCTTCTAACTTGGGCCCAAATTGTAAAATGGTCTTATCTATTGGCGATTTCGTTCCAATTCACATTCCAAGTAATATTCGGCATGCTAATTACATTGCCTGTTGCCAAATTGCATTATCTCTTATAGTTTCCGAGATATGGACTATGGATAATTTACACCTTAGGCTCTGCTTCTAACTTGGACCCAAATTGTAAAATGGTCTTATCTATTGGCGATTTGGTTCCAATTCACATTCCAAGTAATATTCGGCATGCTAATTACATTGCCGGTTGCCAAATTGCATTATCTTTTATAGTTTCCGAGATATGGACTATCGATAATTTACACCTTAGGCTCTGCTTCTAACTTGGGCCAAAATTGTAAAATGGCCTTATCTATTGGCGATTTCGTTCCAATTCACATTCCAAGTAATACTCGACATGCTGATTACATTGCCGGTTGCCAAATTGCATTATCTCTTATAGTTTCAGAGATATGGACTATCGATAATTTACACCTTAGGCTCTGCTTCTAATTTGGGCCCAAATTGTAAAATGGTCTTATCTATTGGCTATTTCGTTCCAATTCACATTCCAAGTAATATTCGGCATGCTAATTACATTGCCGGTTGCCAAATTGCATTATCTCTTATAGTTTCCGAGATATGGACTATCGATAATTTACACCTTAGGCTCTGCTTCTAACTTGGGCCCAAATTGTAAAATGGTCTTATCTATTGGCGATTTCGTTCCAATTCACATTCCAAGTAATATTCGGCATGTTAATTAAATTGCCGGTTGCCAAATTGCATTATCTCTTATAGTTTCCGAGATATGGACTATCGATAATTTACACCTTAGGCTCTGCTTCTAACTTGGGCCCAAATTGTAAAATCGTCTTATCTATTGGCGATTTCGTTCCAATTCACATTCCAAGTAATATTCGGCATGCTAATTACATTGCCGGTTGCCAAATTGCATTATCTCTTATAGTTTCCGAGATATGGACTATCGATAATTTACACCTTAGGCTCTGCTTCTAACTTGGGCCCAAAATGTAAAATGGTCTTATCTATTGGCGATTTCGTTCCAATTCACATTCCAAGTAATATTCGGCATGCTAATTACATTGCCGGTTGCCAAATTGAATTATCTCCTATAGTTTCCGAGATATGGACTATCGATAATTTACACCTTAGGCTCTGCTTCTAACTTGGGCCCAAATTGTAAAATGGTCTTACCTATTGGCGATTTCGTTCCAATTCACATTCCAAGTAATATTCGGCATGCTAATTACATTGCCGGTGGCCAAGTTGCATTATCTCTTATAGTTTCCGAGATATGGACTATCGATAATTTACACCTTAGGCTCTGCTTCTAACTTGGGCCCAAATTGTAAAATGGTCTTATCTATTGGCGATTTCGTTCCAATTCACATTCCAAGTAATATTCGGCATGCTAATTACATTGCCGGTTCCCAAATTGCATTATCTCTTATAGTTTCCGAGATATGGACTATCGATTATTTTTAACCTTAGGCTCTGCTTCTAACTTGGGCCCAAACTCTAAAATGGTCTTATCTATTGGCGATTTCGTTCCAATTCACATTCCAAGTAGTATTCGGCATGCTAATTACATTGCCGGTTGCCAAATTTCATTATCTCTTATAGTTTCCGAGATATGAACTATCGATAATTTACACCTTAGGCTCTGCTTCTAACTTGGGCCCAAATTGTAAAATGGTCTTATCTATTGGCGATTTCGTCCCAATTCACATTCCAGGTAATATTCGGCATGCTAATTACATTGCCAGTTGCCAAATTGCATTATCTCTTATAGTTTTCGAGATATGGACTATGGATAATTTACACCTTAGGCTCTGCTTCTAACTTGGGCCCAAATTGTAAAATGGTCTTATCTATTGGCGATTTCATTCCAATTCACATTCCAAGTAATATTCGGCATGCTAATTACATTGCCGGTTGCCAAATTGCATTATCTCTTATAGTTTCCGAGATATGGACTATCGATAATTTACACCTTAGGCTCTGCTTCTAACTTGGGCCCAAATTGTAAAATGGTCTTATCTATTGGCGATTTCGACCAATTCACATTCCAAGTAATATTCGGCATGCTAATTACATTGTCGGTAGCCAAATTGCATTATCTCTTATAGTTTCCGAGATATGGACTATCGGTAATTTACACCTTAGGCTCTGCTTCTAACTTGGGCCCAAATTGTAAAATGGTCTTATCTATTGGCGATTTCGTTCCAATTCACATTCCAAGTAATATTCGGCATGCTAATTACATTGCCGGTTGCCAAATTGCATTATCTCTTATAGTTTCCGAGATATGGACTATCGATAATTTACACCTTAGGCTCTGCTTCTAACTTGGGCCCAAATTGTAAAATTGTCTTACCTATTGTCGATTTCATTCCAATTCACATTCCAAGTAATATTCGGCATGCTAATTACATTGCCGGTTGCCAAATTGCATTATCTCTTATAGTTTCCGAGATATGGACTATCGATAATTTACACCTTAGGCTCTGCTTCTAACTTGGGCCCAAATTGTAAAATGGTCTTATCTATTGGCGATTTCGTTCCAATTCACATTCCAAGTAATATTCGGCATGCTAATTACATTGCCGGTTGCCAAATTGCGTTATCTCTTATAGTTTCCGAGATACGGACTATCGGTAATTTACACCTTAGGCTCTGCTTCTAACTTGGGCCCAAATTGTAAAATCGTCTTATCTATTGGCGATTTCGTTCCAATTCACATTCCAAGTAATATTCGGCATGCTAATTACATTGCCGGTTGCCAAATTGCATTATCTCTTATAGTTTCCGAGATATGGACTATCGATAATTTACACCTTAGGCTCTGCTTCTAACTTTGGCCCAAATTGTAAAATGGTCTTATCTATTGGCGATTTCGTTCCAATTCACATTCCAAGTAATATTCGGCATGCTAATTACATTGCCGGTTGCCAAATTGAATTATCTCTTATAGTTTCCGAGATATGGACTATCGATAATATACATCTTAGGCTCTGCTTCTAACTTGGGCCCAAATTGTAAAATGGTCTTATCTATTGGCGATTTCGTTCCAATTCACATTCCAAGTGGTATTCGGCATGCTAATTACATTGCCGGTTGCCAAATTGCATTATCTCTTATAGTTTCCGAGATATGGACTATCGATAATTTACACCTTAGGCTCTGCTTCTAACTTGGGCCCAAATTGTAAAATGGTCTTATCTATTGGCGATTTCGTTCCAATTCACATTCCAAGTAATATTCGGCATGCTAATTACATTGCCGGTTGCCAAATTGCATTATCTCTTATAGTTTCCGAGATATGGACTATCGATAATTTACACCTTAGGCTCTGCTTCTAACTTGGGCCCAAATTGTAAAATGGTCTTATCTATTGGCGATTTCGTCCCAATTCACATTCCAAGTAATATTCGGCATGCTAATTACATTGCCGGTTGCGAAACTGCATTATCTCTTATAGTTTCCGAGATATGGACTATCGATAATTTACACCTTAGGCACTGCTTCTAACTTGGGCCCAAATTGTAAAATGGTCTTATCTATTGGCGATTTCGTTCCAATTCACATTCCAAGTAATATTCGGCATGCTAATTACATTGCCGGTTGCCAAATTGCATTATCTCTTTTAATTTCCGAGATATGGACTATCGATAATTTACGCCTTAGGCTCTGCTTCTAACTTGGGCCCAAATTGTAAAATGGTCTTATCTATTGGCGATTTCGTTCCAATTCACATTCCAAGTAATATTCGGCATGCTAATTACATTGCCGGTTGCCAAATTGCATTATCTCTTATAGTTTCCGAGATATGGACTATCGATAATTTACACCTTAGGCTCTGCTTCTAACTTGGGCCCAAATTGTAAAATGGCCTTATCTATTGGCGATTTCGTTCCAATTCACATTCCAAGTAATATTCGGCATGCTAATTACATTGCCGTTTGCCAAATTGCATTATCTCTTATAGTTTCCGAGATATGGACTATCGATAATTTACACCTTAGGCTCTGCTTCTAACTTGGGCCCAAATTGTAAAATGGTCTTATCTATTGGCGATTTCGTTCCAATTCACATTCCAAGTAATATTCGGCATGCTAATTACATTGCCGGTGGCCAAATTGAATTATCTCTTATAGTTTCCGAGATATGGACTATCGATAATTTACACCTTAGGCTCTGCTTCTAACTTGGGCCCAAATTGTAAAATGGTCTTACCTATTGGCGATTTCGTTCCAATTCACATTCCAAGTAATATTCGGCATGCTAATTACATTGCCGGTTGCCAAATTGCATTATCACTTATAGTTTCCGAGATATGGACTATCGATAATTTACACCTTAGGCTCTGCTTCTAACTTGGGCCCAAATTGTAAAATGGTCTTCTCTATTGGCGATTTCGTTCCAATTCACATTCCAAGTAATATTCGGAATGCTAATTACATTGCCGGTTCCCAAATTGCATTATCTCTTATAGTTTCCGAGATATGGACTATCGATTATTTTTAACCTTAGGCTCTGCTTCTAACTTGGGCCCAAACTGTAAAATGGTCTTATCTATTGGCGATTTCGTTCCAATTCACATTCCAAGTAGTATTCGGCATGCTAATTACATTGCCGGTTGCCAAATTGCATTATCTCTTATAGTTTCCGAGATATGGACTATCGATAATTTACACCTTAGGCTCTGCTTCTAACTTGGGCCCAAATTGTAAAATGGTCTTATCTATTGGCGATTTCGTCCCAATTCACATTCCAAATAATATTCGGCATGCTAATTACATTGCCAGTTGCCAAATTGCATTATCTCTTATAGTTTCCGAGATATGGACTATGGATAATTTACACCTTAGGCTCTGCTTCTAACTTGGGCCCAAATTGTAAAATGGTCTTATCTATTGGCGATTTCATTCCAATTCACATTCCAAGTAATATTCGGCATGCTAATTACATTGCCGGTTGCCAAATTGCATTATCTCTTATAGTTTCCGAGATATGGACTATCGATAATTTACACCTTAGGCTCTGCTTCTAACTTGGGCCCAAATTGTAAAATGGTCTTATCTATTGGCGATTTCGTTCCAATTCACATTAGAAGTAATATTCGGCATGCTAATTACATTGCCAGTTGCCAAATTGCATTATCTCTTATAGTTTCCGAGATATGGACTATGGATAATTTACACCTTAGGCTCTGCTTCTAACTTGGGCCCAAATTGTAAAATGGTTTTATCTATTGGCGATTTCATTTCAATTCACATTCCAAGTAATATTCGGCATGCTAATTACATTGCCGGTTGTCAAATTGCATTATCTCTTATAGTTTCCGAGATATGGACTATCGATAATTTACACCTTAGGCTCTGCTTCTAACTTGGGCCCAAATTGTAAAATGGTCTTATCTATTGGCGATTTCGTTCCAATTCACATTCCAAGTAATATTCGGCATGCTAATTACATTTCCGGTTCCCAAATTGCATTATCTCTTATAGTTTCCGAGATATGGACTATCGATTATTTTTAACCTTAGGCTCTGCTTCTAACTTGGGCACAAACTGTAAAATGGTCTTATCTATTGGCGATTTCGTTCCAATTCACATTCCAAGTAGTATTCGGCATGCTAATTACATTGCCGGTTGCCAAATTGCATTATCTCTTATAGTTTCCGAGATATGGACTATGGATAATTTACACCTTAGGCTCTGCTTCTAACTTGGGCCCAAATTGTAAAATGGTCTTATCTATTGGCGATTTCATTCCAATTCACATTCCAAGTAATATTCGGCATGCTAATTACATTGCCGGTTGCCAAATTGCATTATCTCTTATAGTTTCCGAGATATGGACTATCGATAATTTACACCTTAGGCTCTGCTTCTAACTTGGGCCCAAATTGTAAAATGGTCTTATCTATTGGCGATTTCATTCCAATTCACATTCCAAGTAATATTCGGCATGCTAATTACATTGCCGGTTGCCAAATTGCATTATCTCTTATAGTTTCCGAGATATGGACTATCGATAATTTACACCTTAGGCTCTGCTTCTAACTTGGGCCCAAATTGTAAAATGGTCTTATCTATTGGCGATTTCGTTCCAATTCACATTCCAAGTAATATTCGGCATGCTAATTACATTGCCGGTTCCCAATTTGCATTATCTCTTATAGTTTCCGAGATATGGACTATCGATTATTTTTAACCTTAGGCTCTGCTTCTAACTTGGGCCCAAACTGTAAAATGGTCTTATCTATTGGCGATTTCGTTCCAATTCACATTCCAAGTAGTATTCGGCATGCTAATTACATTGCCGGTTGCCAAATTGCATTATCTCTTATAGTTTCCGAGATATGGACTATCGGTAATTTACACCTTAGGCTCTGCTTCTAACTTCGGCCCAAATTGTAAAATCGTCTTATCTATTGGCGATTTCGTTCCAAATCACATTCCAAGTAATATTCGGCATGCTAATTACATTGCCGGTTGCCAAATTGCATTATCTCTTATAGTTTCCGAGATATGGACTATCGATAATTTACACCTTAGGCTCTGCTTCTAACTTGGGCCCAAATTGTAAAATGGTCTTATCTATTGGCGATTTCGTTCCAATTCACATTCCAAGTAATATTCGGCATGCTAATTACATTGCCTGTTGCCAAATTGCATTATCTCTTATAGTTTCCGAGATATGGACTATGGATAATTTACACCTTAGGCTCTGCTTCTAACTTGGACCCAAATTGTAAAATGGTCTTATCTATTGGCGATTTCGTTCCAATTCACATTCCAAGTAATATTCGGCATGCTAATTACATTGCCGGTTGCCAAATTGTATTATCTTTTATAGTTTCCGAGATATGGACTATCGATAATTTACACCTTAGGCTCTGCTTCTAACTTGGGCCAAAATTGTAAAATGGCCTTATCTATTGGCGATTTCGTTCCAATTCACATTCCAAGTAATACTCGGCATGCTGATTACATTGCCGGTTGCCAAATTGCATTATCTCTTATAGTTTCAGAGATATGGACTATCGATAATTTACACCTTAGGCTCTGCTTCTAATTTGGGCCCAAATTGTAAAATGGTCTTATCTATTGGCTATTTCGTTCCAATTCACATTCCAAGTAATATTCGGCATGCTAATTACATTGCCGGTTGCCAAATTGCATTATCTCTTATAGTTTCCGAGATATGGACTATCGATAATTTACACCTTAGGCTCTGCTTCTAACTTGGGCCCAAATTGTAAAATGGTCTTATCTATTGGCGATTTCGTTCCAATTCACATTCCAAGTAATATTCGGCATGCTAATTAAATTGCCGGTTGCCAAATTGCATTATCTCTTATAGTTTCCGAGATATGGACTATCGATAATTTACACCTTAGGCTCTGCTTCTAACTTGGGCCCAAATTGTAAAATCGTCTTATCTATTGGCGATTTCGTTCCAATTCACATTCCAAGTAATATTCGGCATGCTAATTACATTGCCGGTTGCCAAATTGCATTATCTCTTATAGTTTCCGAGATATGGACTATCGATAATTTACACCTTAGGCTCTGCTTCTAACTTGGGCCCAAATTGTAAAATGGTCTTATCTATTGGCGATTTCGTTCCAATTCACATTCCAAGTAATATTCGGCATGCTAATTACATTGCCGGTTGCCAAATTGAATTATCTCCTATAGTTTCCGAGATATGGACTATCGATAATTTACACCTTAGGCTCTGCTTCTAACTTGGGCCCAAATTGTAAAATGGTCTTATCTATTGGCGATTTCGTTCCAATTCACATTCCAAGTAATATTCGGCATGCTAATTACATTGCCGGTTCCCAAATTGCATTATCTCTTATAGTTTCCGAGATATGGACTATCGATTATTTTTAACCTTAGGCTCTGCTTCTAACTTGGGCCCAAACTCTAAAAGGGTCTTATCTATTGGCGATTTCGTTCCAATTCACATTCCAAGTAGTATTCGGCATGCTAATTACATTGCCGGTTGCCAAATTTCATTATCTCTTATAGTTTCCGAGATATGAACTATCGATAATTTACACCTTAGGCTCTGCTTCTAACTTGGGCCCAAATTGTAAAATGGTCTTATCTATTGGCGATTTCGTCCCAATTCACATTCCAAGTAATATTCGGCATGCTAATTACATTGCCAGTTGCCAAATTGCATTATCTCTTATAGTTTTCGAGATATGGACTATGGATAATTTACACTTTAGGCTCTGCTTCTAACTTGGGCCCAAATTGTAAAATGGTCTTATCTATTGGCGATTTCATTCCAATTCACATTCCAAGTAATATTCGGCATGCTAATTACATTGCCGGTTGCCAAATTGCATTATCTCTTATAGTTTCCGGGATATGGACTATCGATAATTTACACCTTAGGCTCTGCTTCTAACTTGGGCCCAAATTGTAAAATGGTCTTATCTATTGGCGATTTCGTTCCAATTCACATTCCAAGTAATATTCGGCATGCTAATTACATTGTCGGTTGCCAAATTGCATTATCTCTTATAGTTTCTGAGATATGGACTATCGGTAATTTACACCTTAGGCTCTGCTTCTAACTTGGGCCCAAATTGTAAAATCGTCTTATCTATTGGCGATTTCGTTCCAATTCACATTCCAAGTAATATTCGGCATGCTAATTACATTGCCGGTTGCCAAATTGCATTATCTCTTATAGTTTCCGAGATATGGACTATCGATAATTTACACCTTAGGCTCTGCTTCTAACTTGGGCCCAAATTGTAAAATGGTCTTATCTATTGGCGATTTCGTTCCAATTCACATTCCAAGTAATATTCGGCATGCTAATTACATTGCCCGTTGCCAAATTGCATTATCTCTTATAGTTTCCGAGATATGGACTATCGGTAATTTACACCTTAGGCTCTGCTTCTAACTTGGGCCCAAATTGTAAAATCGTCTTATCTATTGGCGATTTCGTTCCAATTCACATTCCAAGTAATATTCGGCATGCTAATTACATTGCCGGTTGCCAAATTGCATTATCTCTTATAGTTTCCGAGATATGGACTATCGATTATTTTTAACCTTAGGCTCTGCTTCTAACTTGGGCACAAACTGTAAAATGGTCTTATCTATTGGCGATTTCGTTCCAATTCACATTCCAAGTAGTATTCGGCATGCTAATTACATTGCCGGTTGCCAAATTGCATTATCTCTTATAGTTTCCGAGATATGGACTATCAGTAATTTACACCTTAGGCTCTGCTTCTAACTTGGGCCCAAATTGTAAAATCGTCTTATCTATTGGCGATTTCGTTCCAATTCACATTCCAAGTAATATTCGGCATGCTAATTACATTGCCGGTTGCCAAATTGCATTATCTCTTATAGTTTCCGAGATATGGACTATCGATAATTTACACCTTAGGCTCTGCTTCTAACTTGGGCCCAAATTGTAAAATGGTCTTATCTATTGGCGATTTCGTTCCAATTCACATTCCAAGTAATATTCGGCATGCTAATTACATTGCCGGTTGCCAAATTGCATTATCTCTTATAGTTTCAGAGATATGGACTATCGATAATTTACACCTTAGGCTCTGCTTCTAATTTGGGCCCAAATTGTAAAATATTCTTATCTATTGGCTATTTCGTTCCAATTCACATTCCAAGTAATTTTCGGCATGCTAATTACATTGCCGGTTGCCAAATTGCATTATCTCTTATAGTTTCCGAGATATGGACTATCGATAATTTACACCTTAGGCTCTGCTTCTAACTTGGGCCCAAATTGTAAAATGGTCTTATCTATTGGCGATTTCGTTCCAATTCACATTCCAAGTAATATTCGGCATGTTAATTAAATTGCCGGTTGCCAAATTGCATTATCTCTTATAGTTTCCGAGATATGGACTATCGATAATTTACACCTTAGGCTCTGCTTCTAACTTGGGCCCAAATTGTAAAATGGTCTTATCTATTGGCGATTTCGTTCCAATTCACATTCCAAGTAATATTCGGCATGCTAATTACATTGCCGGTTGCCAAATTGAATTATCTCCTATAGTTTCCGAGATATGGACTATCGATAATTTACACCTAAGGCTCTGCTTCTAACTTGGGCCCAAATTGTAAAATGGTCTTACCTATTGGCGATTTCGTTCCAATTCACATTCCAAGTAATATTCGGCATACTAATTACATTGCCGGTGGCCAAGTTGCATTATCTCTTATAGTTTCCGAGATATGGACTATCGATAATTTACACCTTAGGCTCTGCTTCTAACTTGGGCCCAAATTGTAAAATGGTCTTATCTATTGGCGATTTCGTTCCAATTCACATTCCAAGTAATATTCGGCATGCTAATTACATTGCCGGTTCCCAAATTGCATTATCTCTTATAGTTTCCGAGATATGGACTATCGATTATTTTTAACCTTAGGCTCTGCTTCTAACTTGGGCCCAAACTCTAAAATGGTCTTATCTATTGGCGATTTCGTTCCAATTCACATTCCAAGTAGTATTCGGCATGCTAATTACATTGCCGGTTGCCAAATTGCATTATCTCTTATAGTTTCCGAGATATGGACTATCGATAATTTACACCTTAGGCTCTGCTTCTAACTTGGGCCCAAATTGTAAAATGGTCTTATCTATTGGCGATTTCGTCCCAATTCACATTCCAAGTAATATTTGGCATGCTAATTACATTGCCAGTTGCCAAATTGCATTATCTCTTATAGTTTTCGAGATATGGACTATGGATAATTTACACCTTAGGCTCTGCTTCTAACTTGGGCCCAAATTGTAAAATGGTCTTATCTATTGGCGATTTCATTCCAATTCACATTCCAAGTAATATTCGGCATGCTAATTACATTGCCGGTTGCCAAATTGCATTATCTCTTATAGTTTCCGAGATATGGACTATCGATAATTTACACCTTAGGCTCTGCTTCTAACTTGGGCCCAAATTGTAAAATGGTCTTATCTATTGGCGATTTCGTTCCAATTCACATTCCAAGTAATATTCGGCATGCTAATTACATTGCCGGTTGCCAAATTGCATTATCTCTTATAGTTTCCGAGATATGGACTATCGATAATTTACACCTTAGGCTCTGCTTCTAACTTGGGCCCAAATTGTAAAATGGTCTTATCTATTGGCGATTTCGTCCCAATTCACATTCCAAGTAATATTCGGCATGCTAATTACATTGCCGGTTGCGAAACTGCATTATCTCTTATAGTTTCCGAGATATGGACTATCGATAATTTACACCTTAGGCACTGCTTCTAACTTGGGCCCAAATTGTAAAATGGTCTTATCTATTGGCGATTTCGTTCCAATTCACATTCCAAGTAATATTCGGCATGCTAATTACATTGCCGGTTGCCAAATTGCATTATCTCTTATAGTTTCCGAGATATGGACTATCGATAATTTACACCTTAGGCTCTGCTTCTAACTTGGGCCCAAATTGTAAAATGGTCTTATCTATTGGCGATTTCGTTCCAATTCACATTCCAAGTAATATTCGGCATGCTAATTACATTGCCGGTTGCCAAATTGAATTATCTCTTATAGTTTCCGAGATATGGACTATCGATAATTTACATCTTAGGCTCTGCTTCTAACTTGGGCCCAAATTGTAAAATGGTCTTATCTATTGGCGATTTCGTTCCAATTCACATTCCAAGTGGTATTCGGCATGCTAATTACATTGCCGGTTGCCAAATTGCATTATCTCTTATAGTTTCCGAGATATGGACTATCGATAATTTACACCTTAGGCTCTGCTTCTAACTTGGGCCCAAATTGTAAAATGGTCTTATCTATTGGCGATTTCGTTCCAATTCACATTCCAAGTAATATTCGGCATGCTAATTACATTGCCGGTTGCCAAATTGCATTATCTCTTATAGTTTCCGAGATATGGACTATCGATAATTTACACCTTAGGCTCTGCTTCTAACTTGGGCCCAAATTGTAAAATGGTCTTATCTATTGGCGATTTCGTCCCAATTCACATTCCAAGTAATATTCGGCATGCTAATTACATTGCCGGTTGCGAAACTGCATTATCTCTTATAGTTTCCAAGATATGGACTATCGATAATTTACACCTTAGGCACTTCTTCTAACTTGGGCCCAAATTGTAAAATGGTCTTATCTATTGGCGATTTCGTTCCAATTCACATTCCAAGTAATATTCGGCATGCTAATTACATTGCCGGTTGCCAAATTGCATTATCTCTTTTAATTTCCGAGATATGGACTATCGATAATTTACGCCTTAGGCTCTGCTTCTAACTTGGGCCCAAATTGTAAAATGGTCTTATCTATTGGCGATTTCGTTCCAATTCACATTCCAAGTAATATTCGGCATGCTAATTACATTGCCGGTTGCCAAATTGCATTATCTCTTATAGTTTCCGAGATATGGACTATCGATAATTTACACCTTAGGCTCTGCTTCTAACTTGGGCCCAAATTGTAAAATGGCCTTATCTATTGGCGATTTCGTTCCAATTCACATTCCAAGTAATATTCGGCATGCTAATTACATTGCCGTTTGCCAAATTGCATTATCTCTTATAGTTTCCGAGATATGGACTATCGATAATTTACACCTTAGGCTCTGCTTCTAACTTGGGCCCAAATTGTAAAATGGTCTTATCTATTGGCGATTTCGTTCCAATTCACATTCCAAGTAATATTCGGCATGCTAATTACATTGCCGGTGGCCAAATTGAATTATCTCTTATAGTTTCCGAGATATGGACTATCGATAATTTACACCTTAGGCTCTGCTTCTAACTTGGGCCCAAATTGTAAAATGGTCTTACCTATTGGCGATTTCGTTCCAATTCACATTCCAAGTAATATTCGGCATGCTAATTACATTGCCGGTTGCCAAATTGCATTATCACTTATAGTTTCCGAGATATGGACTATCGATAATTTACACCTTAGGCTCTGCTTCTAACTTGGGCCCAAATTGTAAAATGGTCTTCTCTATTAGCGATTTCGTTCCAATTCACATTCCAAGTAATATTCGGAATGCTAATTACATTGCCGGTTCCCAAATTGCATTATCTCTTATAGTTTCCGAGATATGGACTATCGATTATTTTTAACCTTAGGCTCTGCTTCTAACTTGGGCCCAAACTGTAAAATGGTCTTATCTATTGGCGATTTCGTTCCAATTCACATTCCAAGTAGTATTCGGCATGCTAATTACATTGCCGGTTGCCAAATTGCATTATCTCTTATAGTTTCCGAGATATGGACTATCGATAATTTACACCTTAGGCTCTGCTTCTAACTTGGGCCCAAATTGTAAAATGGTCTTATCTATTGGCGATTTCGTCCCAATTCACATTCCAAATAATATTCGGCATGCTAATTACATTGCCAGTTGCCAAATTGCATTATCTCTTATAGTTTCCGAGATATGGACTATGGATAATTTACACCTTAGGCTCTGCTTCTAACTTGGGCCCAAATTGTAAAATGGTCTTATCTATTGGCGATTTCATTCCAATTCACATTCCAAGTAATATTCGGCATGCTAATTACATTGCCGGTTGCCAAATTGCATTATCTCTTATAGTTTCCGAGATATGGACTATCGATAATTTACACCTTAGGCTCTGCTTCTAACTTGGGCCCAAATTGTAAAATGGTCTTATCTATTGGCGATTTCGTTCCAATTCACATTCCAAGTAATATTCGGCATGCTAATTACATTGCCAGTTGCCAAATTGCATTATCTCTTATAGTTTCCGAGATATGGACTATGGATAATTTACACCTTAGGCTCTGCTTCTAACTTGGGCCCAAATTGTAAAATGGTTTTATCTATTGGCGATTTCATTTCAATTCACATTCCAAGTAATATTCGGCATGCTAATTACATTGCCGGTTGTCAAATTGCATTATCTCTTATAGTTTCCGAGATATGGACTATCGATAATTTACACCTTAGGCTCTGCTTCTAACTTGGGCCCAAATTGTAAAATGGTCTTATCTATTGGCGATTTCGTTCCAATTCACATTCCAAGTAATATTCGGCATGCTAATTACATTGCCGGTTCCCAAATTGCATTATCTCTTATAGTTTCCGAGATATGGACTATCGATTATTTTTAACCTTAGGCTCTGCTTCTAACTTGGGCACAAACTGTAAAATGGTCTTATCTATTGGCGATTTCGTTCCAATTCACATTCCAAGTAGTATTCGGCATGCTAATTACATTGCCGGTTGCCAAATTGCATTATCTCTTATAGTTTCCGAGATATGGACTATCAGTAATTTACACCTTAGGCTCTGCTTCTAACTTGGGCCCAAATTGTAAAATCGTCTTATCTATTGGCGATTTCGTTCCAATTCACATTCCAAGTAATATTCGGCATGCTAATTACATTGCCGGTTGCCAAATTGCATTATCTCTTATAGTTTCCGAGATATGGACTATCGATAATTTACACCTTAGGCTCTGCTTCTAACTTGGGCCCAAATTGTAAAATGGTCTTATCTATTGGCGATTTCGTTCCAATTCACATTCCAAGTAATATTCGGCATGCTAATTACATTGCCAGTTGCCAAATTGCATTATCTCTTATAGTTTCCGAGATATGGACTATGGATAATTTACACCTTAGGCTCTGCTTCTAACTTGGACCCAAATTGTAAAATGGTCTTATCTATTGGCGATTTCGTTCCAATTCACATTCCAAGTAATATTCGGCATGCTAATTACATTGCCGGTTGCCAAATTGCATTATCTTTTATAGATTCCGAGATATGGACTATCGATAATTTACACCTTAGGCTCTGCTTCTAACTTGGGCCCAAATTGTAAAATGGCCTTATCTATTGGCGATTTCGTTCCAATTCACATTCCAAGTAATACTCGGCATGCTGATTACATTGCCGGTTGCCAAATTGCATTATCTCTTATAGTTTCAGAGATATGGACTATCGATAATTTACACCTTAGGCTCTGCTTCTAATTTGGGCCCAAATTGTAAAATGGTCTTATCTATTGGCTATTTCGTTCCAATTCACATTCCAAGTAATATTCGGCATGCTAATTACATTGCCGGTTGCCAAATTGCATTATCTCTTATAGTTTCCGAGATATGGACTATCGATAATTTACACCTTAGGCTCTGCTTCTAACTTGGGCCCAAATTGTAAAATGGTCTTATCTATTGGCGATTTCGTTCCAATTCACATTCCAAGTAATATTCGGCATGTTAATTAAATTGCCGGTTGCCAAATTGCATTATCTCTTATAGTTTCCGAGATATGGACTATCGATAATTTACACCTTAGGCTCTGCTTCTAACTTGGGCCCAAATTGTAAAATCGTCTTATCTATTGGCGATTTCGTTCCAATTCACATTCCAAGTAATAGTCGGCATGCTAATTACATTGCCGGTTGCCAAATTGCATTATCTCTTATAGTTTCCGAGATATGGACTATCGATAATTTACACCTTAGGCTCTGCTTCTAACTTGGGCCCAAATTGTAAAATGGTCTTATCTATTGGCGATTTCGTTCCAATTCACATTCCAAGTAATATTCGGCATGCTAATTACATTGCCGGTTGCCAAATTGCATTATCTCTTATAGTTTCCGAGATATGGACTATCGATAATTTACACCTTAGGCTCTGCTTCTAACTTGGGCCCAAATTGTAAAATGGTCTTATCTATTGGCGATTTCGTCCCAATTCACATTCCAAATAATATTCGGCATGCTAATTACATTGCCAGTTGCCAAATTGCATTATCTCTTATAGTTTCCGAGATATGGACTATGGATAATTTACACCTTAGGCTCTGCTTCTAACTTGGGCCCAAATTGTAAAATGGTCTTATCTATTGGCGATTTCATTCCAATTCACATTCCAAGTAATATTCGGCATGCTAATTACATTGCCGGTTGCCAAATTGCATTATCTCTTATAGTTTCCGAGATATGGACTATCGATAATTTACACCTTAGGCTCTGCTTCTAACTTGGGCCCAAATTGTAAAATGGTCTTATCTATTGGCGATTTCGTTCCAATTCACATTCCAAGTAATATTCGGCATGCTAATTACATTGCCGGTTGCCAAATTGCATTATCTCTTATAGTTTCCGAGATATGGACTATCGATAATTTACACCTTAGGCTCTGCTTCTAACTTGGGCCCAAATTGTAAAATTGTCTTACCTATTGTCGATTTCATTCCAATTCACATTCCAAGTAATATTCGGCATGCTAATTACATTGCCGGTTGCCAAATTGCATTATCTCTTATAGTTTCCGAGATATGGACTATCGATAATTTACACCTTAGGCTCTGCTTCTAACTTGGGCCCAAATTGTAAAATGGTCTTATCTATTGGCGATTTCGTTCCAATTCACATTCCAAGTAATATTCGGCATGCTAATTACATTGCCGGTTGCCAAATTGCGTTATCTCTTATAGTTTCCGAGATACGGACTATCGGTAATTTACACCTTAGGCTCTGCTTCTAACTTGGGCCCAAATTGTAAAATCGTCTTATCTATTGGCGATTTCGTTCCAATTCACATTCCAAGTAATATTCGGCATGCTAATTACATTGCCGGTTGCCAAATTGCATTATCTCTTATAGTTTCCGAGATATGGACTATCGATAATTTACACCTTAGGCTCTGCTTCTAACTTTGGCCCAAATTGTAAAATGGTCTTATCTATTGGCGATTTCGTTCCAATTCACATTCCAAGTAATATTCGGCATGCTAATTACATTGCCGGTTGCCAAATTGAATTATCTCTTATAGTTTCCGAGATATGGACTATCGATAATTTACATCTTAGGCTCTGCTTCTAACTTGGGCCCAAATTGTAAAATGGTCTTATCTATTGGCGATTTCGTTCCAATTCACATTCCAAGTGGTATTCGGCATGCTAATTACATTGCCGGTTGCCAAATTGCATTATCTCTTATAGTTTCCGAGATATGGACTATCGATAATTTACACCTTAGGCTCTGCTTCTAACTTGGGCCCAAATTGTAAAATGGTCTTATCTATTGGCGATTTCGTTCCAATTCACATTCCAAGTAATATTCGGCATGCTAATTACATTGCCGGTTGCCAAATTGCATTATCTCTTATAGTTTCCGAGATATGGACTATCGATAATTTACACCTTAGGCTCTGCTTCTAACTTGGGCCCAAATTGTAAAATGGTCTTATCTATTGGCGATTTCGTCCCAATTCACATTCCAAGTAATATTCGGCATGCTAATTACATTGCCGGTTGCGAAACTGCATTATCTCTTATAGTTTCCGAGATATGGACTATCGATAATTTACACCTTAGGCACTGCTTCTAACTTGGGCCCAAATTGTAAAATGGTCTTATCTATTGGCGATTTCGTTCCAATTCACATTCCAAGTAATATTCGGCATGCTAATTACATTGCCGGTTGCCAAATTGCATTATCTCTTTTAATTTCCGAGATATGGACTATCGATAATTTACGCCTTAGGCTCTGCTTCTAACTTGGGCCCAAATTGTAAAATGGTCTTATCTATTGGCGATTTCGTTCCAATTCACATTCCAAGTAATATTCGGCATGCTAATTACATTGCCGGTTGCCAAATTGCATTATCTCTTATAGTTTCCGAGATATGGACTATCGATAATTTACACCTTAGGCTCTGCTTCTAACTTGGGCCCAAATTGTAAAATGGCCTTATCTATTGGCGATTTCGTTCCAATTCACATTCCAAGTAATATTCGGCATGCTAATTACATTGCCGTTTGCCAAATTGCATTATCTCTTATAGTTTCCGAGATATGGACTATCGATAATTTACACCTTAGGCTCTGCTTCTAACTTGGGCCCAAATTGTAAAATGGTCTTATCTATTGGCGATTTCGTTCCAATTCACATTCCAAGTAATATTCGGCATGCTAATTACATTGCCGGTGGCCAAATTGAATTATCTCTTATAGTTTCCGAGATATGGACTATCGATAATTTACACCTTAGGCTCTGCTTCTAACTTGGGCCCAAATTGTAAAATGGTCTTACCTATTGGCGATTTCGTTCCAATTCACATTCCAAGTAATATTCGGCATGCTAATTACATTGCCGGTTGCCAAATTGCATTATCACTTATAGTTTCCGAGATATGGACTATCGATAATTTACACCTTAGGCTCTGCTTCTAACTTGGGCCCAAATTGTAAAATGGTCTTCTCTATTGGCGATTTCGTTCCAATTCACATTCCAAGTAATATTCGGAATGCTAATTACATTGCCGGTTCCCAAATTGCATTATCTCTTATAGTTTCCGAGATATGGACTATCGATTATTTTTAACCTTAGGCTCTGCTTCTAACTTGGGCCCAAACTGTAAAATGGTCTTATCTATTGGCGATTTCGTTCCAATTCACATTCCAAGTAGTATTCGGCATGCTAATTACATTGCCGGTTGCCAAATTGCATTATCTCTTATAGTTTCCGAGATATGGACTATCGATAATTTACACCTTAGGCTCTGCTTCTAACTTGGGCCCAAATTGTAAAATGGTCTTATCTATTGGCGATTTCGTCCCAATTCACATTCCAAATAATATTCGGCATGCTAATTACATTGCCAGTTGCCAAATTGCATTATCTCTTATAGTTTCCGAGATATGGACTATGGATAATTTACACCTTAGGCTCTGCTTCTAACTTGGGCCCAAATTGTAAAATGGTCTTATCTATTGGCGATTTCATTCCAATTCACATTCCAAGTAATATTCGGCATGCTAATTACATTGCCGGTTGCCAAATTGCATTATCTCTTATAGTTTCCGAGATATGGACTATCGATAATTTACACCTTAGGCTCTGCTTCTAACTTGGGCCCAAATTGTAAAATGGTCTTATCTATTGGCGATTTCGTTCCAATTCACATTAGAAGTAATATTCGGCATGCTAATTACATTGCCAGTTGCCAAATTGCATTATCTCTTATAGTTTCCGAGATATGGACTATGGATAATTTACACCTTAGGCTCTGCTTCTAACTTGGGCCCAAATTGTAAAATGGTTTTATCTATTGGCGATTTCATTTCAATTCACATTCCAAGTAATATTCGGCATGCTAATTACATTGCCGGTTGTCAAATTGCATTATCTCTTATAGTTTCCGAGATATGGACTATCGATAATTTACACCTTAGGCTCTGCTTCTAACTTGGGCCCAAATTGTAAAATGGTCTTATCTATTGGCGATTTCGTTCCAATTCACATTCCAAGTAATATTCGGCATGCTAATTACATTTCCGGTTCCCAAATTGCATTATCTCTTATAGTTTCCGAGATATGGACTATCGATTATTTTTAACCTTAGGCTCTGCTTCTAACTTGGGCACAAACTGTAAAATGGTCTTATCTATTGGCGATTTCGTTCCAATTCACATTCCAAGTAGTATTCGGCATGCTAATTACATTGCCGGTTGCCAAATTGCATTATCTCTTATAGTTTCCGAGATATGGACTATGGATAATTTACACCTTAGGCTCTGCTTCTAACTTGGGCCCAAATTGTAAAATGGTCTTATCTATTGGCGATTTCATTCCAATTCACATTCCAAGTAATATTCGGCATGCTAATTACATTGCCGGTTGCCAAATTGCATTATCTCTTATAGTTTCCGAGATATGGACTATCGATAATTTACACCTTAGGCTCTGCTTCTAACTTGGGCCCAAATTGTAAAATGGTCTTATCTATTGGCGATTTCATTCCAATTCACATTCCAAGTAATATTCGGCATGCTAATTACATTGCCGGTTGCCAAATTGCATTATCTCTTATAGTTTCCGAGATATGGACTATCGATAATTTACACCTTAGGCTCTGCTTCTAACTTGGGCCCAAATTGTAAAATGGTCTTATCTATTGGCGATTTCGTTCCAATTCACATTCCAAGTAATATTCGGCATGCTAATTACATTGCCGGTTCCCAATTTGCATTATCTCTTATAGTTTCCGAGATATGGACTATCGATTATTTTTAACCTTAGGCTCTGCTTCTAACTTGGGCCCAAACTGTAAAATGGTCTTATCTATTGGCGATTTCGTTCCAATTCACATTCCAAGTAGTATTCGGCATGCTAATTACATTGCCGGTTGCCAAATTGCATTATCTCTTATAGTTTCCGAGATATGGACTATCGGTAATTTACACCTTAGGCTCTGCTTCTAACTTCGGCCCAAATTGTAAAATCGTCTTATCTATTGGCGATTTCGTTCCAAATCACATTCCAAGTAATATTCGGCATGCTAATTACATTGCCGGTTGCCAAATTGCATTATCTCTTATAGTTTCCGAGATATGGACTATCGATAATTTACACCTTAGGCTCTGCTTCTAACTTGGGCCCAAATTGTAAAATGGTCTTATCTATTGGCGATTTCGTTCCAATTCACATTCCAAGTAATATTCGGCATGCTAATTACATTGCCTGTTGCCAAATTGCATTATCTCTTATAGTTTCCGAGATATGGACTATGGATAATTTACACCTTAGGCTCTGCTTCTAACTTGGACCCAAATTGTAAAATGGTCTTATCTATTGGCGATTTCGTTCCAATTCACATTCCAAGTAATATTCGGCATGCTAATTACATTGCCGGTTGCCAAATTGTATTATCTTTTATAGTTTCCGAGATATGGACTATCGATAATTTACACCTTAGGCTCTGCTTCTAACTTGGGCCAAAATTGTAAAATGGCCTTATCTATTGGCGATTTCGTTCCAATTCACATTCCAAGTAATACTCGGCATGCTGATTACATTGCCGGTTGCCAAATTGCATTATCTCTTATAGTTTCAGAGATATGGACTATCGATAATTTACACCTTAGGCTCTGCTTCTAATTTGGGCCCAAATTGTAAAATGGTCTTATCTATTGGCTATTTCGTTCCAATTCACATTCCAAGTAATATTCGGCATGCTAATTACATTGCCGGTTGCCAAATTGCATTATCTCTTATAGTTTCCGAGATATGGACTATCGATAATTTACACTTTAGGCTCTGCTTCTAACTTGGGCCCAAATTGTAAAATGGTCTTATCTATTGGCGATTTCGTTCCAATTCACATTCCAAGTAATATTCGGCATGCTAATTAAATTGCCGGTTGCCAAATTGCATTATCTCTTATAGTTTCCGAGATATGGACTATCGATAATTTACACCTTAGGCTCTGCTTCTAACTTGGGCCCAAATTGTAAAATCGTCTTATCTATTGGCGATTTCGTTCCAATTCACATTCCAAGTAATATTCGGCATGCTAATTACATTGCCGGTTGCCAAATTGCATTATCTCTTATAGTTTCCGAGATATGGACTATCGATAATTTACACCTTAGGCTCTGCTTCTAACTTGGGCCCAAATTGTAAAATGGTCTTATCTATTGGCGATTTCGTTCCAATTCACATTCCAAGTAATATTCGGCATGCTAATTACATTGCCGGTTGCCAAATTGAATTATCTCCTATAGTTTCCGAGATATGGACTATCGATAATTTACACCTTAGGCTCTGCTTCTAACTTGGGCCCAAATTGTAAAATGGTCTTATCTATTGGCGATTTCGTTCCAATTCACATTCCAAGTAATATTCGGCATGCTAATTACATTGCCGGTTCCCAAATTGCATTATCTCTTATAGTTTCCGAGATATGGACTATCGATTATTTTTAACCTTAGGCTCTGCTTCTAACTTGGGCCCAAACTCTAAAAGGGTCTTATCTATTGGCGATTTCGTTCCAATTCACATTCCAAGTAGTATTCGGCATGCTAATTACATTGCCGGTTGCCAAATTTCATTATCTCTTATAGTTTCCGAGATATGAACTATCGATAATTTACACCTTAGGCTCTGCTTCTAACTTGGGCCCAAATTGTAAAATGGTCTTATCTATTGGCGATTTCGTCCCAATTCACATTCCAAGTAATATTCGGCATGCTAATTACATTGCCAGTTGCCAAATTGCATTATCTCTTATAGTTTTCGAGATATGGACTATGGATAATTTACACTTTAGGCTCTGCTTCTAACTTGGGCCCAAATTGTAAAATGGTCTTATCTATTGGCGATTTCATTCCAATTCACATTCCAAGTAATATTCGGCATGCTAATTACATTGCCGGTTGCCAAATTGCATTATCTCTTATAGTTTCCGGGATATGGACTATCGATAATTTACACCTTAGGCTCTGCTTCTAACTTGGGCCCAAATTGTAAAATGGTCTTATCTATTGGCGATTTCGTTCCAATTCACATTCCAAGTAATATTCGGCATGCTAATTACATTGTCGGTTGCCAAATTGCATTATCTCTTATAGTTTCTGAGATATGGACTATCGGTAATTTACACCTTAGGCTCTGCTTCTAACTTGGGCCCAAATTGTAAAATCGTCTTATCTATTGGCGATTTCGTTCCAATTCACATTCCAAGTAATATTCGGCATGCTAATTACATTGCCGGTTGCCAAATTGCATTATCTCTTATAGTTTCCGAGATATGGACTATCGATAATTTACACCTTAGGCTCTGCTTCTAACTTGGGCCCAAATTGTAAAATGGTCTTATCTATTGGCGATTTCGTTCCAATTCACATTCCAAGTAATATTCGGCATGCTAATTACATTGCCCGTTGCCAAATTGCATTATCTCTTATAGTTTCCGAGATATGGACTATCGGTAATTTACACCTTAGGCTCTGCTTCTAACTTGGGCCCAAATTGTAAAATCGTCTTATCTATTGGCGATTTCGTTCCAATTCACATTCCAAGTAATATTCGGCATGCTAATTACATTGCCGGTTGCCAAATTGCATTATCTCTTATAGTTTCCGAGATATGGACTATCGATTATTTTTAACCTTAGGCTCTGCTTCTAACTTGGGCACAAACTGTAAAATGGTCTTATCTATTGGCGATTTCGTTCCAATTCACATTCCAAGTAGTATTCGGCATGCTAATTACATTGCCGGTTGCCAAATTGCATTATCTCTTATAGTTTCCGAGATATGGACTATCAGTAATTTACACCTTAGGCTCTGCTTCTAACTTGGGCCCAAATTGTAAAATCGTCTTATCTATTGGCGATTTCGTTCCAATTCACATTCCAAGTAATATTCGGCATGCTAATTACATTGCCGGTTGCCAAATTGCATTATCTCTTATAGTTTCCGAGATATGGACTATCGATAATTTACACCTTAGGCTCTGCTTCTAACTTGGGCCCAAATTGTAAAATGGTCTTATCTATTGGCGATTTCGTTCCAATTCACATTCCAAGTAATATTCGGCATGCTAATTACATTGCCGGTTGCCAAATTGCATTATCTCTTATAGTTTCAGAGATATGGACTATCGATAATTTACACCTTAGGCTCTGCTTCTAATTTGGGCCCAAATTGTAAAATATTCTTATCTATTGGCTATTTCGTTCCAATTCACATTCCAAGTAATTTTCGGCATGCTAATTACATTGCCGGTTGCCAAATTGCATTATCTCTTATAGTTTCCGAGATATGGACTATCGATAATTTACACCTTAGGCTCTGCTTCTAACTTGGGCCCAAATTGTAAAATGGTCTTATCTATTGGCGATTTCGTTCCAATTCACATTCCAAGTAATATTCGGCATGTTAATTAAATTGCCGGTTGCCAAATTGCATTATCTCTTATAGTTTCCGAGATATGGACTATCGATAATTTACACCTTAGGCTCTGCTTCTAACTTGGGCCCAAATTGTAAAATCGTCTTATCTATTGGCGATTTCGTTCCAATTCACATTCCAAGTAATAGTCGGCATGCTAATTACATTGCCGGTTGCCAAATTGCATTATCTCTTATAGTTTCCGAGATATGGACTATCGATAATTTACACCTTAGGCTCTGCTTCTAACTTGGGCCCAAATTGTAAAATGGTCTTATCTATTGGCGATTTCGTTCCAATTCACATTCCAAGTAATATTCGGCATGCTAATTACATTGCCGGTTGCCAAATTGAATTATCTCCTATAGTTTCCGAGATATGGACTATCGATAATTTACACCTAAGGCTCTGCTTCTAACTTGGGCCCAAATTGTAAAATGGTCTTACCTATTGGCGATTTCGTTCCAATTCACATTCCAAGTAATATTCGGCATACTAATTACATTGCCGGTGGCCAAGTTGCATTATCTCTTATAGTTTCCGAGATATGGACTATCGATAATTTACACCTTAGGCTCTGCTTCTAACTTGGGCCCAAATTGTAAAATGGTCTTATCTATTGGCGATTTCGTTCCAATTCACATTCCAAGTAATATTCGGCATGCTAATTACATTGCCGGTTCCCAAATTGCATTATCTCTTATAGTTTCCGAGATATGGACTATCGATTATTTTTAACCTTAGGCTCTGCTTCTAACTTGGGCCCAAACTCTAAAATGGTCTTATCTATTGGCGATTTCGTTCCAATTCACATTCCAAGTAGTATTCGGCATGCTAATTACATTGCCGGTTGCCAAATTGCATTATCTCTTATAGTTTCCGAGATATGGACTATCGATAATTTACACCTTAGGCTCTGCTTCTAACTTGGGCCCAAATTGTAAAATGGTCTTATCTATTGGCGATTTCGTCCCAATTCACATTCCAAGTAATATTTGGCATGCTAATTACATTGCCAGTTGCCAAATTGCATTATCTCTTATAGTTTTCGAGATATGGACTATGGATAATTTACACCTTAGGCTCTGCTTCTAACTTGGGCCCAAATTGTAAAATGGTCTTATCTATTGGCGATTTCATTCCAATTCACATTCCAAGTAATATTCGGCATGCTAATTACATTGCCGGTTGCCAAATTGCATTATCTCTTATAGTTTCCGAGATATGGACTATCGATAATTTACACCTTAGGCTCTGCTTCTAACTTGGGCCCAAATTGTAAAATGGTCTTATCTATTGGCGATTTCGTTCCAATTCACATTCCAAGTAATATTCGGCATGCTAATTACATTGCCGGTTGCCAAATTGCATTATCTCTTATAGTTTCCGAGATATGGACTATCGATAATTTACACCTTAGGCTCTGCTTCTAACTTGGGCCCAAATTGTAAAATGGTCTTATCTATTGGCGATTTCGTCCCAATTCACATTCCAAGTAATATTCGGCATGCTAATTACATTGCCGGTTGCGAAACTGCATTATCTCTTATAGTTTCCGAGATATGGACTATCGATAATTTACACCTTAGGCACTGCTTCTAACTTGGGCCCAAATTGTAAAATGGTCTTATCTATTGGCGATTTCGTTCCAATTCACATTCCAAGTAATATTCGGCATGCTAATTACATTGCCGGTTGCCAAATTGCATTATCTCTTATAGTTTCCGAGATATGGACTATCGATAATTTACACCTTAGGCTCTGCTTCTAACTTGGGCCCAAATTGTAAAATGGTCTTATCTATTGGCGATTTCGTTCCAATTCACATTCCAAGTAATATTCGGCATGCTAATTACATTGCCGGTTGCCAAATTGAATTATCTCTTATAGTTTCCGAGATATGGACTATCGATAATTTACATCTTAGGCTCTGCTTCTAACTTGGGCCCAAATTGTAAAATGGTCTTATCTATTGGCGATTTCGTTCCAATTCACATTCCAAGTGGTATTCGGCATGCTAATTACATTGCCGGTTGCCAAATTGCATTATCTCTTATAGTTTCCGAGATATGGACTATCGATAATTTACACCTTAGGCTCTGCTTCTAACTTGGGCCCAAATTGTAAAATGGTCTTATCTATTGGCGATTTCGTTCCAATTCACATTCCAAGTAATATTCGGCATGCTAATTACATTGCCGGTTGCCAAATTGCATTATCTCTTATAGTTTCCGAGATATGGACTATCGATAATTTACACCTTAGGCTCTGCTTCTAACTTGGGCCCAAATTGTAAAATGGTCTTATCTATTGGCGATTTCGTCCCAATTCACATTCCAAGTAATATTCGGCATGCTAATTACATTGCCGGTTGCGAAACTGCATTATCTCTTATAGTTTCCAAGATATGGACTATCGATAATTTACACCTTAGGCACTTCTTCTAACTTGGGCCCAAATTGTAAAATGGTCTTATCTATTGGCGATTTCGTTCCAATTCACATTCCAAGTAATATTCGGCATGCTAATTACATTGCCGGTTGCCAAATTGCATTATCTCTTTTAATTTCCGAGATATGGACTATCGATAATTTACGCCTTAGGCTCTGCTTCTAACTTGGGCCCAAATTGTAAAATGGTCTTATCTATTGGCGATTTCGTTCCAATTCACATTCCAAGTAATATTCGGCATGCTAATTACATTGCCGGTTGCCAAATTGCATTATCTCTTATAGTTTCCGAGATATGGACTATCGATAATTTACACCTTAGGCTCTGCTTCTAACTTGGGCCCAAATTGTAAAATGGCCTTATCTATTGGCGATTTCGTTCCAATTCACATTCCAAGTAATATTCGGCATGCTAATTACATTGCCGTTTGCCAAATTGCATTATCTCTTATAGTTTCCGAGATATGGACTATCGATAATTTACACCTTAGGCTCTGCTTCTAACTTGGGCCCAAATTGTAAAATGGTCTTATCTATTGGCGATTTCGTTCCAATTCACATTCCAAGTAATATTCGGCATGCTAATTACATTGCCGGTGGCCAAATTGAATTATCTCTTATAGTTTCCGAGATATGGACTATCGATAATTTACACCTTAGGCTCTGCTTCTAACTTGGGCCCAAATTGTAAAATGGTCTTACCTATTGGCGATTTCGTTCCAATTCACATTCCAAGTAATATTCGGCATGCTAATTACATTGCCGGTTGCCAAATTGCATTATCACTTATAGTTTCCGAGATATGGACTATCGATAATTTACACCTTAGGCTCTGCTTCTAACTTGGGCCCAAATTGTAAAATGGTCTTCTCTATTAGCGATTTCGTTCCAATTCACATTCCAAGTAATATTCGGAATGCTAATTACATTGCCGGTTCCCAAATTGCATTATCTCTTATAGTTTCCGAGATATGGACTATCGATTATTTTTAACCTTAGGCTCTGCTTCTAACTTGGGCCCAAACTGTAAAATGGTCTTATCTATTGGCGATTTCGTTCCAATTCACATTCCAAGTAGTATTCGGCATGCTAATTACATTGCCGGTTGCCAAATTGCATTATCTCTTATAGTTTCCGAGATATGGACTATCGATAATTTACACCTTAGGCTCTGCTTCTAACTTGGGCCCAAATTGTAAAATGGTCTTATCTATTGGCGATTTCGTCCCAATTCACATTCCAAATAATATTCGGCATGCTAATTACATTGCCAGTTGCCAAATTGCATTATCTCTTATAGTTTCCGAGATATGGACTATGGATAATTTACACCTTAGGCTCTGCTTCTAACTTGGGCCCAAATTGTAAAATGGTCTTATCTATTGGCGATTTCATTCCAATTCACATTCCAAGTAATATTCGGCATGCTAATTACATTGCCGGTTGCCAAATTGCATTATCTCTTATAGTTTCCGAGATATGGACTATCGATAATTTACACCTTAGGCTCTGCTTCTAACTTGGGCCCAAATTGTAAAATGGTCTTATCTATTGGCGATTTCGTTCCAATTCACATTCCAAGTAATATTCGGCATGCTAATTACATTGCCAGTTGCCAAATTGCATTATCTCTTATAGTTTCCGAGATATGGACTATGGATAATTTACACCTTAGGCTCTGCTTCTAACTTGGGCCCAAATTGTAAAATGGTTTTATCTATTGGCGATTTCATTTCAATTCACATTCCAAGTAATATTCGGCATGCTAATTACATTGCCGGTTGTCAAATTGCATTATCTCTTATAGTTTCCGAGATATGGACTATCGATAATTTACACCTTAGGCTCTGCTTCTAACTTGGGCCCAAATTGTAAAATGGTCTTATCTATTGGCGATTTCGTTCCAATTCACATTCCAAGTAATATTCGGCATGCTAATTACATTGCCGGTTCCCAAATTGCATTATCTCTTATAGTTTCCGAGATATGGACTATCGATTATTTTTAACCTTAGGCTCTGCTTCTAACTTGGGCACAAACTGTAAAATGGTCTTATCTATTGGCGATTTCGTTCCAATTCACATTCCAAGTAGTATTCGGCATGCTAATTACATTGCCGGTTGCCAAATTGCATTATCTCTTATAGTTTCCGAGATATGGACTATCAGTAATTTACACCTTAGGCTCTGCTTCTAACTTGGGCCCAAATTGTAAAATCGTCTTATCTATTGGCGATTTCGTTCCAATTCACATTCCAAGTAATATTCGGCATGCTAATTACATTGCCGGTTGCCAAATTGCATTATCTCTTATAGTTTCCGAGATATGGACTATCGATAATTTACACCTTAGGCTCTGCTTCTAACTTGGGCCCAAATTGTAAAATGGTCTTATCTATTGGCGATTTCGTTCCAATTCACATTCCAAGTAATATTCGGCATGCTAATTACATTGCCAGTTGCCAAATTGCATTATCTCTTATAGTTTCCGAGATATGGACTATGGATAATTTACACCTTAGGCTCTGCTTCTAACTTGGACCCAAATTGTAAAATGGTCTTATCTATTGGCGATTTCGTTCCAATTCACATTCCAAGTAATATTCGGCATGCTAATTACATTGCCGGTTGCCAAATTGCATTATCTTTTATAGATTCCGAGATATGGACTATCGATAATTTACACCTTAGGCTCTGCTTCTAACTTGGGCCCAAATTGTAAAATGGCCTTATCTATTGGCGATTTCGTTCCAATTCACATTCCAAGTAATACTCGGCATGCTGATTACATTGCCGGTTCCCAAATTGCATTATCTCTTATAGTTTCAGAGATATGGACTATCGATAATTTACACCTTAGGCTCTGCTTCTAATTTGGGCCCAAATTGTAAAATGGTCTTATCTATTGGCTATTTCGTTCCAATTCACATTCCAAGTAATATTCGGCATGCTAATTACATTGCCGGTTGCCAAATTGCATTATCTCTTATAGTTTCCGAGATATGGACTATCGATAATTTACACCTTAGGCTCTGCTTCTAACTTGGGCCCAAATTGTAAAATGGTCTTATCTATTGGCGATTTCGTTCCAATTCACATTCCAAGTAATATTCGGCATGTTAATTAAATTGCCGGTTGCCAAATTGCATTATCTCTTATAGTTTCCGAGATATGGACTATCGATAATTTACACCTTAGGCTCTGCTTCTAACTTGGGCCCAAATTGTAAAATCGTCTTATCTATTGGCGATTTCGTTCCAATTCACATTCCAAGTAATAGTCGGCATGCTAATTACATTGCCGGTTGCCAAATTGCATTATCTCTTATAGTTTCCGAGATATGGACTATCGATAATTTACACCTTAGGCTCTGCTTCTAACTTGGGCCCAAATTGTAAAATGGTCTTATCTATTGGCGATTTCGTTCCAATTCACATTCCAAGTAATATTCGGCATGCTAATTACATTGCCGGTTGCCAAATTGCATTATCTCTTATAGTTTCCGAGATATGGACTATCGATAATTTACACCTTAGGCTCTGCTTCTAACTTGGGCCCAAATTGTAAAATGGTCTTATCTATTGGCGATTTCGTCCCAATTCACATTCCAAATAATATTCGGCATGCTAATTACATTGCCAGTTGCCAAATTGCATTATCTCTTATAGTTTCCGAGATATGGACTATGGATAATTTACACCTTAGGCTCTGCTTCTAACTTGGGCCCAAATTGTAAAATGGTCTTATCTATTGGCGATTTCATTCCAATTCACATTCCAAGTAATATTCGGCATGCTAATTACATTGCCGGTTGCCAAATTGCATTATCTCTTATAGTTTCCGAGATATGGACTATCGATAATTTACACCTTAGGCTCTGCTTCTAACTTGGGCCCAAATTGTAAAATGGTCTTATCTATTGGCGATTTCGTTCCAATTCACATTCCAAGTAATATTCGGCATGCTAATTACATTGCCAGTTGCCAAATTGCATTATCTCTTATAGTTTCCGAGATATGGACTATGGATAATTTACACCTTAGGCTCTGCTTCTAACTTGGGCCCAAATTGTAAAATGGTTTTATCTATTGGCGATTTCATTTCAATTCACATTCCAAGTAATATTCGGCATGCTAATTACATTGCCGGTTGTCAAATTGCATTATCTCTTATAGTTTCCGAGATATGGACTATCGATAATTTACACCTTAGGCTCTGCTTCTAACTTGGGCCCAAATTGTAAAATGGTCTTATCTATTGGCGATTTCGTTCCAATTCACATTCCAAGTAATATTCGGCATGCTAATTACATTGCCGGTTCCCAAATTGCATTATCTCTTATAGTTTCCGAGATATGGACTATCGATTATTTTTAACCTTAGGCTCTGCTTCTAACTTGGGCACAAACTGTAAAATGGTCTTATCTATTGGCGATTTCGTTCCAATTCACATTCCAAGTAGTATTCGGCATGCTAATTACATTGCCGGTTGCCAAATTGCATTATCTCTTATAGTTTCCGAGATATGGACTATCGATAATTTACACCTTAGGCTCTGCTTCTAACTTGGGCCCAAATTGTAAAATGGTCTTATCTATTGGCGATTTCGTTCCAATTCACATTCCAAGTAATATTCGGCATGCTAATTACATTGCCCGTTGCCAAATTGCATTATCTCTTATAGTTTCCGAGATATGGACTATGGATAATTTACACCTTAGGCTCTGCTTCTAACTTGGACCCAAATTTTAAAATGGTCTTATCTATTGGCGATTTCGTTCCAATTCACATTCCAAGTAATATTCGGCATGCTAATTACATTGCCGGTTGCCAAATTGCATTATCTTTTATAGATTCCGAGATATGGACTATCGATAATTTACACCTTAGGCTCTGCTTCTAACTTGGGCCCAAATTGTAAAATGGCCTTATCTATTGGCGATTTCGTTCCAATTCACATTCCAAGTAATACTCGGCATGCTGATTACATTGCCGGTTGCCAAATTGCATTATCTCTTATAGTTTCAGAGATATGGACTATCGATAATTTACACCTTAGGCTCTGCTTCTAATTTGGGCCCAAATTGTAAAATGGTCTTATCTATTGGCTATTTCGTTCCAATTCACATTCCAAGTAATATTCGGCATGCTAATTACATTGCCGGTTGCCAAATTGCATTATCTCTTATAGTTTCCGAGATATGGACTATCGATAATTTACACCTTAGGCTCTGCTTCTAACTTGGGCCCAAATTGTAAAATGGTCTTATCTATTGGCGATTTCGTTCCAATTCACATTCCAAGTAATATTCGGCATGTTAATTAAATTGCCGGTTGCCAAATTGCATTATCTCTTATAGTTTCCGAGATATGGACTATCGATAATTTACACCTTAGGCTCTGCTTCTAACTTGGGCCCAAATTGTAAAATCGTCTTATCTATTGGCGATTTCGTTCCAATTCACATTCCAAGTAATAGTCGGCATGCTAATTACATTGCCGGTTGCCAAATTGCATTATCTCTTATAGTTTCCGAGATATGGACTATCGATAATTTACACCTTAGGCTCTGCTTCTAACTTGGGCCCAAATTGTAAAATGGTCTTATCTATTGGCGATTTCGTTCCAATTCACATTCCAAGTAATATTCGGCATGCTAATTACATTGCCGGTTGCCAAATTGAATTATCTCCTATAGTTTCCGAGATATGGACTATCGATAATTTACACCTAAGGCTCTGCTTCTAACTTGGGCCCAAATTGTAAAATGGTCTTACCTATTGGCGATTTCGTTCCAATTCACATTCCAAGTAATATTCGGCATACTAATTACATTGCCGGTGGCCAAGTTGCATTATCTCTTATAGTTTCCGAGATATGGACTATCGATAATTTACACCTTAGGCTCTGCTTCTAACTTGGGCCCAAATTGTAAAATCGTCTTATCTATTGGCGATTTCGTTCCAATTCACATTCCAAGTAATAGTCGGCATGCTAATTACATTGCCGGTTGCCAAATTGCATTATCTCTTATAGTTTCCGAGATATGGACTATCGATAATTTACACCTTAGGCTCTGCTTCTAACTTGGGCCCAAATTGTAAAATAGTCTTATCTATTGGCGATTTCGTTCCAATTCACATTCCAAGTAATATTCGGCATGCTAATTACATTGCCAGTTGCCAAATTGCATTATCTCTTATAGTTTTCGAGATATGGACTATGGATAATTTACACCTTAGGCTCTGCTTCTAACTTGGGCCCAAATTGTAAAATGGTCTTATCTATTGGCGATTTCATTCCAATTCACATTCCAAGTAATATTCGGCATGCTAATTACATTGCCGGTTGCCAAATTGCATTATCTCTTATAGTTTCCGGGATATGGACTATCGATAATTTACACCTTAGGCTCTGCTTCTAACTTGGGCCCAAATTGTAAAATGGTCTTATCTATTGGCGATTTCGTTCCAATTCACATTCCAAGTAATATTCGGCATGCTAATTACATTGTCGGTTGCCAAATTGCATTATCTCTTATAGTTTCCGAGATATGGACTATCGGTAATTTACACCTTAGGCTCTGCTTCTAACTTGGGCCCAAATTGTAAAATCGTCTTATCTATTGGCGATTTCGTTCCAATTCACATTCCAAGTAATATACGGCATGCTAATTACATTGCCGGTTGCCAAATTGCATTATCTCTTATAGTTTCCGAGATATGGACTATCGATAATTTACACCTTAGGCTCTGCTTCTAACTTGGGCCCAAATTGTAAAATGGTCTTATCTATTGGCGATTTCGTTCCAATTCACATTCCAAGTAATATTCGGCATGCTAATTACATTGCCCGTTGCCAAATTGCATTATCTCTTATAGTTTCCGAGATATGGACTATCGGTAATTTACACCTTAGGCTCTGCTTCTAACTTGGGCCCAAATTGTAAAATCGTCTTATCTATTGGCGATTTCGTTCCAATTCACATTCCAAGTAATATTCGGCATGCTAATTACATTGCCGGTTGCCAAATTGCATTATCTCTTATAGTTTCCGAGATATGGACTATCGATTATTTTTAACCTTAGGCTCTGCTTCTAACTTGGGCACAAACTGTAAAATGGTCTTATCTATTGGCGATTTCGTTCCAATTCACATTCCAAGTAGTATTCGGCATGCTAATTACATTGCCGGTTGCCAAATTGCATTATCTCTTATAGTTTCCGAGATATGGACTATCAGTAATTTACACCTTAGGCTCTGCTTCTAACTTGGGCCCAAATTGTAAAATCGTCTTATCTATTGGCGATTTCGTTCCAATTCACATTCCAAGTAATATTCGGCATGCTAATTACATTGCCGGTTGCCAAATTGCATTATCTCTTATAGTTTCCGAGATATGGACTATCGATAATTTACACCTTAGGCTCTGCTTCTAACTTGGGCCCAAATTGTAAAATGGTCTTATCTATTGGCGATTTCGTTCCAATTCACATTCCAAGTAATATTCGGCATGTTAATTAAATTGCCGGTTGCCAAATTGCATTATCTCTTATAGTTTCCGAGATATGGACTATCGATAATTTACACCTTAGGCTCTGCTTCTAACTTGGGCCCAAATTGTAAAATCGTCTTATCTATTGGCGATTTCGTTCCAATTCACATTCCAAGTAATAGTCGGCATGCTAATTACATTGCCGGTTGCCAAATTGCATTATCTCTTATAGTTTCCGAGATATGGACTATCGATAATTTACACCTTAGGCTCTGCTTCTAACTTGGGCCCAAATTGTAAAATGGTCTTATCTATTGGCGATTTCGTTCCAATTCACATTCCAAGTAATATTCGGCATGCTAATTACATTGCCGGTTGCCAAATTGAATTATCTCCTATAGTTTCCGAGATATGGACTATCGATAATTTACACCTAAGGCTCTGCTTCTAACTTGGGCCCAAATTGTAAAATGGTCTTACCTATTGGCGATTTCGTTCCAATTCACATTCCAAGTAATATTCGGCATACTAATTACATTGCCGGTGGCCAAGTTGCATTATCTCTTATAGTATCCGAGATATGGACTATCGATAATTTACACCTTAGGCTCTGCTTCTAACTTGGGCCCAAATTGTAAAATGGTCTTATCTATTGGCGATTTCGTTCCAATTCACATTCCAAGTAATATTCGGCATGCTAATTACATTGCCGCTTCCCAAATTGCATTATCTCTTATAGTTTCCGAGATATGGACTATCGATTATTTTTAACCTTAGGCTCTGCTTCTAACTTGGGCCCAAACTCTAAAATGGTCTTATCTATTGGCGATTTCGTTCCAATTCACATTCCAAGTAGTATTCGGCATGCTAATTACATTGCCGGTTGCCAAATTGCATTATCTCTTATAGTTTCCGAGATATGGACTATCGATAATTTACACCTTAGGCTCTGCTTCTAACTTGGGCCCAAATTGTAAAATGGTCTTATCTATTGGCGATTTCGTCCCAATTCACATTCCAAGTAATATTCGGCATGCTAATTACATTGCCAGTTGCCAAATTGCATTATCTCTTATAGTTTTCGAGATATGGACTATGGATAATTTACACTTTAGGCTCTGCTTCTAACTTGGGCCCAAATTGTAAAATGGTCTTATCTATTGGCGATTTCATTCCAATTCACATTCCAAGTAATATTCGGCATGCTAATTACATTGCCGGTTGCCAAATTGCATTATCTCTTATAGTTTCCGGGATATGGACTATCGATAATTTACACCTTAGGCTCTGCTTCTAACTTGGGCCCAAATTGTAAAATGGTCTTATCTATTGGCGATTTCGTTCCAATTCACATTCCAAGTAATATTCGGCATGCTAATTACATTGTCGGTTGCCAAATTGCATTATCTCTTATAGTTTCTGAGATATGGACTATCGGTAATTTACACCTTAGGCTCTGCTTCTAACTTGGGCCCAAATTGTAAAATCGTCTTATCTATTGGCGATTTCGTTCCAATTCACATTTCAAGTAGTATTCGGCATGCTAATTACATTGCCGGTTGCCAAATTGCATTATCTCTTATAGTTTCCGAGATATGGACTATCGGTAATTTACACCTTAGGCTCTGCTTCTAACTTGGGCCCAAATTGTAAAATCGTCTTATCTATTGGCGATTTCGTTCCAATTCACATTCCAAGTAATATTCGGCATGCTAATTACATTGCCGGTTGCCAAATTGCATTATCTCTTATAGTTTCCGAGATATGGACTATCGATTATTTTTAACCTTAGGCTCTGCTTCTAACTTGGGCACAAACTGTAAAATGGTCTTATCTATTGGCGATTTCGTTCCAATTCACATTCCAAGTAGTATTCGGCATGCTAATTACATTGCCGGTTGCCAAATTGCATTATCTCTTATAGTTTCCGAGATATGGACTATCAGTAATTTACACCTTAGGCTCTGCTTCTAACTTGGGCCCAAATTGTAAAATCGTCTTATCTATTGGCGATTTCGTTCCAATTCACATTCCAAGTAATATTCGGCATGCTAATTACATTGCCGGTTGCCAAATTGCATTATCTCTTATAGTTTCCGAGATATGGACTATCGATAATTTACACCTTAGGCTCTGCTTCTAACTTTTGCCCAAATTGTAAAATGGTCTTATCTATTTGCGATTTCATTCCAATTCACATTCCAAGTAATATTCGGCATGCTAATTACATTGCCGGTTGCCAAATTGCATTATCTCTTATAGTTTCCGAGATATGGACTATCGATAATTTACACCTTAGGCTCTGCTTCTAACTTGGGCCCAAATTGTAAAATGGTCTTATCTATTGGCGATTTCGTTCCAATTCACATTCCAAGTAATATTCGGCATGCTAATTACATTGCCAGTTGCCAAATTGCATTATCTCTTATAGTTTCCGAGATATGGACTATGGATAATTTACACCTTAGGCTCTGCTTCTATCTTGGACCCAAATTGTAAAATGGTCTTATCTATTGGCGATTTCGTTCCAATTCACATTCCAAGTAATATTCGGCATGCTAATTACATTGCCGGTTGCCAAATTGCATTATCTTTTATAGATTCCGAGATATGGACTATCGATAATTTACACCTTAGGCTCTGCTTCTAACTTGGGCCCAAATTGTAAAATGGCCTTATCTATTGGCGATTTCGTTCCAATTCACATTCCAAGTAATACTCGGCATGCTGATTACATTGCCGGTTGCCAAATTGCATTATCTCTTATAGTTTCAGAGATATGGACTATCGATAATTTACACCTTAGGCTCTGCTTCTAATTTGGGCCCAAATTGTAAAATATTCTTATCTATTGGCTATTTCGTTCCAATTCACATTCCAAGTAATTTTCGGCATGCTAATTACATTGCCGGTTGCCAAATTGCATTATCTCTTATAGTTTCCGAGATATGGACTATCGATAATTTACACCTTAGGCTCTGCTTCTAACTTGGGCCCAAATTGTAAAATGGTCTTATCTATTGGCGATTTCGTTCCAATTCACATTCCAAGTAATATTCGGCATGTTAATTAAATTGCCGGTTGCCAAATTGCATTATCTCTTATAGTTTCCGAGATATGGACTATCGATAATTTACACCTTAGGCTCTGCTTCTAACTTGGGCCCAAATTGTAAAATCGTCTTATCTATTGGCGATTTCGTTCCAATTCACATTCCAAGTAATAGTCGGCATGCTAATTACATTGCCGGTTGCCAAATTGCATTATCTCTTATAGTTTCCGAGATATGGACTATCGATAATTTACACCTTAGGCTCTGCTTCTAACTTGGGCCCAAATTGTAAAATGGTCTTATCTATTGGCGATTTCGTTCCAATTCACATTCCAAGTAATATTCGGCATGCTAATTACATTGCCGGTTGCCAAATTGAATTATCTCCTATAGTTTCCGAGATATGGACTATCGATAATTTACACCTAAGGCTCTGCTTCTAACTTGGGCCCAAATTGTAAAATGGTCTTACCTATTGGCGATTTCGTTCCAATTCACATTCCAAGTAATATTCGGCATACTAATTACATTGCCGGTGGCCAAGTTGCATTATCTCTTATAGTTTCCGAGATATGGACTATCGATAATTTACACCTTAGGCTCTGCTTCTAACTTGGGCCCAAATTGTAAAATGGTCTTATCTATTGGCGATTTCGTTCCAATTCACATTCCAAGTAATATTCGGCATGCTAATTACATTGCCGGTTCCCAAATTGCATTATCTCTTATAGTTTCCGAGATATGGACTATCGATTATTTTTAACCTTAGGCTCTGCTTCTAACTTGGGCCCAAACTCTAAAATGGTCTTATCTATTGGCGATTTCGTTCCAATTCACATTCCAAGTAGTATTCGGCATGCTAATTACATTGCCGGTTGCCAAATTGCATTATCTCTTATAGTTTCCGAGATATGGACTATCGATAATTTACACCTTAGGCTCTGCTTCTAACTTGGGCCCAAATTGTAAAATGGTCTTATCTATTGGCGATTTCGTCCCAATTCACATTCCAAGTAATATTCGGCATGCTAATTACATTGCCAGTTGCCAAATTGCATTATCTCTTATAGTTTTCGAGATATGGACTATGGATAATTTACACCTTAGGCTCTGCTTCTAACTTGGGCCCAAATTGTAAAATGGTCTTATCTATTGGCGATTTCATTCCAATTCACATTCCAAGTAATATTCGGCATGCTAATTACATTGCCGGTTGCCAAATTGCATTATCTCTTATAGTTTCCGGGATATGGACTATCGATAATTTACACCTTAGGCTCTGCTTCTAACTTGGGCCCAAATTGTAAAATGGTCTTATCTATTGGCGATTTCGTTCCAATTCACATTCCAAGTAATATTCGGCATGCTAATTACATTGTCGGTTGCCAAATTGCATTATCTCTTATAGTTTCCGAGATATGGACTATCGGTAATTTACACCTTAGGCTCTGCTTCTAACTTGGGCCCAAATTGTAAAATCGTCTTATCTATTGGCGATTTCGTTCCAATTCACATTCCAAGTAATATTCGGCATGCTAATTACATTGCCGGTTGCCAAATTGCATTATCTCTTATAGTTTCCGAGATATGGACTATCGATAATTTACACCTTAGGCTCTGCTTCTAACTTGGGCCCAAATTGTAAAATGGTCTTATCTATTGGCGATTTCGTTCCAATTCACATTCCAAGTAATATTCGGCATGCTAATTACATTGCCCGTTGCCAAATTGCATTATCTCTTATAGTTTCCGAGATATGGACTATCGGTAATTTACACCTTAGGCTCTGCTTCTAACTTGGGCCCAAATTGTAAAATCGTCTTATCTATTGGCGATTTCGTTCCAATTCACATTCCAAGTAATATTCGGCATGCTAATTACATTGCCGGTTGCCAAATTGCATTATCTCTTATAGTTTCCGAGATATGGACTATCGATAATTTACACCTTAGGCTCTGCTTCTAACTTGGGCCCAAATTGTAAAATGGTCTTATCTATTGGCGATTTCGTTCCAATTCACATTCCAAGTAATATTCGGCATGCTAATTACATTGCCGGTTGCCAAATTGAATTATCTCTTATAGTTTCCGAGATATGGACTATCGATAATTTACACCTTAGGCTCTGCTTCTAACTTGGGCCCAAATTGTAAAATCGTCTTATCTATTGGCGATTTCGTTCCAATTCACATTCCAAGTAATATTCGGCATGCTAATTACATTGCCGGTTGCCAAATTGCATTATCTCTTATAGTTTCCGAGATATGGACTATCGATAATTTACACCTTAGGCTCTGCTTCTTACTTGGGCCCAAATTGTAAAATGGTCTTATCTATTGGCGATTTCGTCCCAATTCACATTCCAAGTAATATTCGGCATGCTAATTACATTGCCGGTTGCGAAACTGCATTATCTCTTATAGTTTCCGAGATATGGACTATCGATAATTTACACCTTAGGCTCTGCTTCTAACTTGGGCCCAAATTGTAAAATGGTCTTATCTATTGGCGATTTCGTTCCAATTCACATTCCAAGTAATATTCGGCATGCTAATTACATTGCCGGTTGCCAAATTGCATTATCTCTTTTAATTTCCGAGATATGGACTATCGATAATTTACACCTTAGGCTCTGCTTCTAACTTGGGCCCAAATTGTAAAATGGTCTTATCTATTGGCGATTTCGTTCCAATTCACATTCCAAGTAATATTCGGCATGCTAATTACATTGCCGGTTGCCAAATTGCATTATCTCTTATAGTTTCCGAGATATGGACTATCGATAATTTACACCTTAGGCTCTGCTTCTAACTTGGGCCCAAATTGTAAAATGGCCTTATCTAATGGCGATTTCGTTCCAATTCACATTCCAAGTAATATTCGGCTTGCTAATTACATTGCCGTTTGCCAAATTGCATTATCTCTTATAGTTTCCGAGATATGGACTATCGATAATTTACACCTTAGGCTCTGCTTCTAACTTGGGCCCAAATTGTAAAGTGGTCTTATCTATTGGCGATTTCGTTCCAATTCACATTCCAAGTAATATTCGGCATGCTAATTACATTGCCGGTGGCCAAATTGAATTATCTCTTATAGTTTCCGAGATATGGACTATCGATAATTTACACCTTAGGCTCTGCTTCTAACTTGGGCCCAAATTGTAAAATGGTCTTACCTATTGGCGATTTCGTTCCAATTCACATTCCAAGTAATATTCGGCATGCTAATTACATTGCCGGTTGCCAAATTGCATTATCTCTTATAGTTTCCGAGATATGGACTATCGATAATTTACACCTTAGGCTCTGCTTCTAACTTGGGCCCAAATTGTAAAATGGTCTTATCTATTGGCGATTTCGTTCCAATTCACATTCCAAGTAATATTCGGCATGCTAATTACATTGCCGGTTGCCAAATTGCATTATCTCTTATAGTTTCCGAGATATGGACTATCGATAATTTACACCTTAGGCTCTGCTTCTTACTTGGGCCCAAATTGTAAAATGGTCTTATCTATTGGCGATTTCGTCCCAATTCACATTCCAAGTAATATTCGGCATGCTAATTACATTGCCGGTTGCGAAACTGCATTATCTCTTATAGTTTCCGAGATATGGACTATCGATAATTTACACCTTAGGCTCTGCTTCTAACTTGGGCCCAAATTGTAAAATGGTCTTATCTATTGGCGATTTCGTTCCAATTCACATTCCAAGTAATATTCGGCATGCTAATTACATTGCCGGTTGCCAAATTGCATTATCTCTTTTAATTTCCGAGATATGGACTATCGATAATTTACACCTTAGGCTCTGCTTCTAACTTGGGCCCAAATTGTAAAATGGTCTTATCTATTGGCGATTTCGTTCCAATTCACATTCCAAGTAATATTCGGCATGCTAATTACATTGCCGGTTGCCAAATTGCATTATCTCTTATAGTTTCCGAGATATGGACTATCGATAATTTACACCTTAGGTTCTGCTTCTAACTTGGGCCCAAATTGTAAAATGGCCTTATCTAATGGCGATTTCGTTCCAATTCACATTCCAAGTAATATTCGGCTTGCTAATTACATTGCCGTTTGCCAAATTGCATTATCTCTTATAGTTTCCGAGATATGGACTATCGATAATTTACACCTTAGGCTCTGCTTCTAACTTGGGCCCAAATTGTAAAGTGGTCTTATCTATTGGCGATTTCGTTCCAATTCACATTCCAAGTAATATTCGGCATGCTAATTACATTGCCGGTGGCCAAATTGAATTATCTCTTATAGTTTCCGAGATATGGACTATCGATAATTTACACCTTAGGCTCTGCTTCTAACTTGGGCCCAAATTGTAAAATGGTCTTACCTATTGGCGATTTCGTTCCAATTCACATTCCAAGTAATATTCGGCATGCTAATTACATTGCCGGTTGCCAAATTGCATTATCTCTTATAGTTTCCGAGATATGGACTATCGATAATTTACACCTTAGGCTCTGCTTCTAACTTGGGCCCAAATTGTAAAATGGTCTTATCTATTGGCGATTTCGTTCCAATTCACATTCCAAGTAATATTCGGCATGCTAATTACATTGCCGGTTGCCAAATTGCATTATCTCTTATAGTTTCCGAGATATGGACTATCGATAATTTACACCTTAGGCTCTGCTTCTAACTTGGGCCCAAATTGTAAAATGGTCTTATCTATTGGCGATTTCGTTCCAATTCACATTCCAAGTAATATTCGGCTTGCTAATTACATTGCCGTTTGCCAAATTGCATTATCTCTTATAGTTTCCGGGATATGGACTATCGATAATTTACACCTTAGGCTCTGCTTCTAACTTGGGCCCAAATTGTAAAATGGTCTTATCTATTGGCGATTTCGTTCCAATTCACATTCCAAGTAATATTCGGCATGCTAATTACATTGTCGGTTGCCAAATTGCATTATCTCTTATAGTTTCCGAGATATGGACTATCGGTAATTTACACCTTAGGCTCTGCTTCTAACTTGGGCCCAAATTGTAAAATCGTCTTATCTATTGGCGATTTCGTTCCAATTCACATTCCAAGTAATATTCGGCATGCTAATTACATTGCCGGTTGCCAAATTGCATTATCTCTTATAGTTTCCGAGATATGGACTATCGATAATTTACACCTTAGGCTCTGCTTCTAACTTGGGCCCAAATTGTAAAATGGTCTTATCTATTGGCGATTTCGTTCCAATTCACATTCCAAGTAATATTCGGCATGCTAATTACATTGCCGGTTGCCAAATTGCATTATCTCTTATAGTTTCCGAGATATGGACTATCGATAATTTACACCTTAGGCTCTGCTTCTAACTTGGGCCCAAATTGTAAAATGGTCTTATCTATTGGCGATTTCGTTCCAATTCACATTCCAAGTAATATTCGGCATGCTAATTACATTGCCGGTTGCCAAATTGCATTATCTCTTATAGTTTCCGAGATACGGACTATCGATAATTTACACCTTAGGCTCTGCTTCTAACTTGGGCCCAAATTGTAAAATGGTCTTATCTATTGGCGATTTCGTTCCAATTCACACTCCAAGTAATATTCGGCATGCTAATTACATTGCCGGTTGCGAAATTGCATTATCTCTTATAGTTTCCGAGATATGGACTATCCATAATTTACACCTTAGGCTCTGCTTCTAACTTGGGCCCAAATTGTAAAATGGTCTTATCTATTGGCGATTTCGTTCCAATTCACATTCCAAGTAATATTCGGCATGCTAATTACATTGCCGGTGGCCAAGTTGCATTATCTCTTATAGTTTCCGAGATATGGACTATCGATAATTTACACCTTAGGCTCTGCTTCTAACTTGGGCCCAAATTGTAAAATGGTCTTATCTATTGGCGAATTCGTTCCAATTCACATTCCAAGTAATATTCGGCATGCTAATTACATTGCCGGTTCCCAAATTGCATTATCTCTTATAGTTTCCGAGATATGGACTATCGATTATTTTTAACCTTAGGCTCTGCTTCTAACTTGGGCCCAAATTGTAAAATGGTCTTATCTATTGGCGATTTCATTCCAATTCACATTCCAAGTAATATTCGGCATGCTAATTACATTGCCGGTTGCCAAATTGCATTATCTCTTATAGTTTCCGAGATATGGACTATCGATAATTTACACCTTAGGCTCTGCTTCTAACTTGGGCCCAAATTGTAAAATGGTCTTATCTATTGGCGATTTCGTTCCAATTCACATTCCAAGTAATATTCGGCATGCTAATTACATTGCCGGTTGCCATATTGCATTATCTCTTATAGTTTCCGAGATATGGACTATCGGTAATTTACACCTTAGGCTCTGCTTCTAAATTGGGCCCAAATTGTAAAATCGTCTTATCTATTGGCGATTTCGTTCCAATTCACATTCCAAGTAATATTCGGCATGCTAATTACATTGCCGGTTGCCAAATTGCATTATCTCTTATAGTTTCCGAGATATGGACTATCGATAATTTACACCTTAGGCTCTGCTTCTAACTTGGGCCCAAATTGTAAAATTATCTTATCTATTGGCGATTTCATTCCAATTCACATTCCAAGTAATATTCGGCATGCTAATTACATTGCCGGTTGCCAAATTGCATTATCTCTTATAGTTTCCGAGATATGTACTATCGATAATTTACACCTTAGGCTCTGCTTCTAACTTGGGCCCAAATTGTAAAATCGTCTTATCTATTGGCGATTTCGTTCCAATTCACATTCCAAGTAATATTCGGCATGCTAATTACATTGCCGGTTGCCAAATTGCATTATCTCTTATAGTTTCCGAGATATGGACTATCGATAATTTACACCTAAGGCTCTGCTTCTAACTTGGGCCCAAATTGTAAAATGGTCTTATCTATTGGCGATTTCGTTCCAATTCACATTCCAAGTAATATTCGGCATGCTAATTACATTGCCGGTTGCCAAATTGAATTATCTCTTATAGTTTCCGAGATATGGACTATCGATAATTTACACCTTAGGCTCTGCTTCTAACTTGAGCCCAAATTGTAAAATGGTCTTATCTATTGGCGATTTCGTTCCAATTCACATTCCAAGTGGTATTCGGCATGCTAATTACATTGCCGGGTGCCAAATTGCATTATCTCTTATAGTTTCCGAGATATGGACTATCGATAATTTACACCTTAGGCTCTGCTTCTAACTTGGGCCCAAATTGTAAAATGGTCTTATCTATTGGCGATTTCGTTCCAATTCACATTCCAAGTAATATTCGGCATGCTAATTACATTGCCGGTTGCCAAATTGCATTATCTCTTATAGTTTCCGAGATATGGACTATCGATAATTTACACCTTAGGCTCTGCTTCTAACTTGGGCCCAAATTGTAAAATGGTCTTATCTATTGGCGATTTCGCCCCAATTCACATTCCAAGTAATATTCGGCATGCTAATTACATTGCCGGTTGCGAAACTGCATTATCTCTTATAGTTTCCGAGATATGGACTATCGATAATTTACACCTTAGGCTCTGCTTCTAACTTGGGCCCAAATTGTAAAATGGTCATATCTATTGGCGTTTTCGTTCCAATTCACATTCCAAGTAATATTCGGCATGCTAATTACATTGCCGGTTGCCAAATTGCATTATCTCTTTTAGTTTCCGAGATATGGACTATCGATAATTTACACCTTAGGCTCTGCTTCTAACTTGGGCCCAAATTGTAAAATGGTCTTATCTATTGGCGATTTCGCCCCAATTCACATTCCAAGTAATATTCGGCATGCTAATTACATTGCCGGTTGCGAAACTGCATTATCTCTTATAGTTTCCGAGATATGGACTATCGATAATTTACACCTTAGGCTCTGCTTCTAACTTGGGCCCAAATTGTAAAATGGTCATATCTATTGGCGATTTCGTTCCAATTCACATTCCAAGTAATATTCAGCATGCTAATTACATTGCCGGTTGCCAAATTGCATTATCTCTTTTAGTTTCCGAGATATGGACTATCGATAATTTACACCTTAGGCTCTGCTTCTAACTTGGGCCCAAATTGTAAAATGGTCTTATCTATTGGCGATTTCGTTCCAATTCACATTCCAAGTAATATTCGGCATGCTAATTACATTGCCGGTTGCCAAATTGCATTATCTCTTATAGTTTCCGAGATATGGACTATCGATAATTTACACCTTAGGCTCTGCTTCTAACTTGGGCCCAAATTGTAAAATGGTCTTATCTATTGGCGATTTCGCCCCAATTCACATTCCAAGTAATATTCGGCATGCTAATTACATTGCCGGTTGCGAAACTGCATTATCTCTTATAGTTTCCGAGATATGGACTATCGATAATTTACACCTTAGGCTCTGCTTCTAACTTGGGCCCAAATTGTAAAATGGTCATATCTATTGGCGATTTCGTTCCAATTCACATACCAAGTAATATTCGGCATGCTAATTACATTGCCGGTTGCCAAATTGCATTATCTCTTTTAGTTTCCGAGATATGGACTATCGATAATTTACACCTTAGGCTCTGCTTCTAACTTGGGCCCAAATTGTAAAATGGTCTTATCTATTGGCGATTTCATCCCAATTCACATTCCAAGTAATATTCGGCATGCTAATTACATTGCCGGTTGCGAAACTGCATTATCTCTTATAGTTTCCGAGATATGGACTATCGATAATTTACACCTTAGGCTCTGCTTCTAACTTGGGCCCAAATTGTAAAATGGTCATATCTATTGGCGATTTCGTTCCAATTCACATTCCAAGTAATATTCGGCATGCTAATTACATTGCCGGTTGCCAAATTGCATTATCTCTTTTAGTTTCCGAGATATGGACTATCGATAATTTACACCTTAGGCTCTGCTTCTAACTTGGGCCCAAATTGTAAAATGGCCTTATCTATTGGCGATTTCGTTCCAATTCACATTCCAAGTAATATTCGGCATGCTAATTACATTTCCGGTTGCCAAATTGCATTATCTCTTTAGTTTCCGAGATATGGACTATCGATAATTTACACCTTAGGCTCTGCTTCTAACTTGGGCCCAAATTGTAAAATGGTGTTATCTATTGGCGATTTCGTTCCAATTCACATTCCAAGTAATATTCGGCATGCTAATTACATTGCCGGTGGCCAAATTGAATTATCTCTTATAGTTTCCGAGATATGGACTATCGATAATTTACACCTTAGGCTCTGCTTCTAACTTGGGCCCAAATTGTAAAATGGTCTTACCTATTGGCGATTTCGTTCCAATTCACATTCCAAGTAATATTCGGCATGCTAATTACATTGCCGGTTGCCAAATTGCATTATCTCTTATAGTTTCCGAGATACGGACTATCGATAATTTACACCTTAGGCTCTGCTTCTAACTTGGGCCCAAACTCTAAAATGGTCTTATCTATTGGCGATTTCGTTCCAATTCACATTCCAAGTAGTATTCGGCATGCTAATTACATTGCCGGTTGCCAAATTGCATTATCTCTTATAGTTTCCGAGATATGGACTATCGATAATTTACACCTTAGGCTCTGCTTCTAACTTGGGCCCAAATTGTAAAATGGTCTTATCTATTGGCGATTTCGTCCCAATTCACATTCCAAGTAATATTCGGCATGCTAATTACATTGCCAGTTGCCAAATTGCATTATCTCTTATAGTTTTCGAGATATGGACTATGGATAATTTACACCTTAGGCTCTGCTTCTAACTTGGGCCCAAATTGTAAAATGGTCTTATCTATTGGCGATTTCATTCCAATTCACATTCCAAGTAATATTCGGCATGCTAATTACATTGCCGGTTGCCAAATTGCATTATCTCTTATAGTTTCCGGGATATGGACTATCGATAATTTACACCTTAGGCTCTGCTTCTAACTTGGGCCCAAATTGTAAAATGGTCTTATCTATTGGCGATTTCGTTCCAATTCACATTCCAAGTAATATTCGGCATGCTAATTACATTGTCGGTTGCCAAATTGCATTATCTCTTATAGTTTCCGAGATATGGACTATCGGTAATTTACACCTTAGGCTCTGCTTCTAACTTGGGCCCAAATTGTAAAATCGTCTTATCTATTGGCGATTTCGTTCCAATTCACATTCCAAGTAATATTCGGCATGCTAATTACATTGCCGGTTGCCAAATTGCATTATCTCTTATAGTTTCCGAGATATGGACTATCGATAATTTACACCTTAGGCTCTGCTTCTAACTTGGGCCCAAATTGTAAAATGGTCTTATCTATTGGCGATTTCGTTCCAATTCACATTTCAAGTAATATTCGGCATGCTAATTACATTGCCGGTTGCCAAATTGAATTATCTCTTATAGTTTCCGAGATATGGACTATCGATAATTTACACCTTAGGCTCTGCTTCTAACTTGGGCCCAAATTGTAAAATGGTCTTATCTATTGGCGATTTCGTTCCAATTTACATTCCAAGTGGTATTCGGCATGCTAATTACATTGCCGGTTGCCAAATTGCATTATCTCTTATAGTTTCCGAGATATGGACTATCGATAATTTACACCTTAGGCTCTGCTTCTAACTTGGGCCCAAATTGTAAAATGGTCTTATCTATTGGCGATTTCGTCCCAATTCACATTCCAAGTAATATTCGGCATGCTAATTACATTGCCGGTTGCGAAACTGCATTATCTCTTATAGTTTCCGAGATATGGACTATCGATAATTTACACCTTAGGCTCTGCTTCTAACTTGGGCCCAAATTGTAAAATGGTCTTATCTATTGGCGATTTCGTTCCAATTCACATTCCAAGTAATATTCGGCATGCTAATTACATTGCCGGTTGCCAAATTGCATTATCTCTTTTAATTTCCGAGATATCGACTATCGATAATTTACACCTTAGGCTCTGCTTCTAACTTGGGCCCAAATTGTAAAATGGTCTTATCTATTGGCGATTTCGTTCCAATTCACATTCCAAGTAATATTCGGCATGCTAATTACATTGCCGGTTGCCAAATTGCATTATCTCTTATAGTTTCCGAGATATGGACTATCGATAATTTACACCTTAGGCTCTGCTTCTAACTTGGGCCCAAATTGTAAAATGGCCTTATCTAATGGCGATTTCGTTCCAATTCACACTCCAAGTAAAATTCGGCATGCTAATTACATTGCCGTTTGCCAAATTGCATTATCTCTTATAGTTTCCGAGATATGGACTATCGATAATTTACACCTTAGGCTCTGCTTCTAACTTGGGCCCAAATTGTAAAGTGGTCTTATCTATTGGCGATTTCGTTCCAATTCACATTCCAAGTAATATTCGGCATGCTAATTACATTGCCGGTGGCCAAATTGAATTATCTCTTATAGTTTCCGAGATATGGACTATCGATAATTTACACCTTAGGCTCTGCTTCTAACTTGGGCCCAAATTGTAAAATGGTCTTACCTATTGGCGATTTCGTTCCAATTCACATTCCAAGTAATATTCGGCATGCTAATTACATTGCCGGTTGCCAAATTGCATTATCTCTTATAGTTTCCGAGATATGGACTATCGATAATTTACACCTTAGGCTCTGCTTCTAACTTGGGCCCAAATTGTAAAATGGTCTTATCTATTGGCGATTTCGTTCCAATTCACATTCCAAGTAATATTCGGCATGCTAATTACATTGCCGGTTGCCAAATTGCATTATCTCTTATAGTTTCCGAGATATGGACTATCGATAATTTACACCTTAGGCTCTGCTTCTAACTTGGGCCCAAATTGTAAAATGGTCTTATCTATTGGCGATTTCGTTCCAATTCACATTCCAAGTAATATTCGGCATGCTAATTACATTGCCGGTTGCCAAATTGCATTATCTCTTATAGTTTCCGAGATATGGACTATCGATAATTTACACCTTAGGCTCTGCTTCTAACTTGGGCCCAAATTGTAAAATGGTCTTATCTATTGGCGATTTCGTTCCAATTCACATTCCAAGTAATATTCGGCATGCTAATTACATTGCCGGTTGCCAAATTGCATTATCTCTTATAGTTTCCGAGATATGGACTATCGATAATTTACACCTTAGGCTCTGCTTCTAACTTGGGCCCAAATTGTAAAATGGTCTTATCTATTGGCGATTTCGTTCCAATTCACATTCCAAGTAATATTCGGCATGCTAATTACATTGCCGGTTGCCAAATTGCATTATCTCTTATAGTTTCCGAGATATGGACTATCGATAATTTACACCTTAGGCTCTGCTTCTAACTTGGGCCCAAATTGTAAAATGGTCTTATCTATTGGCGATTTCGATCCAACTCACATTCCAAGTGGTATTCGGCATGCTAATTACATTGCCGGTTGCCAAATTGCATTATCTCTTATAGTTTCCGAGATATGGACTATCGATAATTTACACCTTAGGCTCTGCTTCTAACTTGGGCCCAAATTGTAAAATGGTCTTATCTATTGGCGATTTCGTTCCAATTCACATTCCAAGTAATATTCGGCATGCTAATTACATTGCCGGTTGCCAAATTGCATTATCTCTTATAGTTTCCGAGATATGGACTATCGATAATTTACACCTTAGGCTCTGCTTCTAACTTGGGCCCAAATTGTAAAATGGTCTTATCTATTGGCGATTTCGTCCCAATTCACATTCCAAGTAATATTCGGCATGCTAATTACATTGCCGGTTGCGAAACTGCATTATCTCTTATAGTTTCCGAGATATGGACTATCGATAATTTACACCTTAGGCACTGCTTCTAACTTGGGCCCAAATTGTAAAATGGTCTTATCTATTGGCGATTTCGTTCCAATTCACATTCCAAGTAATATTCGGCATGCTAATTACATTGCCGGTTGCCAAATTGCATTATCTCTTTTAATTTCCGAGATATGGACTATCGATAATTTACGCCTTAGGCTCTGCTTCTAACTTGGGCCCAAATTGTAAAATGGTCTTATCTATTGGCGATTTCGTTCCAATTCACATTCCAAGTAATATTCGGCATGCTAATTACATTGCCGGTTGCCAAATTGCATTATCTCTTATAGTTTCCGAGATATGGACTATCGATAATTTACACCTTAGGCTCTGCTTCTAACTTGGGCCCAAATTGTAAAATGGCCTTATCTATTGGCGATTTCGTTCCAATTCACATTCCAAGTAATATTCGGCATGCTAATTACATTGCCGTTTGCCAAATTGCATTATCTCTTATAGTTTCCGAGATATGGACTATCGATAATTTACACCTTAGGCTCTGCTTCTAACTTGGGCCCAAATTGTAAAATGGCCTTATCTATTGGCGATTTCGTTCCAATTCACATTCCAAGTAATATTCGGCATGCTAATTACATTGTCGGTTGCCAAATTGCATTATCTCTTATAGTTTCCGAGATATGGACTATCGGTAATTTACACCTTAGGCTCTGCTTCTAACTTGGGCCCAAATTGTAAAATCGTCTTATCTATTGGCGATTTCGTTCCAATTCACATTCCAAGTAATATTCGGCATGCTAATTACATTGCCGGTTGCCAAATTGCATTATCTCTTATAGTTTCCGAGATATGGACTATCGATAATTTACACCTTAGGCTCTGCTTCTAACTTGGGCCCAAATTGTAAAATGGTCTTATCTATTGGCGATTTCGTTCCAATTCACATTTCAAGTAATATTCGGCATGCTAATTACATTGCCGGTTGCCAAATTGAATTATCTCTTATAGTTTCCGAGATATGGACTATCGATAATTTACACCTTAGGCTCTGCTTCTAACTTGGGCCCAAATTGTAAAATGGTCTTATCTATTGGCGATTTCGTTCCAATTTACATTCCAAGTGGTATTCGGCATGCTAATTACATTGCCGGTTGCCAAATTGCATTATCTCTTATAGTTTCCGAGATATGGACTATCGATAATTTACACCTTAGGCTCTGCTTCTAACTTGGGCCCAAATTGTAAAATGGTCTTATCTATTGGCGATTTCGTCCCAATTCACATTCCAAGTAATATTCGGCATGCTAATTACATTGCCGGTTGCGAAACTGCATTATCTCTTATAGTTTCCGAGATATGGACTATCGATAATTTACACCTTAGGCTCTGCTTCTAACTTCGGCCCAAATTGTAAAATGGTCTTATCTATTGGCGATTTCGTTCCAATTCACATTCCAAGTAATATTCGGCATGCTAATTACATTGCCGGTTGCCAAATTGCATTATCTCTTTTAATTTCCGAGATATCGACTATCGATAATTTACACCTTAGGCTCTGCTTCTAACTTGGGCCCAAATTGTAAAATGGTCTTATCTATTGGCGATTTCGTTCCAATTCACATTCCAAGTAATATTCGGCATGCTAATTACATTGCCGGTTGCCAAATTGCATTATCTCTTATAGTTTCCGAGATATGGACTATCGATAATTTACACCTTAGGCTCTGCTTCTAACTTGGGCCCAAATTGTAAAATGGCCTTATCTAATGGCGATTTCGTTCCAATTCACACTCCAAGTAAAATTCGGCATGCTAATTACATTGCCGTTTGCCAAATTGCATTATCTCTTATAGTTTCCGAGATATGGACTATCGATAATTTACACCTTAGGCTCTGCTTCTAACTTGGGCCCAAATTGTAAAGTGGTCTTATCTATTGGCGATTTCGTTCCAATTCACATTCCAAGTAATATTCGGCATGCTAATTACATTGCCGGTGGCCAAATTGAATTATCTCTTATAGTTTCCGAGATATGGACTATCGATAATTTACACCTTAGGCTCTGCTTCTAACTTTGCCCAAATTGTAAAATGGTCTTACCTATTGGCGATTTCGTTCCAATTCACATTTCAAGTAATATTCGGCATGCTAATTACATTGCCGGTTGCCAAATTGCATTATCTCTTATAGTTTCCGAGATATGGACTATCGATAATTTACACCTTAGGCTCTGCTTCTAACTTGGGCCCAAATTGTAAAATGGTCTTATCTATTGGCGATTTCGTTCCAATTCACATTCCAAGTAATATTCGGCATGCTAATTACATTGCCGGTTGCCAAATTGCATTATCTCTTATAGTTTCCGAGATATGGACTATCGATAATTTACACCTTAGGCTCTGCTTCTAACTTGGGCCCAAATTGTAAAATGGTCTTATCTATTGGCGATTTCGTTCCAATTCACATTCCAAGTAATATTCGGCATGCTAATTACATTGCCGGTTGCCAAATTGCATTATCTCTTATAGTTTCCGAGATATGGACTATCGATAATTTACACCTTAGGCTCTGCTTCTAACTTGGGCCCAAATTGTAAAATGGTCTTATCTATTGGCGATTTCGTTCCAATTCACATTCCAAGTAATATTCGGCATGCTAATTACATTGCCGGTTGCCAAATTGCATTATCTCTTATAGTTTCCGAGATATGGACTATCGATAATTTACACCTTAGGCTCTGCTTCTAACTTGGGCCCAAATTGTAAAATGGTCTTATCTATTGGCGATTTCGTTCCAATTCACATTCCAAGTAATATTCGGCATGCTAATTACATTGCCGGTTGCCAAATTGCATTATCTCTTATAGTTTCCGAGATATGGACTATCGATAATTTACACCTTAGGCTCTGCTTCTAACTTGGGCCCAAATTGTAAAATGGTCTTATCTATTGGCGATTTCGATCCAACTCACATTCCAAGTGGTATTCGGCATGCTAATTACATTGCCGGTTGCCAAATTGCATTATCTCTTATAGTTTCCGAGATATGGACTATCGATAATTTACACCTTAGGCTCTGCTTCTAACTTGGGCCCAAATTGTAAAATGGTCTTATCTATTGGCGATTTCGTTCCAATTCACATTCCAAGTAATATTCGGCATGCTAATTACATTGCCGGTTGCCAAATTGCATTATCTCTTATAGTTTCCGAGATATGGACTATCGATAATTTACACCTTAGGCTCTGCTTCTAACTTGGGCCCAAATTGTAAAATGGTCTTATCTATTGGCGATTTCGTCCCAATTCACATTCCAAGTAATATTCGGCATGCTAATTACATTGCCGGTTGCGAAACTGCATTATCTCTTATAGTTTCCGAGATATGGACTATCGATAATTTACACCTTAGGCACTGCTTCTAACTTGGGCCCAAATTGTAAAATGGTCTTATCTATTGGCGATTTCGTTCCAATTCACATTCCAAGTAATATTCGGCATGCTAATTACATTGCCGGTTGCCAAATTGCATTATCTCTTTTAATTTCCGAGATATGGACTATCGATAATTTACGCCTTAGGCTCTGCTTCTAACTTGGGCCCAAATTGTAAAATGGTCTTATCTATTGGCGATTTCGTTCCAATTCACATTCCAAGTAATATTCGGCATGCTAATTACATTGCCGGTTGCCAAATTGCATTATCTCTTATAGTTTCCGAGATATGGACTATCGATAATTTACACCTTAGGCTCTGCTTCTAACTTGGGCCCAAATTGTAAAATGGCCTTATCTATTGGCGATTTCGTTCCAATTCACATTCCAAGTAATATTCGGCATGCTAATTACATTGCCGTTTGCCAAATTGCATTATCTCTTATAGTTTCCGAGATATGGACTATCGATAATTTACACCTTAGGCTCTGCTTCTAACTTGGGCCCAAATTGTAAAATGGTCTTATCTATTGGCGATTTCGTTCCAATTCACATTCCAAGTAATATTCGGCATGCTAATTACATTGCCGGTGGCCAAATTGAATTATCTCTTATAGTTTCCGAGATATGGACTATCGATAATTTACACCTTAGGCTCTGCTTCTAACTTGGGCCCAAATTGTAAAATGGTCTTACCTATTGGCGATTTCGTTCCAATTCACATTCCAAGTAATATTCGGCATGCTAATTACATTGCCGGTTGCCAAATTGCATTATCACTTATAGTTTCCGAGATATGGACTATCGATAATTTACACCTTAGGCTCTGCTTCTAACTTGGGCCCAAATTGTAAAATGGTCTTCTCTATTGGCGATTTCGTTCCAATTCACATTCCAAGTAATATTCGGAATGCTAATTACATTGCCGGTTCCCAAATTGCATTATCTCTTATAGTTTCCGAGATATGGACTATCGATTATTTTTAACCCTAGGCTCTGCTTCTAACTTGGGCCCAAACTGTAAAATGGTCTTATCTATTGGCGATTTCGTTCCAATTCACATTCCAAGTAGTATTCGGCATGCTAATTACATTGCCGGTTGCCAAATTGCATTATCTCTTATAGTTTCCGAGATATGGACTATCGATAATTTACACCTTAGGCTCTGCTTCTAACTTGGGCCCAAATTGTAAAATGGTCTTATCTATTGGCGATTTCGTCCCAATTCACATTCCAAATAATATTCGGCATGCTAATTACATTGCCAGTTGCCAAATTGCATTATCTCTTATAGTTTCCGAGATATGGACTATGGATAATTTACACCTTAGGCTCTGCTTCTAACTTGGGCCCAAATTGTAAAATGGTCTTATCTATTGGCGATTTCATTCCAATTCACATTCCAAGTAATATTCGGCATGCTAATTACATTGCCGGTTGCCAAATTGCATTATCTCTTATAGTTTCCGAGATATGGACTATCGATAATTTACACCTTAGGCTCTGCTTCTAACTTGGGCCCAAATTGTAAAATGGTCTTATCTATTGGCGATTTCGTTCCAATTCACATTCCAAGTAATATTCGGCATGCTAATTACATTGCCAGTTGCCAAATTGCATTATCTCTTATAATTTCCGAGATATGGACTATGGATAATTTACACCTTAGGCTCTGCTTCTAACTTGGGCCCAAATTGTAAAATGGTTTTATCTATTGGCGATTTCATTTCAATTCACATTCCAAGTAATATTCGGCATGCTAATTACATTGCCGGTTGTCAAATTGCATTATCTCTTATAGTTTCCGAGATATGGACTATCGATAATTTACACCTTAGGCTCTGCTTCTAACTTGGGCCCAAATTGTAAAATGGTCTTATCTATTGGCGATTTCGTTCCAATTCACATTCCAAGTAATATTCGGCATGCTAATTACATTGCCGGTTCCCAAATTGCATTATCTCTTATAGTTTCCGAGATATGGACTATCGATTATTTTTAACCTTAGGCTCTGCTTCTAACTTGGGCACAAACTGTAAAATGGTCTTATCTATTGGCGATTTCGTTCCAATTCACATTCCAAGTAGTATTCGGCATGCTAATTACATTGCCGGTTGCCAAATTGCATTATCTCTTATAGTTTCCGAGATATGGACTATCAGTAATTTACACCTTAGGCTCTGCTTCTAACTTGGGCCCAAATTGTAAAATCGTCTTATCTATTGGCGATTTCGTTCCAATTCACATTCCAAGTAATATTCGGCATGCTAATTACATTGCCGGTTGCCAAATTGCATTATCTCTTATAGTTTCCGAGATATGGACTATCGATAATTTACACCTTAGGCTCTGCTTCTAACTTTTGCCCAAATTGTAAAATGGTCTTATCTATTGGCGATTTCATTCCAATTCACATTCCAAGTAATATTCGGCATGCTAATTACATTGCCGGTTGCCAAATTGCATTATCTCTTATAGTTTCCGAGATATGGACTATCGATAATTTACACCTTAGGCTCTGCTTCTAACTTGGGCCCAAATTGTAAAATGGTCTTATCTATTGGCGATTTCGTTCCAATTCACATTCCAAGTAATATTCGGCATGCTAATTACATTGCCAGTTGCCAAATTGCATTATCTCTTATAGTTTCCGAGATATGGACTATGGATAATTTACACCTTAGGCTCTGCTTCTAACTTGGACCCAAATTGTAAAATGGTCTTATCTATTGGCGATTTCGTTCCAATTCACATTCCAAGTAATATTCGGCATGCTAATTACATTGCCGGTTGCCAAATTGCATTATCTTTTATAGATTCCGAGATATGGACTATCGATAATTTACACCTTAGGCTCTGCTTCTAATTTGGGCCCAAATTGTAAAATGGTCTTATCTATTGGCTATTTCGTTCCAATTCACATTCCAAGTAATATTCGGCATGCTAATTACATTGCCGGTTGCCAAATTGCATTATCTCTTATAGTTTCCGAGATATGGACTATCGATAATTTACACCTTAGGCTCTGCTTCCAACTTGGGCCCAAATTGTAAAATGGTCTTATCTATTGGCGATTTCGTTCCAATTCACATTCCAAGTAATATTCGGCATGTTAATTAAATTGCCGGTTGCCAAATTGCATTATCTCTTATAGTTTCCGAGATATGGACTATCGATAATTTACACCTTAGGCTCTGCTTCTAACTTGGGCCCAAATTGTAAAATCGTCTTATCTATTGGCGATTTCGTTCCAATTCACATTCCAAGTAATAGTCGGCATGCTAATTACATTGCCGGTTGCCAAATTGCATTATCTCTTATAGTTTCCGAGATATGGACTATCGATAATTTACACCTTAGGCTCTGCTTCTAACTTGGGCCCAAATTGTAAAATGGTCTTATCTATTGGCGATTTCGTTCCAATTCACATTCCAAGTAATATTCGGCATGCTAATTACATTGCCGGTTGCCAAATTGAATTATCTCCTATAGTTTCCGAGATATGGACTATCGATAATTTACACCTAAGGCTCTGCTTCTAACTTGGGCCCAAATTGTAAAATGGTCTTACCTATTGGCGATTTCGTTCCAATTCACATTCCAAGTAATATTCGGCATACTAATTACATTGCCGGTGGCCAAGTTGCATTATCTCTTATAGTTTCCGAGATATGGACTATCGATAATTTACACCTTAGGCTCTGCTTCTAACTTGGGCCCAAATTGTAAAATGGTCTTATCTATTGGCGATTTCGTTCCAATTCACATTCCAAGTAATATTCGGCATGCTAATTACATTGCCGGTTCCCAAATTGCATTATCTCTTATAGTTTCCGAGATATGGACTATCGATTATTTTTAACCTTAGGCTCTGCTTCTAACTTGGGCCCAAACTCTAAAATGGTCTTATCTATTGGCGATTTCGTTCCAATTCACATTCCAAGTAGTATTCGGCATGCTAATTACATTGCCGGTTGCCAAATTGCATTATCTCTTATAGTTTCCGAGATATGGACTATCGATAATTTACACCTTAGGCTCTGCTTCTAACTTGGGCCCAAATTGTAAAATGGTCTTATCTATTGGCGATTTCGTCCCAATTCACATTCCAAGTAATATTCGGCATGCTAATTACATTGCCAGTTGCCAAATTGCATTATCTCTTATAGTTTTCGAGATATGGACTATGGATAATTTACACCTTAGGCTCTGCTTCTAACTTGGGCCCAAATTGTAAAATGGTCTTATCTATTGGCGATTTCATTCCAATTCACATTCCAAGTAATATTCGGCATGCTAATTACATTGCCGGTTGCCAAATTGCATTATCTCTTATAGTTTCCGGGATATGGACTATCGATAATTTACACCTTAGGCTCTGCTTCTAACTTGGGCCCAAATTGTAAAATGGTCTTATCTATTGGCGATTTCGTTCCAATTCACATTCCAAGTAATATTCGGCATGCTAATTACATTGTCGGTTGCCAAATTGCATTATCTCTTATAGTTTCCGAGATATGGACTATCGGTAATTTACACCTTAGGCTCTGCTTCTAACTTGGGCCCAAATTGTAAAATCGTCTTATCTATTGGCGATTTCGTTCCAATTCACATTCCAAGTAATATTCGGCATGCTAATTACATTGCCGGTTGCCAAATTGCATTATCTCTTATAGTTTCCGAGATATGGACTATCGATAATTTACACCTTAGGCTCTGCTTCTAACTTGGGCCCAAATTGTAAAATGGTCTTATCTATTGGCGATTTCGTTCCAATTCACATTCCAAGTAATATTCGGCATGCTAATTACATTGCCCGTTGCCAAATTGCATTATCTCTTATAGTTTCCGAGATATGGACTATCGGTAATTTACACCTTAGGCTCTGCTTCTAACTTGGGCCCAAATTGTAAAATCGTCTTATCTATTGGCGATTTCGTTCCAATTCACATTCCAAGTAATATTCGGCATGCTAATTACATTGCCGGTTGCCAAATTGCATTATCTCTTATAGTTTCCGAGATATGGACTATCGATTATTTTTAACCTTAGGCTCTGCTTCTAACTTGGGCACAAACTGTAAAATGGTCTTATCTATTGGCGATTTCGTTCCAATTCACATTCCAAGTAGTATTCGGCATGCTAATTACATTGCCGGTTGCCAAATTGCATTATCTCTTATAGTTTCCGAGATATGGACTATCAGTAATTTACACCTTAGGCTCTGCTTCTAACTTGGGCCCAAATTGTAAAATCGTCTTATCTATTGGCGATTTCGTTCCAATTCACATTCCAAGTAATATTCGGCATGCTAATTACATTGCCGGTTGCCAAATTGCATTATCTCTTATAGTTTCCGAGATATGGACTATCGATAATTTACACCTTAGGCACTGCTTCTAACTTGGGCCCAAATTGTAAAATGGTCTTATCTATTGGCGATTTCGTTCCAATTCACATTCCAAGTAATATTCGGCATGCTAATTACATTGCCCGTTGCCAAATTGCATTATCTCTTATAGTTTCCGAGATATGGACTATCGGTAATTTACACCTTAGGCTCTGCTTCTAACTTGGGCCCAAATTGTAAAATCGTCTTATCTATTGGCGATTTCGTTCCAATTCACATTCCAAGTAATATTCGGCATGCTAATTACATTGCCGGTTGCCAAATTGCATTATCTCTTATAGTTTCCGAGATATGGACTATCGATAATTTTTAACCTTAGGCTCTGCTTCTAACTTGGGCACAAACTGTAAAATGGTCTTATCTATTGGCGATTTCGTTCCAATTCACATTCCAAGTAGTATTCGGCATGCTAATTACATTGCCGGTTGCCAAATTGCATTATCTCTTATAGTTTCCGAGATATGGACTATCAGTAATTTACACCTTAGGCTCTGCTTCTAACTTGGGCCCAAATTGTAAAATCGTCTTATCTATTGGCGATTTCGTTCCAATTCACATTCCAAGTAATATTCGGCATGCTAATTACATTGCCGGTTGCCAAATTGCATTATCTCTTATAGTTTCCGAGATATGGACTATCGATAATTTACACCTTAGGCTCTGCTTCTAACTTTTGCCCAAATTGTAAAATGGTCTTATCTATTGGCGATTTCATTCCAATTCACATTCCAAGTAATATTCGGCATGCTAACTACATTGCCGGTTGCCAAATTGCATTATCTCTTATAGTTTCCGAGATATGGACTATCGATAATTTACACCTTAGGCTCTGCTTCTAACTTGGGCCCAAATTGTAAAATGGTCTTATCTATTGGCGATTTCGCTCCAATTCACATTCCAAGTAATATTCGGCATGCTAACTACATTGCCGGTTGCCAAATTGCATTATCTCTTATAGTTTCCGAGATATGGACTATCGATAATTTACACCTTAGGCTCTGCTTCTAACTTGGGCCCAAATTGTAAAATGGTCTTATCTATTGGCGATTTCGTTCCAATTCACATTCCAAGTAATATTCGGCATGCTAATTACATTGCCGGTTCCCAAATTGCATTATCTCTTATAGTTTCCGAGATATGGACTATCGATTATTTTTAACCTTAGGCTCTGCTTCTAACTTGGGCACAAACTGTAAAATGGTCTTATCTATTGGCGATTTCGTTCCAATTCACATTCCAAGTAGTATTCGGCATGCTAATTACATTGCCGGTTGCCAAATTGCATTATCTCTTATAGTTTCCGAGATATGGACTATCAGTAATTTACACCTTAGGCTCTGCTTCTAACTTGGGCCCAAATTGTAAAATCGTCTTATCTATTGGCGATTTCGTTCCAATTCACATTCCAAGTAATATTCGGCATGCTAATTACATTGCCGGTTGCCAAATTGCATTATCTCTTATAGTTTCCGAGATATGGACTATCGATAATTTACACCTTAGGCTCTGCTTCTAACTTTTGCCCAAATTGTAAAATGGTCTTATCTATTGGCGATTTCATTCCAATTCACATTCCAAGTAATATTCGGCATGCTAATTACATTGCCGGTTGCCAAATTGCATTATCTCTTATAGTTTCCGAGATATGGACTATCGATAATTTACACCTTAGGCTCTGCTTCTAACTTGGGCCCAAATTGTAAAATGGTCTTATCTATTGGCGATTTCGTTCCAATTCACATTCCAAGTAATATTCGGCATGCTAATTACATTGCCAGTTGCCAAATTGCATTATCTCTTATAGTTTCCGAGATATGGACTATGGATAATTTACACCTTAGGCTCTGCTTCTAACTTGGACCCAAATTGTAAAATGGTCTTATCTATTGGCGATTTCGTTCCAATTCACATTCCAAGTAATATTCGGCATGCTAATTACATTGCCGGTTGCCAAATTGCATTATCTTTTATAGATTCCGAGATATGGACTATCGATAATTTACACCTTAGGCTCTGCTTCTAATTTGGGCCCAAATTGTAAAATGGTCTTATCTATTGGCTATTTCGTTCCAATTCACATTCCAAGTAATATTCGGCATGCTAATTACATTGCCGGTTGCCAAATTGCATTATCTCTTATAGTTTCCGAGATATGGACTATCGATAATTTACACCTTAGGCTCTGCTTCCAACTTGGGCCCAAATTGTAAAATGGTCTTATCTATTGGCGATTTCGTTCCAATTCACATTCCAAGTAATATTCGGCATGTTAATTAAATTGCCGGTTGCCAAATTGCATTATCTCTTATAGTTTCCGAGATATGGACTATCGATAATTTACACCTTAGGCTCTGCTTCTAACTTGGGCCCAAATTGTAAAATCGTCTTATCTATTGGCGATTTCGTTCCAATTCACATTCCAAGTAATAGTCGGCATGCTAATTACATTGCCGGTTGCCAAATTGCATTATCTCTTATAGTTTCCGAGATATGGACTATCGATAATTTACACCTTAGGCTCTGCTTCTAACTTGGGCCCAAATTGTAAAATGGTCTTATCTATTGGCGATTTCGTTCCAATTCACATTCCAAGTAATATTCGGCATGCTAATTACATTGCCGGTTGCCAAATTGAATTATCTCCTATAGTTTCCGAGATATGGACTATCGATAATTTACACCTAAGGCTCTGCTTCTAACTTGGGCCCAAATTGTAAAATGGTCTTACCTATTGGCGATTTCGTTCCAATTCACATTCCAAGTAATATTCGGCATACTAATTACATTGCCGGTGGCCAAGTTGCATTATCTCTTATAGTTTCCGAGATATGGACTATCGATAATTTACACCTTAGGCTCTGCTTCTAACTTGGGCCCAAATTGTAAAATGGTCTTATCTATTGGCGATTTCGTTCCAATTCACATTCCAAGTAATATTCGGCATGCTAATTACATTGCCGGTTCCCAAATTGCATTATCTCTTATAGTTTCCGAGATATGGACTATCGATTATTTTTAACCTTAGGCTCTGCTTCTAACTTGGGCCCAAACTCTAAAATGGTCTTATCTATTGGCGATTTCGTTCCAATTCACATTCCAAGTAGTATTCGGCATGCTAATTACATTGCCGGTTGCCAAATTGCATTATCTCTTATAGTTTCCGAGATATGGACTATCGATAATTTACACCTTAGGCTCTGCTTCTAACTTGGGCCCAAATTGTAAAATGGTCTTATCTATTGGCGATTTCGTCCCAATTCACATTCCAAGTAATATTCGGCATGCTAATTACATTGCCAGTTGCCAAATTGCATTATCTCTTATAGTTTTCGAGATATGGACTATGGATAATTTACACCTTAGGCTCTGCTTCTAACTTGGGCCCAAATTGTAAAATGGTCTTATCTATTGGCGATTTCATTCCAATTCACATTCCAAGTAATATTCGGCATGCTAATTACATTGCCGGTTGCCAAATTGCATTATCTCTTATAGTTTCCGGGATATGGACTATCGATAATTTACACCTTAGGCTCTGCTTCTAACTTGGGCCCAAATTGTAAAATGGTCTTATCTATTGGCGATTTCGTTCCAATTCACATTCCAAGTAATATTCGGCATGCTAATTACATTGTCGGTTGCCAAATTGCATTATCTCTTATAGTTTCCGAGATATGGACTATCGGTAATTTACACCTTAGGCTCTGCTTCTAACTTGGGCCCAAATTGTAAAATCGTCTTATCTATTGGCGATTTCGTTCCAATTCACATTCCAAGTAATATTCGGCATGCTAATTACATTGCCGGTTGCCAAATTGCATTATCTCTTATAGTTTCCGAGATATGGACTATCGATAATTTACACCTTAGGCTCTGCTTCTAACTTGGGCCCAAATTGTAAAATGGTCTTATCTATTGGCGATTTCGTTCCAATTCACATTCCAAGTAATATTCGGCATGCTAATTACATTGCCCGTTGCCAAATTGCATTATCTCTTATAGTTTCCGAGATATGGACTATCGGTAATTTACACCTTAGGCTCTGCTTCTAACTTGGGCCCAAATTGTAAAATCGTCTTATCTATTGGCGATTTCGTTCCAATTCACATTCCAAGTAATATTCGGCATGCTAATTACATTGCCGGTTGCCAAATTGCATTATCTCTTATAGTTTCCGAGATATGGACTATCGATTATTTTTAACCTTAGGCTCTGCTTCTAACTTGGGCACAAACTGTAAAATGGTCTTATCTATTGGCGATTTCGTTCCAATTCACATTCCAAGTAGTATTCGGCATGCTAATTACATTGCCGGTTGCCAAATTGCATTATCTCTTATAGTTTCCGAGATATGGACTATCAGTAATTTACACCTTAGGCTCTGCTTCTAACTTGGGCCCAAATTGTAAAATCGTCTTATCTATTGGCGATTTCGTTCCAATTCACATTCCAAGTAATATTCGGCATGCTAATTACATTGCCGGTTGCCAAATTGCATTATCTCTTATAGTTTCCGAGATATGGACTATCGATAATTTACACCTTAGGCTCTGCTTCTAACTTTTGCCCAAATTGTAAAATGGTCTTATCTATTGGCGATTTCATTCCAATTCACATTCCAAGTAATATTCGGCATGCTAACTACATTGCCGGTTGCCAAATTGCATTATCTCTTATAGTTTCCGAGATATGGACTATCGATAATTTACACCTTAGGCTCTGCTTCTAACTTGGGCCCAAATTGTAAAATGGTCTTATCTATTGGCGATTTCGTTCCAATTCACATTCCAAGTAATATTCGGCATGCTAATTACATTGCCAGTTGCCAAATTGCATTATCTCGTATAGTTTCCGAGATATGGACTATGGATAATTTACACCTTAGGCTCTGCTTCTAACTTGGGCCCAAATTGTAAAATGGCTTTATCTATTGGCGATTTCGTTGGACGAACCTCCAATTCACATTCCAAGTAATACTCGGCATGCTGATTACATTGCCGGTTGCCAAATTGCATTATCTCTTATAGTTTCAGAGATATGGACTATCGATAATTTACACCTTAGGCTCTGCTTCTAATTTGGGCCCAAGTTGTAAAATGGTCTTATCTATTGGCTATTTCGTTCCAATTCACATTCCAAGTAATATTCGGCATGCTAATTACATTGCCGGTTGCCAAATTGCATTATCTCTTATAGTTTCCGAGATATGGACTATCGATAATTTACACCTAAGGCTCTGCTTCTAACTTGGGCCCAAATTGTAAAATGGTCTTACCTATTGGCGATTTCGTTCCAATTCACATTCCAAGTAATATTCGGCATACTAATTACATTGCCGGTGGCCAAGTTGCATTATCTCTTATAGTTTCCGAGATATGGACTATCGATAATTTACACCTTAGGCTCTGCTTCTAACTTGGGCCCAAATTGTAAAATGGTCTTATCTATTGGCGATTTCGTTCCAATTCACATTCCAAGTAATATTCGGCATGCTAATTACATTGCCGGTTCCCAAATTGCATTATCTCTTATAGTTTCCGAGATATGGACTATCGATTATTTTTAACCTTAGGCTCTGCTTCTAACTTGGGCCCAAACTCTAAAATGGTCTTATCTATTGGCGATTTCGTTCCAATTCACATTCCAAGTAGTATTCGGCATGCTAATTACATTGCCGGTTGCCAAATTGCATTATCTCTTATAGTTTCCGAGATATGGACTATCGATAATTTACACCTTAGGCTCTGCTTCTAACTTGGGCCCAAATTGTAAAATGGTCTTATCTATTGGCGATTTCGTCCCAATTCACATTCCAAGTAATATTCGGCATGCTAATTACATTGCCAGTTGCCAAATTGCATTATCTCTTATAGTTTTCGAGATATGGACTATGGATAATTTACACCTTAGGCTCTGCTTCTAACTTGGACCCAAATTGTAAAATGGTCTTATCTATTGGCGATTTCGTTCCAATTCACATTCCAAGTAATATTCGGCATGCTAATTACATTGCCGGTTGCCAAATTGCATTATCTTTTATAGATTCCGAGATATGGACTATCGATAATTTACACCTTAGGCTCTGCTTCTAATTTGGGCCCAAATTGTAAAATGGTCTTATCTATTGGCTATTTCGTTCCAATTCACATTCCAAGTAATATTCGGCATGCTAATTACATTGCCGGTTGCCAAATTGCATTATCTCTTATAGTTTCCGAGATATGGACTATCGATAATTTACACCTTAGGCTCTGCTTCCAACTTGGGCCCAAATTGTAAAATGGTCTTATCTATTGGCGATTTCGTTCCAATTCACATTCCAAGTAATATTCGGCATGTTAATTAAATTGCCGGTTGCCAAATTGCATTATCTCTTATAGTTTCCGAGATATGGACTATCGATAATTTACACCTTAGGCTCTGCTTCTAACTTGGGCCCAAATTGTAAAATCGTCTTATCTATTGGCGATTTCGTTCCAATTCACATTCCAAGTAATAGTCGGCATGCTAATTACATTGCCGGTTGCCAAATTGCATTATCTCTTATAGTTTCCGAGATATGGACTATCGATAATTTACACCTTAGGCTCTGCTTCTAACTTGGGCCCAAATTGTAAAATGGTCTTATCTATTGGCGATTTCGTTCCAATTCACATTCCAAGTAATATTCGGCATGCTAATTACATTGCCGGTTGCCAAATTGAATTATCTCCTATAGTTTCCGAGATATGGACTATCGATAATTTACACCTAAGGCTCTGCTTCTAACTTGGGCCCAAATTGTAAAATGGTCTTACCTATTGGCGATTTCGTTCCAATTCACATTCCAAGTAATATTCGGCATACTAATTACATTGCCGGTGGCCAAGTTGCATTATCTCTTATAGTTTCCGAGATATGGACTATCGATAATTTACACCTTAGGCTCTGCTTCTAACTTGGGCCCAAATTGTAAAATGGTCTTATCTATTGGCGATTTCGTTCCAATTCACATTCCAAGTAATATTCGGCATGCTAATTACATTGCCGGTTCCCAAATTGCATTATCTCTTATAGTTTCCGAGATATGGACTATCGATTATTTTTAACCTTAGGCTCTGCTTCTAACTTGGGCCCAAACTCTAAAATGGTCTTATCTATTGGCGATTTCGTTCCAATTCACATTCCAAGTAGTATTCGGCATGCTAATTACATTGCCGGTTGCCAAATTGCATTATCTCTTATAGTTTCCGAGATATGGACTATCGATAATTTACACCTTAGGCTCTGCTTCTAACTTGGGCCCAAATTGTAAAATGGTCTTATCTATTGGCGATTTCGTCCCAATTCACATTCCAAGTAATATTCGGCATGCTAATTACATTGCCAGTTGCCAAATTGCATTATCTCTTATAGTTTTCGAGATATGGACTATGGATAATTTACACCTTAGGCTCTGCTTCTAACTTGGGCCCAAATTGTAAAATGGTCTTATCTATTGGCGATTTCATTCCAATTCACATTCCAAGTAATATTCGGCATGCTAATTACATTGCCGGTTGCCAAATTGCATTATCTCTTATAGTTTCCGGGATATGGACTATCGATAATTTACACCTTAGGCTCTGCTTCTAACTTGGGCCCAAATTGTAAAATGGTCTTATCTATTGGCGATTTCGTTCCAATTCACATTCCAAGTAATATTCGGCATGCTAATTACATTGTCGGTTGCCAAATTGCATTATCTCTTATAGTTTCCGAGATATGGACTATCGGTAATTTACACCTTAGGCTCTGCTTCTAACTTGGGCCCAAATTGTAAAATCGTCTTATCTATTGGCGATTTCGTTCCAATTCACATTCCAAGTAATATTCGGCATGCTAATTACATTGCCGGTTGCCAAATTGCATTATCTCTTATAGTTTCCGAGATATGGACTATCGATAATTTACACCTTAGGCTCTGCTTCTAACTTGGGCCCAAATTGTAAAATGGTCTTATCTATTGGCGATTTCGTTCCAATTCACATTCCAAGTAATATTCGGCATGCTAATTACATTGCCCGTTGCCAAATTGCATTATCTCTTATAGTTTCCGAGATATGGACTATCGGTAATTTACACCTTAGGCTCTGCTTCTAACTTGGGCCCAAATTGTAAAATCGTCTTATCTATTGGCGATTTCGTTCCAATTCACATTCCAAGTAATATTCGGCATGCTAATTACATTGCCGGTTGCCAAATTGCATTATCTCTTATAGTTTCCGAGATATGGACTATCGATTATTTTTAACCTTAGGCTCTGCTTCTAACTTGGGCACAAACTGTAAAATGGTCTTATCTATTGGCGATTTCGTTCCAATTCACATTCCAAGTAGTATTCGGCATGCTAATTACATTGCCGGTTGCCAAATTGCATTATCTCTTATAGTTTCCGAGATATGGACTATCAGTAATTTACACCTTAGGCTCTGCTTCTAACTTGGGCCCAAATTGTAAAATCGTCTTATCTATTGGCGATTTCGTTCCAATTCACATTCCAAGTAATATTCGGCATGCTAATTACATTGCCGGTTGCCAAATTGCATTATCTCTTATAGTTTCCGAGATATGGACTATCGATAATTTACACCTTAGGCTCTGCTTCTAACTTTTGCCCAAATTGTAAAATGGTCTTATCTATTGGCGATTTCATTCCAATTCACATTCCAAGTAATATTCGGCATGCTAACTACATTGCCGGTTGCCAAATTGCATTATCTCTTATAGTTTCCGAGATATGGACTATCGATAATTTACACCTTAGGCTCTGCTTCTAACTTGGGCCCAAATTGTAAAATGGTCTTATCTATTGGCGATTTCGTTCCAATTCACATTCCAAGTAATATTCGGCATGCTAACTACATTGCCGGTTGCCAAATTGCATTATCTCTTATAGTTTCCGAGATATGGACTATCGATAATTTACACCTTAGGCTCTGCTTCTAACTTGGGCCCAAATTGTAAAATGGTCTTATCTATTGGCGATTTCGTTCCAATTCACATTCCAAGTAATATTCGGCATGCTAATTACATTGCCGGTTCCCAAATTGCATTATCTCTTATAGTTTCCGAGATATGGACTATCGATTATTTTTAACCTTAGGCTCTGCTTCTAACTTGGGCACAAACTGTAAAATGGTCTTATCTATTGGCGATTTCGTTCCAATTCACATTCCAAGTAGTATTCGGCATGCTAATTACATTGCCGGTTGCCAAATTGCATTATCTCTTATAGTTTCCGAGATATGGACTATCAGTAATTTACACCTTAGGCTCTGCTTCTAACTTGGGCCCAAATTGTAAAATCGTCTTATCTATTGGCGATTTCGTTCCAATTCACATTCCAAGTAATATTCGGCATGCTAATTACATTGCCGGTTGCCAAATTGCATTATCTCTTATAGTTTCCGAGATATGGACTATCGATAATTTACACCTTAGGCTCTGCTTCTAACTTTTGCCCAAATTGTAAAATGGTCTTATCTATTGGCGATTTCATTCCAATTCACATTCCAAGTAATATTCGGCATGCTAATTACATTGCCGGTTGCCAAATTGCATTATCTCTTATAGTTTCCGAGATATGGACTATCGATAATTTACACCTTAGGCTCTGCTTCTAACTTGGGCCCAAATTGTAAAATGGTCTTATCTATTGGCGATTTCGTTCCAATTCACATTCCAAGTAATATTCGGCATGCTAATTACATTGCCAGTTGCCAAATTGCATTATCTCTTATAGTTTCCGAGATATGGACTATGGATAATTTACACCTTAGGCTCTGCTTCTAACTTGGGCCCAAATTGTAAAATGGTCTTATCTATTGGCGATTTCGTTCCAATTCACATTCCAAGTAATATTCGGCATGCTAATTACATTGCCAGTTGCCAAATTGCATTATCTCTTATAGTTTCCGAGATATGGACTATCGATAATTTACACCTTAGGCTCTGCTTCTAACTTTTGCCCAAATTGTAAAATGGTCTTATCTATTGGCGATTTCATTCCAATTCACATTCCAAGTAATATTCGGCATGCTAATTACATTGCCGGTTGCCAAATTGCATTATCTCTTATAGTTTCCGAGATATGGACTATCGATAATTTACACCTTAGGCTCTGCTTCTAACTTGGGCCCAAATTGTAAAATGGTCTTATCTATTGGCGATTTCGTTCCAATTCACATTCCAAGTAATATTCGGCATGCTAATTACATTGCCGGTTGCCAAATTGAATTATCTCCTATAGTTTCCGAGATATGGACTATCGATAATTTACACCTAAGGCTCTGCTTCTAACTTGGGCCCAAATTGTAAAATGGTCTTACCTATTGGCGATTTCGTTCCAATTCACATTCCAAGTAATATTCGGCATACTAATTACATTGCCGGTGGCCAAGTTGCATTATCTCTTATAGTTTCCGAGATATGGACTATCGATAATTTACACCTTAGGCTCTGCTTCTAACTTGGGCCCAAATTGTAAAATGGTCTTATCTATTGGCGATTTCGTTCCAATTCACATTCCAAGTAATATTCGGCATGCTAATTACATTGCCGGTTCCCAAATTGCATTATCTCTTATAGTTTCCGAGATATGGACTATCGATTATTTTTAACCTTAGGCTCTGCTTCTAACTTGGGCCCAAACTCTAAAATGGTCTTATCTATTGGCGATTTCGTTCCAATTCACATTCCAAGTAGTATTCGGCATGCTAATTACATTGCCGGTTGCCAAATTGCATTATCTCTTATAGTTTCCGAGATATGGACTATCGATAATTTACACCTTAGGCTCTGCTTCTAACTTGGGCCCAAATTGTAAAATGGTCTTATCTATTGGCGATTTCGTCCCAATTCACATTCCAAGTAATATTCGGCATGCTAATTACATTGCCAGTTGCCAAATTGCATTATCTCTTATAGTTTTCGAGATATGGACTATGGATAATTTACACCTTAGGCTCTGCTTCTAACTTGGGCCCAAATTGTAAAATGGTCTTATCTATTGGCGATTTCATTCCAATTCACATTCCAAGTAATATTCGGCATGCTAATTACATTGCCGGTTGCCAAATTGCATTATCTCTTATAGTTTCCGGGATATGGACTATCGATAATTTACACCTTAGGCTCTGCTTCTAACTTGGGCCCAAATTGTAAAATGGTCTTATCTATTGGCGATTTCGTTCCAATTCACATTCCAAGTAATATTCGGCATGCTAATTACATTGTCGGTTGCCAAATTGCATTATCTCTTATAGTTTCCGAGATATGGACTATCGGTAATTTACACCTTAGGCTCTGCTTCTAACTTGGGCCCAAATTGTAAAATCGTCTTATCTATTGGCGATTTCGTTCCAATTCACATTCCAAGTAATATTCGGCATGCTAATTACATTGCCGGTTGCCAAATTGCATTATCTCTTATAGTTTCCGAGATATGGACTATCGATAATTTACACCTTAGGCTCTGCTTCTAACTTGGGCCCAAATTGTAAAATGGTCTTATCTATTGGCGATTTCGTTCCAATTCACATTCCAAGTAATATTCGGCATGCTAATTGCATTGCCCGTTGCCAAATTGCATTATCTCTTATAGTTTCCGAGATATGGACTATCGGTAATTTACACCTTAGGCTCTGCTTCTAACTTGGGCCCAAATTGTAAAATCGTCTTATCTATTGGCGATTTCGTTCCAATTCACATTCCAAGTAATATTCGGCATGCTAATTACATTGCCGGTTGCCAAATTGCATTATCTCTTATAGTTTCCGAGATATGGACTATCGATTATTTTTAACCTTAGGCTCTGCTTCTAACTTGGGCACAAACTGTAAAATGGTCTTATCTATTGGCGATTTCGTTCCAATTCACATTCCAAGTAGTATTCGGCATGCTAATTACATTGCCGGTTGCCAAATTGCATTATCTCTTATAGTTTCCGAGATATGGACTATCAGTAATTTACACCTTAGGCTCTGCTTCTAACTTGGGCCCAAATTGTAAAATCGTCTTATCTATTGGCGATTTCGTTCCAATTCACATTCCAAGTAATATTCGGCATGCTAATTACATTGCCGGTTGCCAAATTGCATTATCTCTTATAGTTTCCGAGATATGGACTATCGATAATTTACACCTTAGGCTCTGCTTCTAACTTTTGCCCAAATTGTAAAATGGTCTTATCTATTGGCGATTTCATTCCAATTCACATTCCAAGTAATATTCGGCATGCTAACTACATTGCCGGTTGCCAAATTGCATTATCTCTTATAGTTTCCGAGATATGGACTATCGATAATTTACACCTTAGGCTCTGCTTCTAACTTGGGCCCAAATTGTAAAATGGTCTTATCTATTGGCGATTTCGTTCCAATTCACATTCCAAGTAATATTCGGCATGCTAATTACATTGCCAGTTGCCAAATTGCATTATCTCTTATAGTTTCCGAGATATGGACTATGGATAATTTACACCTTAGGCTCTGCTTCTAACTTGGGCCCAAATTGTAAAATGGCCTTATCTATTGGCGATTTCGTTCCAATTCACATTCCAAGTAATACTCGGCATGCTGATTACATTGCCGGTTGCCAAATTGCATTATCTCTTATAGTTTCAGAGATATGGACTATCGATAATTTACACCTTAGGCTCTGCTTCTAATTTGGGCCCAAGTTGTAAAATGGTCTTATCTATTGGCTATTTCGTTCCAATTCACATTCCAAGTAATATTCGGCATGCTAATTACATTGCCGGTTGCCAAATTGCATTATCTCTTATAGTTTCCGAGATATGGACTATCGATAATTTACACCTAAGGCTCTGCTTCTAACTTGGGCCCAAATTGTAAAATGGTCTTACCTATTGGCGATTTCGTTCCAATTCACATTCCAAGTAATATTCGGCATACTAATTACATTGCCGGTGGCCAAGTTGCATTATCTCTTATAGTTTCCGAGATATGGACTATCGATAATTTACACCTTAGGCTCTGCTTCTAACTTGGGCCCAAATTGTAAAATGGTCTTATCTATTGGCGATTTCGTTCCAATTCACATTCCAAGTAATATTCGGCATGCTAATTACATTGCCGGTTCCCAAATTGCATTATCTCTTATAGTTTCCGAGATATGGACTATCGATTATTTTTAACCTTAGGCTCTGCTTCTAACTTGGGCCCAAACTCTAAAATGGTCTTATCTATTGGCGATTTCGTTCCAATTCACATTCCAAGTAGTATTCGGCATGCTAATTACATTGCCGGTTGCCAAATTGCATTATCTCTTATAGTTTCGGAGATATGGACTATCGATAATTTACACCTTAGGCTCTGCTTCTAACTTGGGCCCAAATTGTAAAATGGTCTTATCTATTGGCGATTTCGTCCCAATTCACATTCCAAGTAATATTCGGCATGCTAATTACATTGCCAGTTGCCAAATTGCATTATCTCTTAGTTTTCGAGATATGGACTATGGATAATTTACACCTTAGGCTCTGCTTCTAACTTGGGCCCAAATTGTAAAATGGTCTTATCTATTGGCGATTTCATTCCAATTCACATTCCAAGTAATATTCGGCATGCTAATTACATTGCCGGTTGCCAAATTGCATTATCTCTTATAGTTTCCGGGATATGGACTATCGATAATTTACACCTTAGGCTCTGCTTCTAACTTGGGCCCAAATTGTAAAATGGTCTTATCTATTGGCGATTTCGTTCCAATTCACATTCCAAGTAATATTCGGCATGCTAATTACATTGTCGGTTGCCAAATTGCATTATCTCTTATAGTTTCCGAGATATGGACTATCGGTAATTTACACCTTAGGCTCTGCTTCTAACTTGGGCCCAAATTGTAAAATCGTCTTATCTATTGGCGATTTCGTTCCAATTCACATTCCAAGTAATATTCGGCATGCTAATTACATTGCCGGTTGCCAAATTGCATTATCTCTTATAGTTTCCGAGATATGGACTATCGATAATTTACACCTTAGGCTCTGCTTCTAACTTGGGCCCAAATTGTAAAATGGTCTTATCTATTGGCGATTTCGTTCCAATTCACATTCCAAGTAATATTCGGCATGCTAATTACATTGCCCGTTGCCAAATTGCATTATCTCTTATAGTTTCCGAGATATGGACTATCGGTAATTTACACCTTAGGCTCTGCTTCTAACTTGGGCCCAAATTGTAAAATCGTCTTATCTATTGGCGATTTCGTTCCAATTCACATTCCAAGTAATATTCGGCATGCTAATTACATTGCCGGTTGCCAAATTGCATTATCTCTTATAGTTTCCGAGATATGGACTATCGATTATTTTTAACCTTAGGCTCTGCTTCTAACTTGGGCACAAACTGTAAAATGGTCTTATCTATTGGCGATTTCGTTCCAATTCACATTCCAAGTAGTATTCGGCATGCTAATTACATTGCCGGTTGCCAAATTGCATTATCTCTTATAGTTTCCGAGATATGGACTATCAGTAATTTACACCTTAGGCTCTGCTTCTAACTTGGGCCCAAATTGTAAAATCGTCTTATCTATTGGCGATTTCGTTCCAATTCACATTCCAAGTAATATTCGGCATGCTAATTACATTGCCGGTTGCCAAATTGCATTATCTCTTATAGTTTCCGAGATATGGACTATCGATAATTTACACCTTAGGCTCTGCTTCTAACTTTTGCCCAAATTGTAAAATGGTCTTATCTATTGGCGATTTCATTCCAATTCACATTCCAAGTAATATTCGGCATGCTAATTACATTGCCGGTTGCCAAATTGCATTATCTCTTATAGTTTCCGAGATATGGACTATCGATAATTTACACCTTAGGCTCTGCTTCTAACTTGGGCCCAAATTGTAAAATGGTCTTATCTATTGGCGATTTCGTTCCAATTCACATTCCAAGTAATATTCGGCATGCTAATTACATTGCCAGTTGCCAAATTGCATTATCTCTTATAGTTTCCGAGATATGGACTATGGATAATTTACACCTTAGGCTCTGCTTCTAACTTGGACCCAAATTGTAAAATGGTCTTATCTATTGGCGATTTCGTTCCAATTCACATTCCAAGTAATATTCGGCATGATAATTACATTGCCGGTTGCCAAATTGCATTATCTTTTATAGATTCCGAGATATGGACTATCGATAATTTACACCTTAGGCTCTGCTTCTAACTTGGGCCCAAATTGTAAAATGGCCTTATCTATTGGCGATTTCGCTCCAATTCACATTCCAAGTAATACTCGGCATGCTGATTACATTGCCGGTTGCCAAATTGCATTATCTCTTACAGTTTCAGAGATATGGACTATCGATAATTTACACCTTAGGCTCTGCTTCTAATTTGGGCCCAAATTGTAAAATATTCTTATCTATTGGCTATTTCGTTCCAATTCACATTCCAAGTAATATTCGGCATGCTAATTACATTGCCGGTTGCCAAATTGCATTATCTCTTATAGTTTCCGAGATATGGACTATCGATAATTTACACCTTAGGCTCTGCTTCTAACTTGGGCCCAAATTGTAAAATGGTCTTATCTATTGGCGATTTCGTTCCAATTCACATTCCAAGTAATATTCGGCATGTTAATTAAATTGCCGGTTGCCAAATTGCATTATCTCTTATAGTTTCCGAGATATGGACTATCGATAATTTACACCTTAGGCTCTGCTTCTAACTTGGGCCCAAATTGTAAAATGGCCTTATCTATTGGCGATTTCGTTCCAATTCACATTCCAAGTAATATTCGGCATGCTAATTACATTGCCGGTTGCCAAATTGAATTATCTCCTATAGTTTCCGAGATATGGACTATCGATAATTTACACCTAAGGCTCTGCTTCTAACTTGGGCCCAAATTGTAAAATGGTCTTACCTATTGGCGATTTCGTTCCAATTCACATTCCAAGTAATATTCGGCATACTAATTACATTGCCGGTGGCCAAGTTGCATTATCTCTTATAGTTTCCGAGATATGGACTATCGATAATTTACACCTTAGGCTCTGCTTCTAACTTGGGCCCAAATTGTAAAATGGTCTTATCTATTGGCGATTTCGTTCCAATTCACATTCCAAGTAATATTCGGCATGCTAATTACATTGCCGGTTCCCAAATTGCATTATCTCTTATAGTTTCCGAGATATGGACTATCGATTATTTTTAACCTTAGGCTCTGCTTCTAACTTGGGCCCAAACTCTAAAATGGTCTTATCTATTGGCGATTTCGTTCCAATTCACATTCCAAGTAGTATTCGGCATGCTAATTACATTGCCGGTTGCCAAATTGCATTATCTCTTATAGTTTCCGAGATATGGACTATCGATAATTTACACCTTAGGCTCTGCTTCTAACTTGGGCCCAAATTGTAAAATGGTCTTATCTATTGGCGATTTCGTCCCAATTCACATTCCAAGTAATATTCGGCATGCTAATTACATTGCCAGTTGCCAAATTGCATTATCTCTTATAGTTTTCGAGATATGGACTATGGATAATTTACACCTTAGGCTCTGCTTCTAACTTGGGCCCAAATAGTAAAATGGTCTTATCTATTGGCGATTTCATTCCAATTCACATTCCAAGTAATATTCGGCATGCTAATTACATTGCCGGTTGCCAAATTGCATTATCTCTTATAGTTTCCGGGATATGGACTATCGATAATTTACACCTTAGGCTCTGCTTCTAACTTGGGCCCAAATTGTAAAATGGTCTTATCTATTGGCGATTTCGTTCCAATTCACATTCCAAGTAATATTCGGCATGCTAATTACATTGTCGGTTGCCAAATTGCATTATCTCTTATAGTTTCCGAGATATGGACTATCGGTAATTTACACCTTAGGCTCTGCTTCTAACTTGGGCCCAAATTGTAAAATCGTCTTATCTATTGGCGATTTCGTTCCAATTCACATTCCAAGTAATATTCGGCATGCTAATTACATTGCCGGTTGCCAAATTGTATTATCTCTTATAGTTTCCGAGATATGGACTATCGATAATTTACACCTTAGGCTCTGCTTCTAACTTGGGCCCAAATTGTAAAATGGTCTTATCTATTGGCGATTTCGTTCCAATTCACATTCCAAGTAATATTCGGCATGCTAATTACATTGCCCGTTGCCAAATTGCATTATCTCTTATAGTTTCCGAGATATGGACTATCGGTAATTTACACCTTAGGCTCTGCTTCTAACTTGGGCCCAAATTGTAAAATCGTCTTATCTATTGGCGATTTCGTTCCAATTCACATTCCAAGTAATATTCGGCATGCTAATTACATTGCCGGTTGCCAAATTGCATTATCTCTTATAGTTTCCGAGATATGGACTATCGATAATTTACACCTTAGGCTCTGCTTCTAACTTGGGCCCAAATTGTAAAATGGTCTTATCTATTGGCGATTTCGTTCCAATTCACATTCCAAGTAATATTCGGCATGCTAATTACATTGCCGGTTGCCAAATTGAATTATCTCTTATAGTTTCCGAGATATGGACTATCGATAATTTACACCTTAGGCTCTGCTTCTAACTTGGGCCCAAATTGTAAAATGGTCTTATCTATTGGCGATTTCGTTCCAATTTACATTCCAAGTGGTATTCGGCATGCTAATTACATTGCCGGTTGCCAAATTGCATTATCTCTTATAGTTTCCGAGATATGGACTATCGATAATTTACACCTTAGGCTCTGCTTCTAACTTGGGCCCAAATTGTAAAATGGTCTTATCTATTGGCGATTTCGTTCCAATTCACATTCCAAGTAATATTCGGCATGCTAATTACATTGCCGGTTGCCAAATTGCATTATCTCTTATAGTTTCCGAGATATGGACTATCGATAATTTACACCTTAGGCTCTGCTTCTTACTTGGGCCCAAATTGTAAAATGGTCTTATCTATTGGCGATTTCGTCCCAATTCACATTCCAAGTAATATTCGGCATGCTAATTACATTGCCGGTTGCGAAACTGCATTATCTCTTATAGTTTCCGAGATATGGACTATCGATAATTTACACCTTAGGCTCTGCTTCTAACTTGGGCCCAAATTGTAAAATGGTCTTATCTATTGGCGATTTCGTTCCAATTCACATTCCAAGTAATATTCGGCATGCTAATTACATTGCCGGTTGCCAAATTGCATTATCTCTTTTAATTTCCGAGATATGGACTATCGATAATTTACACCTTAGGCTCTGCTTCTAACTTGGGCCCAAATTGTAAAATGATCTTATCTATTGGCGATTTCGTTCCAATTCACATTCCAAGTAATATTCGGCATGCTAATTACATTGCCGGTTGCCAAATTGCATTATCTCTTATAGTTTCCGAGATATGGACTATCGATAATTTACACCTTAGGCTCTGCTTCTAACTTGGGCCCAAATTGTAAAATGGCCTTATCTAATGGCGATTTCGTTCCAATTCACATTCCAAGTAATATTCGGCTTGCTAATTACATTGCCGTTTGCCAAATTGCATTATCTCTTATAGTTTCCGAGATATGGACTATCGATAATTTACACCTTAGGCTCTGCTTCTAACTTGGGCCCAAATTGTAAAGTGGTCTTATCTATTGGCGATTTCGTTCCAATTCACATTCCAAGTAATATTCGGCATGCTAATTACATTGCCGGTTGCCAAATTGCATTATCTCTTATAGTTTCCGAGATATGGACTATCGATAATTTACACCTTAGGCTCTGCTTCTAACTTGGGCCCAAATTGTAAAATGGTCTTATCTATTGGCGATTTCGTTCCAATTCACATTCCAAGTAATATTCGGCATGCTAATTACATTGCCGGTTGCCAAATTGCATTATCTCTTATAGTTTCCGAGATATGGACTATCGATAATTTACACCTTAGGCTCTGCTTCTAATTTGGGCCCAAATTGTAAAATGGTCTTATCTATTGGCTATTTCGTTCCAATTCACATTCCAAGTAATATTCGGCATGCTAATTACATTGCCGGTTGCCAAATTGCATTATCTCTTATAGTTTCCGAGATATGGACTATCGATAATTTACACCTTAGGCTCTGCTTCTAACTTGGGCCCAAATTGTAAAATGGTCTTATCTATTGGCGATTTCGTTCCAATTCACATTCCAAGTAATATTCGGCATGTTAATTAAATTGCCGGTTGCCAAATTGCATTATCTCTTATAGTTTCTGAGATATGGACTATCGATAATTTACACCTTAGGCTCTGCTTCTAACTTGGGCCCAAATTGTAAAGTGGTCTTATCTATTGGCGATTTCGTTCCAATTCACATTCCAAGTAATATTCGGCATGCTAATTACATTGCCGGTGGCCAAATTGAATTATCTCTTATAGTTTCCGAGATATGGACTATCGATAATTTACACCTTAGGCTCTGCTTCTAACTTGGGCCCAAATTGTAAAATGGTCTTACCTATTGGCGATTTCGTTCCAATTCACATTCCAAGTAATATTCGGCATGCTAATTACATTGCCGGTTGCCAAATTGCATTATCTCTTATAGTTTCCGAGATATGGACTATCGATAATTTACACCTTAGGCTCTGCTTCTAACTTGGGCCCAAATTGTAAAATGGTCTTATCTATTGGCGATTTCGTTCCAATTCACATTCCAAGTAATATTCGGCATGCTAATTACATTGCCGGTTGCCAAATTGCATTATCTCTTATAGTTTCCGAGATATGGACTATCGATAATTTACACCTTAGGCTCTGCTTCTAATTTGGGCCCAAATTGTAAAATGGTCTTATCTATTGGCTATTTCGTTCCAATTCACATTCCAAGTAATATTCGGCATGCTAATTACATTGCCGGTTGCCAAATTGCATTATCTCTTATAGTTTCCGAGATATGGACTATCGATAATTTACACCTTAGGCTCTGCTTCTAACTTGGGCCCAAATTGTAAAATGGTCTTATCTATTGGCGATTTCGTTCCAATTCACATTCCAAGTAATATTCGGCATGTTAATTAAATTGCCGGTTGCCAAATTGCATTATCTCTTATAGTTTCTGAGATATGGACTATCGATAATTTACACCTTAGGCTCTGCTTCTAACTTGGGCCCAAATTGTAAAATGGTCTTATCTATTGGCGATTTCGTTCCAATTCACATTCCAAGTAATATTCGGCATGCTAATTACATTGCCGGTTGCCAAATTGAATTATCTCCTATAGTTTCCGAGATATGGACTATCGATAATTTACACCTAAGGCTCTGCTTCTAACTTGGGCCCAAATTGTAAAATGGTCTTACCTATTGGCGATTTCGTTCCAATTCACATTCCAAGTAATATTCGGCATACTAATTACATTGCCAGTGGCCAAGTTGCATTATCTCTTATAGTTTCCGAGATATGGACTATCGATAATTTACACCTTAGGCTCTGCTTCTAACTTGGGCCCAAATTGTAAAATGGTCTTATCTATTGGCGATTTCGTTCCAATTCACATTCCAAGTAATATTCGGCATGCTAATTACATTGCCGGTTCCCAAATTGCATTATCTCTTATAGTTTCCGAGATATGGACTATCGATTATTTTTAACCTTAGGCTCTGCTTCTAACTTGGGCCCAAACTCTAAAATGGTCTTATCTATTGGCGATTTCGTTCCAATTCACATTCCAAGTAGTATTCGGCATGCTAATTACATTGCCGGTTGCCAAATTGCATTATCTCTTATAGTTTCCGAGATATGGACTATCGATAATTTACACCTTAGGCTCTGCTTCTAACTTGGGCCCAAATTGTAAAATGGTCTTATCTATTGGCGATTTCGTCCCAATTCACATTCCAAGTAATATTCGGCATGCTAATTACATTGCCAGTTGCCAAATTGCATTATCTCTTATAGTTTTCGAGATATGGACTATGGATAATTTACACCTTAGGCTCTGCTTCTAACTTGGGCCCAAATTGTAAAATGGTCTTATCTATTGGCGATTTCATTCCAATTCACATTCCAAGTAATATTCGGCATGCTAATTACATTGCCGGTTGCCAAATTGCATTATCTCTTATAGTTTCCGGGATATGGACTATCGATAATTTACACCTTAGGCTCTGCTTCTAACTTGGGCCCAAATTGTAAAATGGTCTTATCTATTGGCGATTTCGTTCCAATTCACATTCCAAGTAATATTCGGCATGCTAATTACATTGTCGGTTGCCAAATTGCATTATCTCTTATAGTTTCCGAGATATGGACTATCGGTAATTTACACCTTAGGCTCTGCTTCTAACTTGGGCCCAAATTGTAAAATCGTCTTATCTATTGGCGATTTCGTTCCAATTCACATTCCAAGTAATATTCGGCATGCTAATTACATTGCCGGTTGCCAAATTGCATTATCTCTTATAGTTTCCGAGATATGGACTATCGATAATTTACACCTTAGGCTCTGCTTCTAACTTGGGCCCAAATTGTAAAATGGTCTTATCTATTGGCGATTTCGTTCCAATTCACATTCCAAGTAATATTCGGCATGCTAATTACATTGCCCGTTGCCAAATTGCATTATCTCTTATAGTTTCCGAGATATGGACTATCGGTAATTTACACCTTAGGCTCTGCTTCTAACTTGGGCCCAAATTGTAAAATCGTCTTATCTATTGGCGATTTCGTTCCAATTCACATTCCAAGTAATATTCGGCATGCTAATTACATTGCCGGTTGCCAAATTGCATTATCTCTTATAGTTTCCGAGATATGGACTATCGATTATTTTTAACCTTAGGCTCTGCTTCTAACTTGGGCACAAACTGTAAAATGGTCTTATCTATTGGCGATTTCGTTCCAATTCACATTCCAAGTAATATTCGGCATGCTAATTACATTGCCGGTTGCCAAATTGCATTATCTCTTATAGTTTCCGAGATATGGACTATCGATAATTTACACCTTAGGCTCTGCTTCTAACTTGGGCCCAAATTGTAAAATGGCCTTATCTATTGGCGATTTCGTTCCAATTCACATTCCAAGTAATACTCGGCATGCTGATTACATTGCCGGTTGCCAAATTGCATTATCTCTTATAGTTTCAGAGATATGGACTATCGATAATTTACACCTTAGGCTCTGCTTCTAATTTGGGCCCAAATTGTAAAATGGTCTTATCTATTGGCTATTTCGTTCCAATTCACATTCCAAGTAATATTCGGCATGCTAATTACATTGCCGGTTGCCAAATTGCATTATCTCTTATAGTTTCCGAGATATGGACTATCGATAATTTACACCTTAGGCTCTGCTTCTAACTTGGGCCCAAATTGTAAAATGGTCTTATCTATTGGCGATTTCGTTCCAATTCACATTCCAAGTAATATTCGGCATGTTAATTAAATTGCCGGTTGCCAAATTGCATTATCTCTTATAGTTTCCGAGATATGGACTATCGATAATTTACACCTTAGGCTCTGCTTCTAACTTGGGCCCAAATTGTAAAATCGTCTTATCTATTGGCGATTTCGTTCCAATTCACATTCCAAGTAATAGTCGGCATGCTAATTACATTGCCGGTTGCCAAATTGCATTATCTCTTATAGTTTCCGAGATATGGACTATCGATAATTTACACCTTAGGCTCTGCTTCTAACTTGGGCCCAAATTGTAAAATGGTCTTATCTATTGGCGATTTCGTTCCAATTCACATTCCAAGTAATATTCGGCATGCTAATTACATTGCCGGTTGCCAAATTGAATTATCTCCTATAGTTTCCGAGATATGGACTATCGATAATTTACACCTAAGGCTCTGCTTCTAACTTGGGCCCAAATTGTAAAATGGTCTTACCTATTGGCGATTTCGTTCCAATTCACATTCCAAGTAATATTCGGCATACTAATTACATTGCCAGTGGCCAAGTTGCATTATCTCTTATAGTTTCCGAGATATGGACTATCGATAATTTACACCTTAGGCTCTGCTTCTAACTTGGGCCCAAATTGTAAAATGGTCTTATCTATTGGCGATTTCGTTCCAATTCACATTCCAAGTAATATTCGGCATGCTAATTACATTGCCGGTTCCCAAATTGCATTATCTCTTATAGTTTCCGAGATATGGACTATCGATTATTTTTAACCTTAGGCTCTGCTTCTAACTTGGGCCCAAACTCTAAAATGGTCTTATCTATTGGCGATTTCGTTCCAATTCACATTCCAAGTAGTATTCGGCATGCTAATTACATTGCCGGTTGCCAAATTGCATTATCTCTTATAGTTTCCGAGATATGGACTATCGATAATTTACACCTTAGGCTCTGCTTCTAACTTGGGCCCAAATTGTAAAATGGTCTTATCTATTGGCGATTTCGTCCCAATTCACATTCCAAGTAATATTCGGCATGCTAATTACATTGCCAGTTGCCAAATTGCATTATCTCTTATAGTTTTCGAGATATGCACTATGGATAATTTACACCTTAGGCTCTGCTTCTAACTTGGGCCCAAATTGTAAAATGGTCTTATCTATTGGCGATTTCGTTCCAATTCACATTCCAAGTAATATTCGGCATGCTAATTACATTGCCGGTTGCCAAATTGCATTATCTCTTATAGTTTCCGAGATATGGACTATCGATAATTTACACCTTAGGCTCTGCTTCTAACTTGGGCCCAAATTGTAAAATGGTCTTATCTATTGGCGATTTCGTTCCAATTCACATTCCAAGTAATATTCGGCATGCTAATTACATTGCCCGTTGCCAAATTGCATTATCTCTTATAGTTTCCGAGATATGGACTATCGGTAATTTACACCTTAGGCTCTGCTTCTAACTTGGGCCCAAATTGTAAAATCGTCTTATCTATTGACGATTTCGTTCCAATTCACATTCCAAGTAATATTCGGCATGCTAATTACATTGCCGGTTGCCAAATTGCATTATCTCTTATAGTTTCCGAGATATGGATTATCGATTATTTTTAACCTTAGGCTCTGCTTCTAACTTGGGCACAAACTGTAAAATGGTCTTATCTATTGGCGATTTCGTTCCAATTCACATTCCAAGTAGTATTCGGCATGCTAATTACATTGCCGGTTGCCAAATTGCATTATCTCTTATAGTTTCCGAGATATGGACTATCAGTAATTTACACCTTAGGCTCTGCTTCTAACTTGGGCCCAAATTGTAAAATCGTCTTATCTATTGGCGATTTCGTTCCAATTCACATTCCAAGTAATATTCGGCATGCTAATTACATTGCCGGTTGCCAAATTGCATTATCTCTTATAGTTTCCGAGATATGGACTATCGATAATTTACACCTTAGGCTCTGCTTCTAACTTTTGCCCAAATTGTAAAATGGTCTTATCTATTGGCGATTTCATTCCAATTCACATTCCAAGTAATATTCGGCATGCTAATTACATTGCCGGTTGCCAAATTGCATTATCTCTTATAGTTTCCGAGATATGGACTATCGATAATTTACACCTTAGGCTCTGCTTCTAACTTGGGCCCAAATTGTAAAATGGTCTTATCTATTGGCGATTTCGTTCCAATTCACATTCCAAGTAATATTCGGCATGCTAATTACATTGCCAGTTGCCAAATTGCATTATCTCTTATAGTTTCCGAGATATGGACTATGGATAATTTACACCTTAGGCTCTGCTTCTAACTTGGACCCAAATTGTAAAATGGTCTTATCTATTGGCGATTTCGTTCCAATTCACATTCCAAGTAATATTCGGCATGCTAATTACATTGCCGGTTGCCAAATTGCATTATCTTTTATAGATTCCGAGATATGGACTATCGATAATTTACACCTTAGGCTCTGCTTCTAACTTGGGCCCAAATTGTAAAATGGCCTTATCTATTGGCGATTTCGCTCCAATTCACATTCCAAGTAATACTCGGCATGCTGATTACATTGCCGGTTGCCAAATTGCATTATCTCTTATAGTTCCAGAGATATGGACTATCGATAATTTACACCTTAGGCTCTGCTTCTAATTTGGGCCCAAATTGTAAAATATTCTTATCTATTGGCTATTTCGTTCCAATTCACATTCCAAGTAATATTCGGCATGCTAATTACATTGCCGGTTGCCAAATTGCATTATCTCTTATAGTTTCCGAGATATGGACTATCGATAATTTACACCTTAGGCTCTGCTTCTAACTTGGGCCCAAATTGTAAAATGGTCTTATCTATTGGCGATTTCGTTCCAATTCACATTCCAAGTAATATTCGGCATGTTAATTAAATTGCCGGTTGCCAAATTGCATTATCTCTTATAGTTTCCGAGATATGGACTATCGATAACTTACACCTTAGGCTCTGCTTCTAACTTGGGCCCAAATTGTAAAATCGTCTTATCTATTGGCGATTTCGTTCCAATTCACATTCCAAGTAATAGTCGGCATGCTAATTACATTGCCGGTTGCCAAATTGCATTATCTCTTATAGTTTCCGAGATATGGACTATCGATAATTTACACCTTAGGCTCTGCTTCTAACTTGGGCCCAAATTGTAAAATGGTCTTATCTATTGGCGATTTCGTTCCAATTCACATTCCAAGTAATATTCGGCATGCTAATTACATTGCCAGTTGCCAAATTGAATTATCTCCTATAGTTTCCGAGATATGGACTATCGATAATTTACACCTAAGGCTCTGCTTCTAACTTGGGCCCAAATTGTAAAATGGTCTTACCTATTGGCGATTTCGTTCCAATTCACATTCCAAGTAATATTCGGCATACTAATTACATTGCCGGTGGCCAAGTTGCATTATCTCTTATAGTTTCCGAGATATGGACTATCGATAATTTACACCTTAGGCTCTGCTTCTAACTTGGGCCCAAATTGTAAAATGGCCTTATCTATTGGCGATTTCGCTCCAATTCACATTCCAAGTAATACTCGGCATGCTGATTACATTGCCGGTTGCCAAATTGCATTATCTCTTATAGTTTCAGAGATATGGACTATCGATAATTTACACCTTAGGCTCTGCTTCTAATTTGGGCCCAAATTGTAAAATATTCTTATCTATTGGCTATTTCGTTCCAATTCACATTCCAAGTAATATTCGGCATGCTAATTACATTGCCGGTTGCCAAATTGCATTATCTCTTATAGTTTCCGAGATATGGACTATCGATAATTTACACCTTAGGCTCTGCTTCTAACTTGGGCCCAAATTGTAAAATGGTCTTATCTATTGGCGATTTCGTTCCAATTCACATTCCAAGTAATATTCGGCATGTTAATTAAATTGCCGGTTGCCAAATTGCATTATCTCTTATAGTTTCCGAGATACGGACTATCGATAATTTACACCTTAGGCTCTGCTTCTAACTTGGGCCCAAATTGTAAAATCGTCTTATCTATTGGCGATTTCGTTCCAATTCACATTCCAAGTAATAGTCGGCATGCTAATTACATTGCCGGTTGCCAAATTGCATTATCTCTTATAGTTTCCGAGATATGGACTATCGATAATTTACACCTTAGGCTCTGCTTCTAACTTGGGCCCAAATTGTAAAATGGTCTTATCTATTGGCGATTTCGTTCCAATTCACATTCCAAGTAATATTCGGCATGCTAATTACATTGCCGGTTGCCAAATTGAATTATCTCCTATAGTTTCCGAGATATGGACTATCGATAATTTACACCTAAGGCTCTGCTTCTAACTTGGGCCCAAATTGTAAAATGGTCTTACCTATTGGCGATTTCGTTCCAATTCACATTCCAAGTAATATTCGGCATACTAATTACATTGCCGGTGGCCAAGTTGCATTATCTCTTATAGTTTCCGAGATATGGACTATCGATAATTTACACCTTAGGCTCTGCTTCTAACTTGGGCCCAAATTGTAAAATGGTCTTATCTATTGGCGATTTCGTTCTAATTCACATTCCAAGTAATATTCGGCATGCTAATTACATTGCCGGTTGCCAAATTGCATTATCTCTTATAGTTTCCGGGATATGGACTATCGATAATTTACACCTTAGGCTCTGCTTCTAACTTGGGCCCAAATTGTAAAATGGTCTTATCTATTGGCGATTTCGTTCCAATTCACATTCCAAGTAATATTCGGCATGCTAATTACATTGTCGGTTGCCAAATTGCATTATCTCTTATAGTTTCCGAGATATGGACTATCGGTAATTTACACCTTAGGCTCTGCTTCTAACTTGGGCCCAAATTGTAAAATCGTCTTATCTATTGGCGATTTCGTTCCAATTCACATTCCAAGTAATATTCGGCATGCTAATTACATTGCCGGTTGCCAAATTGCATTATCTCTTATAGTTTCCGAGATATGGACTATCGATAATTTACACCTTAGGCTCTGCTTCTAACTTGGGCCCAAATTGTAAAATGGTCTTATCTATTGGCGATTTCGTTCCAATTCACATTCCAAGTAATATTCGGCATGCTAATTACATTGCCGGTTGCCAAATTGAATTATCTCCTATAGTTTCCGAGATATGGACTATCGATAATTTACACCTAAGGCTCTGCTTCTAACTTGGGCCCAAATTGTAAAATGGTCTTACCTATTGGCGATTTCGTTCCAATTCACATTCCAAGTAATATTCGGCATACTAATTACATTGCCAGTGGCCAAGTTGCATTATCTCTTATAGTTTCCGAGATATGGACTATCGATAATTTACACCTTAGGCTCTGCTTCTAACTTGGGCCCAAATTGTAAAATGGTCTTATCTATTGGCGATTTCGTTCCAATTCACATTCCAAGTAATATTCGGCATGCTAATTACATTGCCGGTTCCCAAATTGCATTATCTCTTATAGTTTCCGAGATATGGACTATCGATTATTTTTAACCTTAGGCTCTGCTTCTAACTTGGGCCCAAACTCTAAAATGGTCTTATCTATTGGCGATTTCGTTCCAATTCACATTCCAAGTAGTATTCGGCATGCTAATTACATTGCCGGTTGCCAAATTGCATTATCTCTTATAGTTTCCGAGATATGGACTATCGATAATTTACACCTTAGGCTCTGCTTCTAACTTGGGCCCAAATTGTAAAATGGTCTTATCTATTGGCGATTTCGTCCCAATTCACATTCCAAGTAATATTCGGCATGCTAATTACATTGCCAGTTGCCAAATTGCATTATCTCTTATAGTTTTCGAGATATGGACTATGGATAATTTACACCTTAGGCTCTGCTTCTAACTTGGGCCCAAATTGTAAAATGGTCTTATCTATTGGCGATTTCATTCCAATTCACATTCCAAGTAATATTCGGCATGCTAATTACATTGCCGGTTGCCAAATTGCATTATCTCTTATAGTTTCCGAGATATGGACTATCGATTATTTTTAACCTTAGGCTCTGCTTCTAACTTGGGCACAAACTGTAAAATGGTCTTATCTATTGGCGATTTCGTTCCAATTCACATTCCAAGTAATATTCGGCATGCTAATTACATTGCCGGTTGCCAAATTGCATTATCTCTTATAGTTTCCGAGATATGGACTATCGATAATTTACACCTTAGGCTCTGCTTCTAACTTGGGCCCAAATTGTAAAATGGCCTTATCTATTGGCGATTTCGTTCCAATTCACATTCCAAGTAATACTCGGCATGCTGATTACATTGCCGGTTGCCAAATTGCATTATCTCTTATAGTTTCAGAGATATGGACTATCGATAATTTACACCTTAGGCTCTGCTTCTAATTTGGGCCCAAATTGTAAAATGGTCTTATCTATTGGCTATTTCGTTCCAATTCACATTCCAAGTAATATTCGGCATGCTAATTACATTGCCGGTTGCCAAATTGCATTATCTCTTATAGTTTCCGAGATATGGACTATCGATAATTTACACCTTAGGCTCTGCTTCTAACTTGGGCCCAAATTGTAAAATGGTCTTATCTATTGGCGATTTCGTTCCAATTCACATTCCAAGTAATATTCGGCATGTTAATTAAATTGCCGGTTGCCAAATTGCATTATCTCTTATAGTTTCCGAGATATGGACTATCGATAATTTACACCTTAGGCTCTGCTTCTAACTTGGGCCCAAATTGTAAAATCGTCTTATCTATTGGCGATTTCGTTCCAATTCACATTCCAAGTAATAGTCGGCATGCTAATTACATTGCCGGTTGCCAAATTGCATTATCTCTTATAGTTTCCGAGATATGGACTATCGATAATTTACACCTTAGGCTCTGCTTCTAACTTGGGCCCAAATTGTAAAATGGTCTTATCTATTGGCGATTTCGTTCCAATTCACATTCCAAGTAATATTCGGCATGCTAATTACATTGCCGGTTGCCAAATTGAATTATCTCCTATAGTTTCCGAGATATGGACTATCGATAATTTACACCTAAGGCTCTGCTTCTAACTTGGGCCCAAATTGTAAAATGGTCTTACCTATTGGCGATTTCGTTCCAATTCACATTCCAAGTAATATTCGGCATACTAATTACATTGCCAGTGGCCAAGTTGCATTATCTCTTATAGTTTCCGAGATATGGACTATCGATAATTTACACCTTAGGCTCTGCTTCTAACTTGGGCCCAAATTGTAAAATGGTCTTATCTATTGGCGATTTCGTTCCAATTCACATTCCAAGTAATATTCGGCATGCTAATTACATTGCCGGTTCCCAAATTGCATTATCTCTTATAGTTTCCGAGATATGGACTATCGATTATTTTTAACCTTAGGCTCTGCTTCTAACTTGGGCCCAAACTCTAAAATGGTCTTATCTATTGGCGATTTCGTTCCAATTCACATTCCAAGTAGTATTCGGCATGCTAATTACATTGCCGGTTGCCAAATTGCATTATCTCTTATAGTTTCCGAGATATGGACTATCGATAATTTACACCTTAGGCTCTGCTTCTAACTTGGGCCCAAATTGTAAAATGGTCTTATCTATTGGCGATTTCGTCCCAATTCACATTCCAAGTAATATTCGGCATGCTAATTACATTGCCAGTTGCCAAATTGCATTATCTCTTATAGTTTTCGAGATATGCACTATGGATAATTTACACCTTAGGCTCTGCTTCTAACTTGGGCCCAAATTGTAAAATGGTCTTATCTATTGGCGATTTCGTTCCAATTCACATTCCAAGTAATATTCGGCATGCTAATTACATTGCCGGTTGCCAAATTGCATTATCTCTTATAGTTTCCGAGATATGGACTATCGATAATTTACACCTTAGGCTCTGCTTCTAACTTGGGCCCAAATTGTAAAATGGTCTTATCTATTGGCGATTTCGTTCCAATTCACATTCCAAGTAATATTCGGCATGCTAATTACATTGCCCGTTGCCAAATTGCATTATCTCTTATAGTTTCCGAGATATGGACTATCGGTAATTTACACCTTAGGCTCTGCTTCTAACTTGGGCCCAAATTGTAAAATCGTTTTATCTATTGGCGATTTCGTTCCAATTCACATTCCAAGTAATATTCGGCATGCTAATTACATTGCCGGTTGCCAAATTGCATTATCTCTTATAGTTTCCGAGATATGGACTATCGATTATTTTTAACCTTAGGCTCTGCTTCTAACTTGGGCACAAACTGTAAAATGGTCTTATCTATTGGCGATTTCGTTCCAATTCACATTCCAAGTAGTATTCGGCATGCTAATTACATTGCCGGTTGCCAAATTGCATTATCTCTTATAGTTTCCGAGATATGGACTATCAGTAATTTACACCTTAGGCTCTGCTTCTAACTTGGGCCCAAATTGTAAAATCGTCTTATCTATTGGCGATTTCGTTCCAATTCACATTCCAAGTAATATTCGGCATGCTAATTACATTGCCGGTTGCCAAATTGCATTATCTCTTATAGTTTCCGAGATATGGACTATCGATAATTTACACCTTAGGCTCTGCTTCTAACTTTTGCCCAAATTGTAAAATGGTCTTATCTATTGGCGATTTCATTCCAATTCACATTCCAAGTAATATTCGGCATGCTAATTACATTGCCGGTTGCCAAATTGCATTATCTCTTATAGTTTCCGAGATATGGACTATCGATAATTTACACCTTAGGCTCTGCTTCTAACTTGGGCCCAAATTGTAAAATGGTCTTATCTATTGGCGATTTCGTTCCAATTCACATTCCAAGTAATATTCGGCATGCTAATTACATTGCCAGTTGCCAAATTGCATTATCTCTTATAGTTTCCGAGATATGGACTATGGATAATTTACACCTTAGGCTCTGCTTCTAACTTGGACCCAAATTGTAAAATGGTCTTATCTATTGGCGATTTCGTTCCAATTCACATTCCAAGTAATATTCGGCATGCTAATTACATTGCCGGTTGCCAAATTGCATTATCTTTTATAGATTCCGAGATATGGACTATCGATAATTTACACCTTAGGCTCTGCTTCTAACTTGGGCCCAAATTGTAAAATGGCCTTATCTATTGGCGATTTCGCTCCAATTCACATTCCAAGTAATACTCGGCATGCTGATTACATTGCCGGTTGCCAAATTGCATTATCTCTTATAGTTCCAGAGATATGGACTATCGATAATTTACACCTTAGGCTCTGCTTCTAATTTGGGCCCAAATTGTAAAATATTCTTATCTATTGGCTATTTCGTTCCAATTCACATTCCAAGTAATATTCGGCATGCTAATTACATTGCCGGTTGCCAAATTGCATTATCTCTTATAGTTTCCGAGATATGGACTATCGATAATTTACACCTTAGGCTCTGCTTCTAACTTGGGCCCAAATTGTAAAATGGTCTTATCTATTGGCGATTTCGTTCCAATTCACATTCCAAGTAATATTCGGCATGTTAATTAAATTGCCGGTTGCCAAATTGCATTATCTCTTATAGTTTCCGAGATATGGACTATCGATAATTTACCCCTTAGGCTCTGCTTCTAACTTGGGCCCAAATTGTAAAATCGTCTTATCTATTGGCGATTTCGTTCCAATTCACATTCCAAGTAATAGTCGGCATGCTAATTACATTGCCGGTTGGCAAATTGCATTATCTCTTATAGTTTCCGAGATATGGACTATCGATAATTTACACCTTAGGCTCTGCTTCTAACTTGGGCCCAAATTGTAAAATGGTCTTATCTATTGGCGATTTCGTTCCAATTCACATTCCAAGTAATATTCGGCATGCTAATTACATTGCCGGTTGCCAAATTGAATTATCTCCTATAGTTTCCGAGATATGGACTATCGATAATTTACACCTAAGGCTCTGCTTCTAACTTGGGCCCAAATTGTAAAATGGTCTTACCTATTGGCGATTTCGTTCCAATTCACATTCCAAGTAATATTCGGCATACTAATTACATTGCCGGTGGCCAAGTTGCATTATCTCTTATAGTTTCCGAGATATGGACTATCGATAATTTACACCTTAGGCTCTGCTTCTAACTTGGGCCCAAATTGTAAAATGGCCTTATCTATTGGCGATTTCGCTCCAATTCACATTCCAAGTAATACTCGGCATGCTGATTACATTGCCGGTTGCCAAATTGCATTATCTCTTATAGTTTCAGAGATATGGACTATCGATAATTTACACCTTAGGCTCTGCTTCTAATTTGGGCCCAAATTGTAAAATATTCTTATCTATTGGCTATTTCGTTCCAATTCACATTCCAAGTAATATTCGGCATGCTAATTACATTGCCGGTTGCCAAATTGCATTATCTCTTATAGTTTCCGAGATATGGACTATCGATAATTTACACCTTAGGCTCTGCTTCTAACTTGGGCCCAAATTGTAAAATGGTCTTATCTATTGGCGATTTCGTTCCAATTCACATTCCAAGTAATATTCGGCATGTTAATTAAATTGCCGGTTGCCAAATTGCATTATCTCTTATAGTTTCCGAGATACGGACTATCGATAATTTACACCTTAGGCTCTGCTTCTAACTTGGGCCCAAATTGTAAAATCGTCTTATCTATTGGCGATTTCGTTCCAATTCACATTCCAAGTAATAGTCGGCATGCTAATTACATTGCCGGTTGCCAAATTGCATTATCTCTTATAGTTTCCGAGATATGGACTATCGATAATTTACACCTTAGGCTCTGCTTCTAACTTGGGCCCAAATTGTAAAATGGTCTTATCTATTGGCGATTTCGTTCCAATTCACATTCCAAGTAATATTCGGCATGCTAATTACATTGCCGGTTGCCAAATTGAATTATCTCCTATAGTTTCCGAGATATGGACTATCGATAATTTACACCTAAGGCTCTGCTTCTAACTTGGGCCCAAATTGTAAAATGGTCTTACCTATTGGCGATTTCGTTCCAATTCACATTCCAAGTAATATTCGGCATACTAATTACATTGCCGGTGGCCAAGTTGCATTATCTCTTATAGTTTCCGAGATATGGACTATCGATAATTTACACCTTAGGCTCTGCTTCTAACTTGGGCCCAAATTGTAAAATGGTCTTATCTATTGGCGATTTCGTTCTAATTCACATTCCAAGTAATATTCGGCATGCTAATTACATTGCCGGTTGCCAAATTGCATTATCTCTTATAGTTTCCGGGATATGGACTATCGATAATTTACACCTTAGGCTCTGCTTCTAACTTGGGCCCAAATTGTAAAATGGTCTTATCTATTGGCGATTTCGTTCCAATTCACATTCCAAGTAATATTCGGCATGCTAATTACATTGTCGGTTGCCAAATTGCATTATCTCTTATAGTTTCCGAGATATGGACTATCGGTAATTTACACCTTAGGCTCTGCTTCTAACTTGGGCCCAAATTGTAAAATCGTCTTATCTATTGGCGATTTCGTTCCAATTCACATTCCAAGTAATATTCGGCATGCTAATTACATTGCCGGTTGCCAAATTGCATTATCTCTTATAGTTTCCGAGATATGGACTATCGATAATTTACACTTTAGGCTCTGCTTCTAACTTGGGCCCAAATTGTAAAATGGTCTTATCTATTGGCGATTTCGTTCCAATTCACATTCCAAGTAATATTCGGCATGCTAATTACATTGCCCGTTGCCAAATTGCATTATCTCTTATAGTTTCCGAGATATAGACTATCGGTAATTTACACCTTAGGCTCTGCTTCTAACTTGGGCCCAAATTGTAAAATCGTCTTATCTATTGGCGATTTCGTTCCAATTCACATTCCAAGTAATATTCGGCATGCTAATTACATTGCTGGTTGCCAAATTGCATTATCTCTTATAGTTTCTGAGATATGGACTATCGATAATTTACACCTTAGGCTCTGCTTCTAACTTGGGCCCAAATTGTAAAATGGTCTTATCTATTGGCGATTTCGTTCCAATTCACATTCCAAGTAATATTCGGCATGCTAATTACATTGCCGGTTGCCAAATTGAATTATCTCTTATAGTTTCCGAGATATGGACTATCGATAATTTACACCTTAGGCTCTGCTTCTAACTTGGGCCCAAATTGTAAAATGGTCTTATCTATTGGCGATTTCGTTCCAATTTACATTCCAAGTGGTATTCGGCATGCTAATTACATTGCCGGTTGCCAAATTGCATTATCTCTTATAGTTTCCGAGATATGGACTATCGATAATTTACACCTTAGGCTCTGCTTCTAACTTGGGCCCAAATTGTAAAATGGTCTTATCTATTGGCGATTTCGTTCCAATTCACATTCCAAGTAATATTCGGCATGTTAATTACATTGCCGGTTGCCAAATTGCATTATCTCTTATAGTTTCCGAGATATGGACTATCGATAATTTACACCTTAGGCTCTGCTTCTTACTTGGGCCCAAATTGTAAAATGGTCTTATCTATTGGCGATTTCGTCCCAATTCACATTCCAAGTAATATTCGGCATGCTAATTACATTGCCGGTTGCGAAACTGCATTATCTCTTATAGTTTCCGAGATATGGACTATCGATAATTTACACCTTAGGCTCTGCTTCTAACTTGGGCCCAAATTGTAAAATGGTCTTATCTATTGGCGATTTCGTTCCAATTCACATTCCAAGTAATATTCGGCATGCTAATTACATTGCCGGTTGCCAAATTGCATTATCTCTTTTAATTTCCGAGATATGGACTATCGATAATTTACACCTTAGGCTCTGCTTCTAACTTGGGCCCAAATTGTAAAATGGTCTTATCTATTGGCGATTTCGTTCCAATTCACATTCCAAGTAATATTCGGCATGCTAATTACATTGCCGGTTGCCAAATTGCATTATCTCTTATAGTTTCCGAGATATGGACTATCGATAATTTACACCTTAGGCTCTGCTTCTAACTTGGGCCCAAATTGTAAAATGGCCTTATCTAATGGCGATTTCGTTCCAATTCACATTCCAAGTAATATTCGGCTTGCTAATTACATTGCCGTTTGCCAAATTGCATTATCTCTTATAGTTTCCGAGATATGGACTATCGATAATTTACACCTTAGGCTCTGCTTCTAACTTGGGCCCAAATTGTAAAGTGGTCTTATCTATTGGCGATTTCGTTCCAATTCACATTCCAAGTAATATTCGGCATGCTAATTACATTGCCGGTGGCCAAATTGAATTATCTCTTATAGTTTCCGAGATATGGACTATCGATAATTTACACCTTAGGCTCTGCTTCTAACTTGGGCCCAAATTGTAAAATGGTCTTACCTATTGGCGATTTCGTTCCAATTCACATTCCAAGTAATATTCGGCATGCTAATTACATTGCCGGTTGCCAAATTGCATTATCTCTTATAGTTTCCGAGATATGGACTATCGATAATTTACACCTTAGGCTCTGCTTCTAACTTGGGCCCAAATTGTAAAATGGTCTTATCTATTGGCGATTTCGTTCCAATTCACATTCCAAGTAATATTCGGCATGCTAATTACATTGCCGGTTGCCAAATTGCATTATCTCTTATAGTTTCCGAGATATGGACTATCGATAATTTACACCTTAGGCTCTGCTTCTAACTTGGGCCCAAATTGTAAAATGGTCTTATCTATTGGCGATTTCGTTCCAATTCACATTCCAAGTAATATTCGGCATGCTAATTACATTGCCGGTTGCCAAATTGCATTATCTCTTATAGTTTCCGAGATATGGACTATCGATAATTTACACCTTAGGCTCTGCTTCTAACTTGGGCCCAAATTGTAAAATGGTCTTATCTATTGGCGATTTCGTTCCAATTCACATTCCAAGTAATATTCGGCATGCTAATTACATTGCCGGTTGCCAAATTGCATTATCTCTTATAGTTTCCGAGATACGGACTATCGATAATTTACACCTTAGGCTCTGCTTCTAACTTGGGCCCAAATTGTAAAATGGTCTTATCTATTGGCGATTTCGTTCCAATTCACACTCCAAGTAATATTCGGCATGCTAATTACATTGCCGGTTGCGAAATTGCATTATCTCTTATAGTTTCCGAGATATGGACTATCCATAATTTACACCTTAGGCTCTGCTTCTAACTTGGGCCCAAATTGTAAAATGGTCTTATCTATTGGCGATTTCGTTCCAATTCACATTCCAAGTAATATTCGGCATGCTAATTACATTGCCGGTGGCCAAGTTGCATTATCTCTTATAGTTTCCGAGATATGGACTATCGATAATTTACACCTTAGGCTCTGCTTCTAACTTGGGCCCAAATTGTAAAATGGTCTTATCTATTGGCGAATTCGTTCCAATTCACATTCCAAGTAATATTCGGCATGCTAATTACATTGCCGGTTCCCAAATTGCATTATCTCTTATAGTTTCCGAGATATGGACTATCGATTATTTTTAACCTTAGGCTCTGCTTCTAACTTGGGCCCAAATTGTAAAATGGTCTTATCTATTGGCGATTTCATTCCAATTCACATTCCAAGTAATATTCGGCATGCTAATTACATTGCCGGTTGCCAAATTGCATTATCTCTTATAGTTTCCGAGATATGGACTATCGATAATTTACACCTTAGGCTCTGCTTCTAACTTGGGCCCAAATTGTAAAATGGTCTTATCTATTGGCGATTTCGTTCCAATTCACATTCCAAGTAATATTCGGCATGCTAATTACATTGCCGGTTGCCATATTGCATTATCTCTTATAGTTTCCGAGATATGGACTATCGGTAATTTACACCTTAGGCTCTGCTTCTAAATTGGGCCCAAATTGTAAAATCGTCTTATCTATTGGCGATTTCGTTCCAATTCACATTCCAAGTAATATTCGGCATGCTAATTACATTGCCGGTTGCCAAATTGCATTATCTCTTATAGTTTCCGAGATATGGACTATCGATAATTTACACCTTAGGCTCTGCTTCTAACTTGGGCCCAAATTGTAAAATTATCTTATCTATTGGCGATTTCATTCCAATTCACATTCCAAGTAATATTCGGCATGCTAATTACATTGCCGGTTGCCAAATTGCATTATCTCTTATAGTTTCCGAGATATGTACTATCGATAATTTACACCTTAGGCTCTGCTTCTAACTTGGGCCCAAATTGTAAAATGGTCTTATCTATTGGCGATTTCGTTCCAATTCACATTCCAAGTAATATTCGGCATGCTAATTACATTGCCGGCTGCCAAATTGCATGATCTCTTATAGTTTCCGAGATATGGACTATCGGTAATTTACACCTTAGGCTCTGCTTCTAACTTGGGCCCAAATTGTAAAGTGGTCTTATCTATTGGCGATTTCGTTCCAATTCACATTCCAAGTAATATTCGGCATGCTAATTACATTGCCGGTGGCCAAATTGAATTATCTCTTATAGTTTCCGAGATATGGACTATCGATAATTTACACCTTAGGCTCTGCTTCTAACTTGGGCCCAAATTGTAAAATGGTCTTACCTATTGGCGATTTCGTTCCAATTCACATTCCAAGTAATATTCGGCATGCTAATTACATTGCCGGTTGCCAAATTGCATTATCTCTTATAGTTTCCGAGATATGGACTATCGATAATTTACACCTTAGGCTCTGCTTCTAACTTGGGCCCAAATTGTAAAATGGTCTTATCTATTGGCGATTTCGTTCCAATTCACATTCCAAGTAATATTCGGCATGCTAATTACATTGCCGGTTGCCAAATTGCATTATCTCTTATAGTTTCCGAGATATGGACTATCGATAATTTACACCTTAGGCTCTGCTTCTAACTTGGGCCCAAATTGTAAAATTATCTTATCTATTGGCGATTTCATTCCAATTCACATTCCAAGTAATATTCGGCATGCTAATTACATTGCCGGTTGCCAAATTGCATTATCTCTTATAGTTTCCGAGATATGTACTATCGATAATTTACACCTTAGGCTCTGCTTCTAACTTGGGCCCAAATTGTAAAATGGTCTTATCTATTGGCGATTTCGTTCCAATTCACATTCCAAGTAATATTCGGCTTGCTAATTACATTGCCGTTTGCCAAATTGCATTATCTCTTATAGTTTCCGAGATATGGACTATCGATAATTTACACCTTAGGCTCTGCTTCTAACTTGGGCCCAAATTGTAAAGTGGTCTTATCTATTGGCGATTTCGTTCCAATTCACATTCCAAGTAATATTCGGCATGCTAATTACATTGCCGGTGGCCAAATTGAATTATCTCTTATAGTTTCCGAGATATGGACTATCGATAATTTACACCTTAGGCTCTGCTTCTAACTTGGGCCCAAATTGTAAAATGGTCTTACCTATTGGCGATTTCGTTCCAATTCACATTCCAAGTAATATTCGGCATGCTAATTACATTGCCGGTTGCCAAATTGCATTATCTCTTATAGTTTCCGAGATATGGACTATCGATAATTTACACCTTAGGCTCTGCTTCTAACTTGGGCCCAAATTGTAAAATGGTCTTATCTATTGGCGATTTCGTTCCAATTCACATTCCAAGTAATATTCGGCATGCTAATTACATTGCCGGTTGCCAAATTGCATTATCTCTTATAGTTTCCGAGATATGGACTATCGATAATTTACACCTTAGGCTCTGCTTCTAACTTGGGCCCAAATTGTAAAATGGTCTTATCTATTGGCGATTTCGTTCCAATTCACATTCCAAGTAATATTCGGCATGCTAATTACATTGCCGGTTGCCAAATTGCATTATCTCTTATAGTTTCCGAGATATGGACTATCGATAATTTACACCTTAGGCTCTGCTTCTAACTTGGGCCCAAATTGTAAAATGGTCTTATCTATTGGCGATTTCGTTCCAATTCACATTCCAAGTAATATTCGGCATGCTAATTACATTGCCGGTTGCCAAATTGCATTATCTCTTATAGTTTCCGAGATACGGACTATCGATAATTTACACCTTAGGCTCTGCTTCTAACTTGGGCCCAAATTGTAAAATGGTCTTATCTATTGGCGATTTCGTTCCAATTCACACTCCAAGTAATATTCGGCATGCTAATTACATTGCCGGTTGCGAAATTGCATTATCTCTTATAGTTTCCGAGATATGGACTATCCATAATTTACACCTTAGGCTCTGCTTCTAACTTGGGCCCAAATTGTAAAATGGTCTTATCTATTGGCGATTTCGTTCCAATTCACATTCCAAGTAATATTCGGCATGCTAATTACATTGCCGGTGGCCAAGTTGCATTATCTCTTATAGTTTCCGAGATATGGACTATCGATAATTTACACCTTAGGCTCTGCTTCTAACTTGGGCCCAAATTGTAAAATGGTCTTATCTATTGGCGAATTCGTTCCAATTCACATTCCAAGTAATATTCGGCATGCTAATTACATTGCCGGTTCCCAAATTGCATTATCTCTTATAGTTTCCGAGATATGGACTATCGATTATTTTTAACCTTAGGCTCTGCTTCTAACTTGGGCCCAAATTGTAAAATGGTCTTATCTATTGGCGATTTCAATCCAATTCACATTCCAAGTAATATTCGGCATGCTAATTACATTGCCGGTTGCCAAATTGCATTATCTCTTATAGTTTCCGAGATATGGACTATCGATAATTTACACCTTAGGCTCTGCTTCTAACTTGGGCCCAAATTGTAAAATGGTCTTATCTATTGGCGATTTCGTTCCAATTCACATTCCAAGTAATATTCGGCATGCTAATTACATTGCCGGTTGCCATATTGCATTATCTCTTATAGTTTCCGAGATATGGACTATCGGTAATTTACACCTTAGGCTCTGCTTCTAAATTGGGCCCAAATTGTAAAATCGTCTTATCTATTGGCGATTTCGTTCCAATTCACATTCCAAGTAATATTCGGCATGCTAATTACATTGCCGGTTGCCAAATTGCATTATCTCTTATAGTTTCCGAGATATGGACTATCGATAATTTACACCTTAGGCTCTGCTTCTAACTTGGGCCCAAATTGTAAAATTATCTTATCTATTGGCGATTTCATTCCAATTCACATTCCAAGTAATATTCGGCATGCTAATTACATTGCCGGTTGCCAAATTGCATTATCTCTTATAGTTTCCGAGATATGTACTATCGATAATTTACACCTTAGGCTCTGCTTCTAACTTGGGCCCAAATTGTAAAATGGTCTTATCTATTGGCGATTTCGTTCCAATTCACATTCCAAGTAATATTCGGCATGCTAATTACATTGCCGGCTGCCAAATTGCATGATCTCTTATAGTTTCCGAGATATGGACTATCGGTAATTTACACCTTAGGCTCTGCTTCTAACTTGGGCCCAAATTGTAAAATCGTCTTATCTATTGGCGATTTCGTTCCAATTCACATTCCAAGTAATATTCGGCATGCTAATTACATTGCCGGTTGCCAAATTGAATTATCTCTTATAGTTTCCGAGATATGGACTATCGATAATTTACACCTTGGGTTCTGCTTCTAACTTGAGCCCAAATTGTAAAATGGTCTTATCTATTGGCGATTTCGTTCCAATTCACATTCCAAGTGGTATTCGGCATGCTAATTACATTGCCGGTTGCCAAATTGCATTATCTCTTATAGTTTCCGAGATATGGACTATCGATAATTTACACCTTAGGCTCTGCTTCTAACTTGGGCCCAAATTGTAAAATGGTCTTATCTATTGGCGATTTCGTTCCAATTCACATTCCAAGTAATATTCGGCATGCTAATTACATTGCCGGTTGCCAAATTGCATTATCTCTTATAGTTTCCGAGATATGGACTATCGATAATTTACACCTTAGGCTCTGCTTCTAACTTGGGCCCAAATTGTAAAATGGTCTTATCTATTGGCGATTTCGCCCCAATTCACATTCCAAGTAATATTCGGCATGCTAATTACATTGCCGGTTGCGAAACTGCATTATCTCTTATAGTTTCCGAGATATGGACTATCGATAATTTACACCTTAGGCTCTGCTTCTAACTTGGGCCCAAATTGTAAAATGGTCTTATCTATTGGCGATTTCATCCCAATTCACATTCCAAGTAATATTCGGCATGCTAATTACATTGCCGGTTGCGAAACTGCATTATCTCTTATAGTTTCCGAGATATGGACTATCGATAATTTACACCTTAGGCTCTGCTTCTAACTTGGGCCCAAATTGTAAAATGGTCATATCTATTGGCGATTTCGTTCCAATTCACATTCCAAGTAATATTCGGCATGCTAATTACATTGCCGGTTGCCAAATTGCATTATCTCTTTTAGTTTCCGAGATATGGACTATCGATAATTTACACCTTAGGCTCTGCTTCTAACTTGGGCCCAAATTGTAAAATGGTCTTATCTATTGGCGATATCGTTCCAATTCACATTCCAAGTAATATTCGGCATGCTAATTACATTGCCGGTTGCCAAATTGCATTATCTCCTATAGTTTCCGAGATATGGACTATCGATAATTTACACCTTAGGCTCTGCTTCTAACTTGGGCCCAAATTGTAAAATGGCCTTATCTATTGGCGATTTCGTTCCAATTCACATTCCAAGTAATATTCGGCATGCTAATTACATTTCCGGTTGCCAAATTGCATTATCTCTTATAGTTTCCGAGATATGGACTATCGATAATTTACACCTTAGGCTCTGCTTCTAACTTGGGCCCAAATTGTAAAATGGTGTTATCTGTTGGCGATTTCGTTCCAATTCACATTCCAAGTAATATTCGGCATGCTAATTACATTGCCGGTGGCCAAATTGAATTATCTCTTATAGTTTCCGAGATATGGACTATCGATAATTTACACCTTAGGCTCTGCTTCTAACTTGGGCCCAAATTGTAAAATGGTCTTACCTATTGGCGATTTCGTTCCAATTCACATTCCAAGTAATATTCGGCATGCTAATTACATTGCCGGTTGCCAAATTGCATTATCTCTTATAGTTTCCGAGATATGGACTATCGATAATTTACACCTTAGGCTCTGCTTCTAACTTGGGCCCAAATTGTAAAATGGTCTTATCTATTGGCGATTTCGTTCCAATTCACATTCCAAGTAATATTCGGCATGCTAATTACATTGCCGGTTGCCAAATTGCATTATCTCTTATAGTTTCCGAGATATGGACTATCGATAATTTACACCTTAGGCTCTGCTTCTAACTTGGGCCCAAATTGTAATATGGTCTTACCTATTGGCGATTTCGTTCCAATTCAAATTCCAAGTAATATTCGGCATGCTAATTACATTGCCGGTTGCCAAATTGCATTATCTCTTATAGTTTCCGAGATATGGACTATCGATAATTTACACCTTAGGCTCTGCTTCTAACTTGGGCCCAAATTGTAAAATGGTCTTATCTATTGGCGATTTCGTCCCAATTCACATTCCAAGTAATATTCGGCATGCTAATTACATTGCCAGTTGCCAAATTGCATTATCTCTTATAGTTTCCGAGATATGGACTATCGATAATTTACACCTTAGGCTCTGCTTCTAACTTGGGCCCAAATTGTAAAATGGTCTTATCTATTGGCGATTTCGCCCCAATTCACATTCCAAGTAATATTCGGCATGCTAATTACATTGCCCGTTGCGAAACTGCATTATCTCTTATAGTTTCCGAGATATGGACTATCGATAATTTACACCTTAGGCTCTGCTTCTAACTTGGGCCCAAATTGTAAAATGGTCTTATCTATTGGCGATTTCATCCCAATTCACATTCCAAGTAATATTCGGCATGCTAATTACATTGCCGGTTGCGAAACTGCATTATCTCTTATAGTTTCCGAGATATGGACTATCGATAATTTACACCTTAGGCTCTGCTTCTAACTTGGGCCCAAATTGTAAAATGGTCATATCTATTGGCGATTTTGTTCCAATTCACATTCCAAGTAATATTCGGCATGCTAATTACATTGCCGGTTGCCAAATTGCATTATCTCTTTTAGTTTCCGAGATATGGACTATCGATAATTTACACCTTAGGCTCTGCTTCTAACTTGGGCCCAAATTGTAAAATGGTCTTATCTATTGGCGATATCGTTCCAATTCACATTCCAAGTAATATTCGGCATGCTAATTACATTGCCGGTTGCCAAATTGCATTATCTCCTATAGTTTCCGAGATATGGACTATCGATAATTTACACCTTAGGCTCTGCTTCTAACTTGGGCCCAAATTGTAAAATGGCCTTATCTATTGGCGATTTCGTTCCAATTCACATTCCAAGTAATATTCGGCATGCTAATTACATTTCCGGTTGCCAAATTGCATTATCTCTTATAGTTTCCGAGATATGGACTATCGATAATTTACACCTTAGGCTCTGCTTCTAACTTGGGCCCAAATTGTAAAATGGTGTTATCTATTGGCGATTTCGTTCCAATTCACATTCCAAGTAATATTCGGCATGCTAATTACATTGCCGGTGGCCAAATTGAATTATCTCTTATAGTTTCCGAGATATGGACTATCGATAATTTACACCTTAGGCTCTGCTTCTAACTTGGGCCCAAATTGTAAAATGGTCTTACCTATTGGCGATTTCGTTCCAATTCACATTCCAAGTAATATTCGGCATGCTAATTACATTGCCGGTTGCCAAATTGCATTATCTCTTATAGTTTCCGAGATATGGACTATCGATAATTTACACCTTAGGCTCTGCTTCTAACTTGGGCCCAAATTGTAAAATGGTCTTATCTATTGGCGATTTCGTTCCAATTCACATTCCAAGTAATATTCGGCATGCTAATTACATTGCCGGTTGCCAAATTGCATTATCTCTTATAGTTTCCGAGATATGGACTATCGATAATTTACACCTTAGGCTCTGCTTCTAACTTGGGCCCAAATTGTAATATGGTCTTATCTATTGGCGATTTCGTTCCAATTCAAATTCCAAGTAATATTCGGCATGCTAATTACATTGCCGGTTGCCAAATTGCATTATCTCTTATAGTTTCCGAGATATGGACTATCGATAATTTACACCTTAGGCTCTGCTTCTAACTTGGGCCCAAATTGTAAAATGGTCTTATCTATTGGCGATTTCGTCCCAATTCACATTCCAAGTAATATTCGGCATGCTAATTACATTGCCAGTTGCCAAATTGCATTATCTCTTATAGTTTCCGAGATATGGACTATCGATAATTTACACCTTAGGCTCTGCTTCTAACTTGGGCCCAAATTGTAAAATGGTCTTATCTATTGGCGATTTCGTTCTAATTCACATTCCAAGTAATATTCGGCATGCTAATTACATTGCCGGTTGCCAAATTGCATTATCTCTTATAGTTTCCGAGATACGGACTATCGATAATTTACACCTTAGGCTCTGCTTCTAACTTGGGCCCAAACTCTAAAATGGTCTTATCTATTGGCGATTTCGTTCCAATTCACATTCCAAGTAGTATTCGGCATGCTAATTACATTGCCGGTTGCCAAATTGCATTATCTCTTATAGTTTCCGAGATATGGACTATCGATAATTTACACCTTAGGCTCTGCTTCTAACTTGGGCCCAAATTGTAAAATGGTCTTATGTATTGGCGATTTCGTCCCAATTCACATTCCAAGTAATATTCGGCATGCTAATTACATTGCCAGTTGCCAAATTGCATTATCTCTTATAGTTTTCGAGATATGGACTATGGATAATTTACACCTTAGGCTCTGCTTCTAACTTGGGCCCAAATTGTAAAATGGTCTTATCTATTGGCGATTTCATTCCAATTCACATTCCAAGTAATATTCGGCATGCTAATTACATTGCCGGTTGCCAAATTGCATTATCTCTTATAGTTTCCGGGATATGGACTATCGATAATTTACACCTTAGGCTCTGCTTCTAACTTGGGCCCAAATTGTAAAATGGTCTTATCTATTGGCGATTTCGTTCCAATTCACATTACAAGTAATATTCGGCATGCTAATTACATTGTCGGTTGCCAAATTGCATTATCTCTTATAGTTTCCGAGATATGGACTATCGGTAATTTACACCTTAGGCTCTGCTTCTAACTTGGGCCCAAATTGTAAAATCGTCTTATCTATTGGCGATTTCGTTCCAATTCACATTCCAAGTAATATTCGGCATGCTAATTACATTGCCGGTTGCCAAATTGCATTATCTCTTATAGTTTCCGAGATATGGACTATCGATAATTTACACCTTAGGCTCTGCTTCTAACTTGGGCCCAAATTGTAAAATGGTCTTATCTATTGGCGATTTCGTTCCAATTCACATTCCAAGTATTATTCGGCATGCTAATTACATTGCCCGTTGCCAAATTGCATTATCTCTTATAGTTTCCGAGATATGGACTATCGGTAATTTACACCTTAGGCTCTGCTTCTAACTTGGGCCCAAATTGTAAAATCGTCTTATCTATTGGCGATTTCGTTCCTATTCACATTCCAAGTAATATTCGGCATGCTAATTACATTGCCGGTTGCCAAATTGCATTATCTCTTATAGTTTCCGAGATATGGACTATCGATAATTTACACCTTAGGCTCTGCTTCTAACTTGGGCCCAAATTGTAAAATGGTCTTATCTATTGGCGATTTCGTTCCAATTCACATTTCAAGTAATATTCGGCATGCTAATTACATTGCCGGTTGCCAAATTGCATTATCTCTTATAGTTTCCGAGATATGGACTATCGATAATTTACACCTTAGGCTCTGCTTCTAACTTGGGCCCAAATTGTAAAATGGTGTTATCTATTGGCGATTTCGTTCCAATTCACATTCCAAGTAATATTCGGCATGCTAATTACATTGCCGGTGGCCAAATTGAATTATCTCTTATAGTTTCCGAGATATGGACTATCGATAATTTACACCTTAGGCTCTGCTTCTAACTTGGGCCCAAATTGTAAAATGGTCTTACCTATTGGCGATTTCGTTCCAATTCACATTCCAAGTAATATTCGGCATGCTAATTACATTGCCGGTTGCCAAATTGCATTATCTCTTATAGTTTCCGAGATATGGACTATCGATAATTTACACCTTAGGCTCTGCTTCTAACTTGGGCCCAAATTGTAAAATGGTCTTATCTATTGGCGATTTCGTTCCAATTCACATTCCAAGTAATATTCGGCATGCTAATTACATTGCCGGTTGCCAAATTGCATTATCTCTTATAGTTTCCGAGATATGGACTATCGATAATTTACACCTTAGGCTCTGCTTCTAACTTGGGCCCAAATTGTAAAATGGTCTTATCTATTGGCGATTTCGTCCCAATTCACATTCCAAGTAATATTCGGCATGCTAATTACATTGCCAGTTGCCAAATTGCATTATCTCTTATAGTTTCCGAGATATGGACTATCGATAATTTACACCTTAGGCTCTGCTTCTAACTTGGGCCCAAATTGTAAAATGGTCTTATCTATTGGCGATTTCGTTCTAATTCACATTCCAAGTAATATTCGGCATGCTAATTACATTGCCGGTTGCCAAATTGCATTATCTCTTATAGTTTCCGAGATACGGACTATCGATAATTTACACCTTAGGCTCTGCTTCTAACTTGGGCCCAAACTCTAAAATGGTCTTATCTATTGGCGATTTCGTTCCAATTCACATTCCAAGTAGTATTCGGCATGCTAATTACATTGCCGGTTGCCAAATTGCATTATCTCTTATAGTTTCCGAGATATGGACTATCGATAATTTACACCTTAGGCTCTGCTTCTAACTTGGGCCCAAATTGTAAAATGGTCTTATCTATTGGCGATTTCGTCCCAATTCACATTCCAAGTAATATTCGGCATGCTAATTACATTGCTAGTTGCCAAATTGCATTATCTCTTATAGTTTTCGAGATATGGACTATGGATAATTTACACCTTAGGCTCTGCTTCTAACTTGGGCCCAAATTGTAAAATGGTCTTATCTATTGGCGATTTCATTCCAATTCACATTCCAAGTAATATTCGGCATGCTAATTACATTGCCGGTTGCCAAATTGCATTATCTCTTATAGTTTCCGGGATATGGACTATCGATTATTTACACCTTAGGCTCTGCTTCTAACTTGGGCCCAAATTGTAAAATGGTCTTATCTATTGGCGATTTCGTTCCAATTCACATTACAAGTAATATTCGGCATGCTAATTACATTGTCGGTTGCCAAATTGCATTATCTCTTATAGTTTCCGAGATATGGACTATCGGTAATTTACACCTTAGGCTCTGCTTCTAACTTGGGCCCAAATTGTAAAATCGTCTTATCTATTGGCGATTTCGTTCCAATTCACATTCCAAGTAATATTCGGCATGCTAATTACATTGCCGGTTGCCAAATTGCATTATCTCTTATAGTTTCCGAGATATGGACTATCGATAATTTACACCTTAGGCTCTGCTTCTAACTTGGGCCCAAATTGTAAAATGGTCTTATCTATTGGCGATTTCGTTCCAATTCACATTCCAAGTATTATTCGGCATGCTAATTACATTGCCCGTTGCCAAATTGCATTATCTCTTATAGTTTCCGAGATATGGACTATCGGTAATTTACACCTTAGGCTCTGCTTCTAACTTGGGCCCAAATTGTAAAATCGTCTTATCTATTGGCGATTTCGTTCCAATTCACATTCCAAGTAATATTCGGCATGCTAATTACATTGCCGGTTGCCAAATTGCATTATCTCTTATAGTTTCCGAGATATGGACTATCGATAATTTACACCTTAGGCTCTGCTTCTAACTTGGGCCCAAATTGTAAAATGGTCTTATCTATTGGCGATTTCGTTCCAATTCACATTTCAAGTAATATTCGGCATGCTAATTACATTGCCGGTTGCCAAATTGAATTATCTCTTATAGTTTCCGAGATATGGACTATCGATAATTTACACCTTAGGCTCTGCTTCTAACTTGGGCCCAAATTGTAAAATGGTCTTATCTATTGGCGATTTCGTTCCAATTTACATTCCAAGTGGTATTCGGCATGCTAATTACATTGCCGGTTGCCAAATTGCATTATCTCTTATAGTTTCCGAGATATGGACTATCGATAATTTACACCTTAGGCTCTGCTTCTAACTTGGGCCCAAATTGTAAAATGGTCTTATCTATTGGCGATTTCGTCCCAATTCACATTCCAAGTAATATTCGGCATGCTAATTACATTGCCGGTTGCGAAACTGCATTATCTCTTATAGTTTCCGAGATATGGACTATCGATAATTTACACCTTAGGCTCTGTTTCTAACTTGGGCCCAAATTGTAAAATGGTCTTATCTATTGGCGATTTCGTTCCAATTCACATTCCAAGTAATATTCGGCATGCTAATTACATTGCCGGTTGCCAAATTGCATTATCTCTTTTAATTTCCGAGATATGGAGTATCGATAATTTACACCTTAGGCTCTGCTTCTAACTTGGGCCCAAATTGTAAAATGGTCTTATCTATTGGCGATTTCGTTCCAATTCACATTCCAAGTAATATTCGGCATGCTAATTACATTGCCGGTTGCCAAATTGCATTATCTCTTATAGTTTCCGAGATATGGACTATCGATAATTTACACCTTAGGCTCTGCTTCTAACTTGGGCCCAAATTGTAAAATGGCCTTATCTAATGGCGATTTCGTTCCAATTCACACTCCAAGTAATATTCGGCATGCTAATTACATTGCCGTTTGCCAAATTGCATTATCTCTTATAGTTTCCGAGATATGGACTATCGATAATTTACACCTTAGGCTCTGCTTCTAACTTGGGCCCAAATTGTAAAGTGGTCTTATCTATTGGCGATTTCGTTCCAATTCACATTCCAAGTAATATTCGGCATGCTAATTACATTGCCGGTGGCCAAATTGAATTATCTCTTATAGTTTCCGAGATATGGACTATCGATAATTTACACCTTAGGCTCAGCTTCTAACTTGGGCCCAAATTGTAAAATGGTCTTACCTATTGGCGATTTCGTTCCAATTCACATTCCAAGTAATATTCGGCATGCTAATTACATTGCCGGTTGCCAAATTGCATTATCTCTTATAGTTTCCGAGATATGGACTATCGATAATTTACACCTTAGGCTCTGCTTCTAACTTGGGCCCAAATTGTAAAATGGTCTTATCTATTGGCGATTTCGTTCCAATTCACATTCCAAGTAATATTCGGCATGCTAATTACATTGCCGGTTGCCAAATTGCATTATCTCTTATAGTTTCCGAGATACGGACTATCGATAATTTACACCTTAGGCTCTGCTTCTAACTTGGGCCCAAATTGTAAAATGGTCTTATCTATTGGCGATTTCGTTCCAATTCACACTCCAAGTAATATTCGGCATGCTAATTACATTGCCGGTTGCGAAATTGCATTATCTCTTATAGTTTCCGAGATATGGACTATCCATAATTTACACCTTAGGCTCTGCTTCTAACTTGGGCCCAAATTGTAAAATGGTCTTATCTATTGGCGATTTCGTTCCAATTCACATTCCAAGTAATATTCGGCATGCTAATTACATTGCCGGTGGCCAAGTTGCATTATCTCTTATAGTTTCCGAGATATGGACTATCGATAATTTACACCTTAGGCTCTGCTTCTAACTTGGGCCCAAATTGTAAAATGGTCTTATCTATTGGCGAATTCGTTCCAATTCACATTCCAAGTAATATTCGGCATGCTAATTACATTGCCGGTTCCCAAATTGCATTATCTCTTATAGTTTCCGAGATATGGACTATCGATTATTTTTAACCTTAGGCTCTGCTTCTAACTTGGGCCCAAATTGTAAAATGGTCTTATCTATTGGCGATTTCATTCCAATTCACATTCCAAGTAATATTCGGCATGCTAATTACATTGCCGGTTGCCAAATTGCATTATCTCTTATAGTTTCCGAGATATGGACTATCGATAATTTACACCTTAGGCTCTGCTTCTAACTTGGGCCCAAATTGTAAAATGGTCTTATCTATTGGCGATTTCGTTCCAATTCACATTCCAAGTAATATTCGGCATGCTAATTACATTGCCGGTTGCCATATTGCATTATCTCTTATAGTTTCCGAGATATGGACTATCGGTAATTTACACCTTAGGCTCTGCTTCTAAATTGGGCCCAAATTGTAAAATCGTCTTATCTATTGGCGATTTCGTTCCAATTCACATTCCAAGTAATATTCGGCATGCTAATTACATTGCCGGTTGCCAAATTGCATTATCTCTTATAGTTTCCGAGATATGGACTATCGATAATTTACACCTTAGGCTCTGCTTCTAACTTGGGCCCAAATTGTAAAATTATCTTATCTATTGGCGATTTCATTCCAATTCACATTCCAAGTAATATTCGGCATGCTAATTACATTGCCGGTTGCCAAATTGCATTATCTCTTATAGTTTCCGAGATATGTACTATCGATAATTTACACCTTGGGCTCTGCTTCTAACTTGGGCCCAAATTGTAAAATGGTCTTATCTATTGGCGATTTCGTTCCAATTCACATTCCAAGTAATATTCGGCATGCTAATTACATTGCCGGCTGCCAAATTGCATTATCTCTTATAGTTTCCGAGATATGGACTATCGGTAATTTACACCTTAGGCTCTGCTTCTAACTTGGGCCCAAATTGTAAAATCGTCTTATCTATTGGCGATTTCGTTCCAATTCACATTCCAAGTAATATTCGGCATGCTAATTACATTGCCGGTTGCCAAATTGCATTATCTCTTATAGTTTCCGAGATATGGACTATCGATAATTTACACCTAAGGCTCTGCTTCTAACTTGGGCCCAAATTGTAAAATGGTCTTATCTATTGGCGATTTCGTTCCAATTCACATTCCAAGTAATATTCGGCATGCTAATTACATTGCCGGTTGCCAAATTGAATTATCTCTTATAGTTTCCGAGATATGGACTATCGATAATTTACACCTTAGGCTCTGCTTCTAACTTGGGCCCAAATTGTAAAATGGTCTTATCTATTGGCGATTTCGCCCCAATTCACATTCCAAGTAATATTCGGCATGCTAATTACATTGCCGGTTGCGAAACTGCATTATCTCTTATAGTTTCCGAGATATGGACTATCGATAATTTACACCTTAGGCTCTGCTTCTAACTTGGGCCCAAATTGTAAAATGGTCTTATCTATTGGCGATTTCATCCCAATTCACATTCCAAGTAATATTCGGCATGCTAATTACATTGCCGGTTGCGAAACTGCATTATCTCTTATAGTTTCCGAGATATGGACTATCGATAATTTACACCTTAGGCTCTGCTTCTAACTTGGGCCCAAATTGTAAAATGGTCATATCTATTGGCGATTTCGTTCCAATTCACATTCCAAGTAATATTCGGCATGCTAATTACATTGCCGGTTGCCAAATTGCATTATCTCTTTTAGTTTCCGAGATATGGACTATCGATAATTTACACCTTAGGCTCTGCTTCTAACTTGGGCCCAAATTGTAAAATGGTCTTATCTATTGGCGATATCGTTCCAATTCACATTCCAAGTAATATTCGGCATGCTAATTACATTGCCGGTTGCCAAATTGCATTATCTCTTATAGTTTCCGAGATATGGACTATCGATAATTTACACCTTAGGCTCTGCTTCTAACTTGGGCCCAAATTGTAAAATGGTCTTATCTATTGGCGATATCGTTCCAATTCACATTCCAAGTAATATTCGGCATGCTAATTACATTGCCGGTTGCCAAATTGCTTTATCTCTTATAGTTTCCGAGATATGGACTATCGATAATTTACACCTTAGGCTCTGCTTCTAACTTGGGAACAAATTGTAAAATGGTCTTACCTATTGGCGATTTCGTTCCAATTCACATTCCAAGTAATATTCGGCATGCTAATTACATTGCCGGTTGCCAAATTGCATTATCTCTTATAGTTTCCGAGATATGGACTATCGATAATTTACACCTTAGGCTCTGCTTCTAACTTGGGCCCAAATTGTAAAATGGTCTTATCTATTGGCGATTTCGTTCCAATTCACATTCCAAGTAATATTCGGCATGCTAATTACATTGCCGGTTGCCAAATTGCATTATCTCTTATAGTTTCCGAGATATGGACTATCGATAATTTACACCTTAGGCTCTGCTTCTAACTTGGGCCCAAATTGTAATATGGTCTTATCTATTGGCGATTTCGTTCCAATTCAAATTCCAAGTAATATTCGGCATGCTTATTACATTGCCGGTTGCCAAATTGCATTATCTCTTATAGTTTCCGAGATATGGACTATCGATAATTTACACCTTAGGCTCTGCTTCTAACTTGGGCCCAAATTGTAAAATGGTCTTATCTATTGGCGATTTCGTTCTAATTCACATTCCAAGTAATATTCGGCATGCTAATTACATTGCCGGTTGCCAAATTGCATTATCTCTTATAGTTTCCGAGATACGGACTATCGATAATTTACACCTTAGGCTCTGCTTCTAACTTGGGCCCAAATTGTAAAATGGTCTTATCTATTGACGATTTCGTTCCAATTCACACTCCAAGTAATATTCGGCATGCTAATTACATTGCCGGTTGCGAAATTGCATTATCTCTTATAGTTTCCGAGATATGGACTATCCATAATTTACACCTTAGGCTCTGCTTCTAACTTGGGCCCAAATTGTAAAATGGTCTTATCTATTGGCGATTTCGTTCCAAATCACATTCCAAGTAATATTCGGCATGCTAATTACATTGCCGGTTGCCAAATTGCATTATCTCTTATAGTTTCCGAGATATGGACTATGGATAATTTACACCTTAGGCTCTGCTTCTAACTTGGGCCCAAATTGTAAAATGGTCTTATCTATTGGCGATTTCGTTCCAATTCACATTCCAAGTAATATTCGGCATGCTAATTACATTGCCGTTTGCCAAATTGCATTATCTCTTATAGTTTCCGAGATATTGACTATCGATAATTTACACCTTAGGCTCTGCTTCTAACTTGGGCCCAAATTGTAAAATGGTCTTATCTATTGGCGATTTCGTTCCAATTCACATTCCAAGTATTATTCGGCATGCTAATTACATTGCCGGTGGCCAAGTTGCATTATCTCTTATAGTTTCCGAGATATGGACTATCGATAATTTACACCTTAGGCTCTGCTTCTAACTTGGGCCCAAATTGTAAAATGGTCTTATCTATTGGCGATTTCGTTCCAATTCACATTCCAAGTAATATTCGGCATGCTAATTACATTGCCGGTTGCCAAATTGCATTATCTCTTTTAGTTTCCGAGATATGGACTATCGATTATTTTTACCTTAGGCTCTGCTTCTAACTTGGGCCCAAACTGTAAAATGGTCTTATCTATTGGCGATATCGTTCCAATTCACATTCCAAGTAGTATTCGGCATGCTAATTACATTGCCGGTTGCCAAATTGCATTATCTCTTATAGTTTCCGAGATATGGACTATCGATAATTTACACCTTAGGCTCTGCTTCTAACTTGGGCCCAAATTGTAAAATGGTCTTATCTATTGGCGATTTCGTCCCAATTCACATTCCAAGTAATATTCGGCATGCTAATTACATTGCCAGTTGCCAAATTGCATTATCTCTTATAGTTTCCGAGATATGGACTATGGATAATTTACACCTTAGGCTCTGCTTCTAACTTAGGCCCAAATTGTAAAATGGTCTTATCTATTGGCGATTTCATTCCAATTCACATTCCAAGTAATATTCGGCATGCTAATTACATTGCCGGTTGCCAAATTGCATTATCTCTTATAGTTTCCGAGATATGGACTATCGATAATTTACACCTTAGGCTCTGCTTCTAACTTGGGCCCAAATTGTAATATGGTCTTATCTATTGGCGATTTCGTTCCAATTCAAATTCCAAGTAATATTCGGCATGCTAATTACATTGCCGGTTGCCAAATTGTATTATCTCTTATGGTTTCCGAGATATGGACTATCGATAATTTACACCTTAGGCTCTGCTTCTAACTTGGGCCCAAATTGTAAAATGGTCTTATCTATTGGCGATTTCGTTCTAATTCACATTCCAAGTAATATTCGGCATGCTAATTACATTGCCGGTTGCCAAATTGCATTATCTCTTATAGTTTCCGAGATACGGACTATCGATAATTTACACCTTAGGCTCTGCTTCTAACTTGGGCCCAAATTGTAAAATGGTCTTATCTATTGACGATTTCGTTCCAATTCACACGCCAAGTAATATTCGGCATGCTAATTACATTGCCGGTTGCGAAATTGCATTATCTCTTATAGTTTCCGAGATATGGACTATCCATAATTTACACCTTGGGCTCTGCTTCTAACTTGGGCCCAAATTGTAAAATGGTCTTATCTATTGGCGATTTCGTTCCAATTCACATTCCAAGTAATATTCGGCATGCTAATTACATTGCCGGTTGCCAAATTGCATTATCTCTTATAGTTTCCGAGATATGGACTATGGATAATTTACACCTTAGGCTCTGCTTCTAACTTGGGCCCAAATTGTAAAATGGTCTTATCTATTGGCGATTTCGTTCCAATTCACATTCCAAGTAATATTCGGCATGCTAATTACATTGCCGTTTGCCAAATTGCATTATCTCTTATAGTTTCCGAGATATTGACTATCGATAATTTACACCTTAGGCTCTGCTTCTAACTTGGGCCCAAATTGTAAAATGGTCTTATCTATTGGCGATTTCGTTCCAATTCACATTCCAAGTATTATTCGGCATGCTAATTACATTGCCGGTGGCCAAGTTGCATTATCTCTTATAGTTTCCGAGATATGGACTATCGATAATTTACACCTTAGGCTCTGCTTCTAACTTGGGCCCAAATTGTAAAATGGTCTTATCTATTGGCGATTTCGTTCCAATTCACATTCCAAGTAATATTCGGCATGCTAATTACATTGCCGGTTGCCAAATTGCATTATCTCTTTTAGTTTCCGAGATATGGACTATCGATTATTTTTAACCTTAGGCTCTGCTTCTAACTTGGGCCCAAACTGTAAAATGGTCTTATCTATTGGCGATATCGTTCCAATTCACATTCCAAGTAGTATTCGGCATGCTAATTACATTGCCGGTTGCCAAATTGCATTATCTCTTATAGTTTCCGAGATATGGACTATCGATAATTTACACCTTAGGCTCTGCTTCTAACTTGGGCCCAAATTGTAAAATGGTCTTATCTATTGGCGATTTCGTCCCAATTCACATTCCAAGCAATATTCGGCATGCTAATTACATTGCCAGTTGCCAAATTGCATTATCTCTTATAGTTTCCGAGATATGGACTATGGATAATTTACAGCTTAGGCTCTGCTTCTAACTTAGGCCCAAATTGTAAAATGGTCTTATCTATTGGCGATTTCATTCCAATTCACATTCCAAGTAATATTCGGCATGCTAATTACATTGCCGGTTGCCAAATTGCATTATCTCTTATAGTTTCCGAGATATGGACTATCGATAATTTACACCTTAGGCTCTGCTTCTAACTTGGGCCCAAATTGTAAAATGGTCTTATCTATTGGAGATTTCGTTCCAATTCACATTCCAAGTAATATTCGGCACGCTAATTACATTGCCGGTTGCCAAATTGCATTATCTCTTATAGTTTCCGAGATATTGACTATCGATAATTTACACCTTAGGCTCTGCTTCTAACTTGGGCCCAAATTGTAAAATGGTCTTATCTATTGGCGATTTCGTTCCAATTCACATTCCAAGTATTATTCGGCATGCTAATTACATTGCCGGTGGCCAAGTTGCATTATCTCTTATAGTTTCCGAGATATGGACTATCGATAATTTACACCTTAGGCTCTGCTTCTAACTTGGGCCCAAATTGTAAAATGGCCTTATCTATTGGCGATTTCGTTCCAATTCACATTCCAAGTAATATTCGGCATGCTAATTACATTGCCGGTTCCCAAATTGCATTATCTCTTATAGTTTCCGAGATATGGACTATCGATTATTTTTAACCTTAGGCTCTGCTTCTAACTTGGGCCCAAACTGTAAAATGGTCTTATCTATTGGCGATATCGTTCCAATTCACATTCCAAGTAGTATTCGGCATGCTAATTACATTGCCGGTTGCCAAATTGCACTATCTCTTATAGTTTCCGAGATATGGACTATCGATAATTTACACCTTAGGCTCTGCTTCTAACTTGGGCCCAAATTGTAAAATGGTCTTATCTATTGGCGATTTCGTCCCAATTCCATTCCAAGCAATATTCGGCATGCTAATTACATTGCCAGTTGCCAAATTGCATTATCTCTTATAGTTTCCGAGATATGGACTATCGATAATTTACACCTTAGGCTCTGCTTCTAACTTGGGCCCAAATTGTAAAATCGTCTTATCTATTGGCGATTTCGTTCCAATTCACATTCCAAGTAATATTCGGCATGCTAATTACATTGCCGGTTGCCAAATTGCATTATCTCTTATAGTTTCCGAGATATGGACTATCGATAATTTACACCTTAGGCTCTGCTTCTAACTTGGGCCCAAATTGTAAAATGGTCTTATCTATTGGCGATTTCGTTCCAATTCACATTCCAAGTAATATTCGGCATGCTAATTACATTGCCGGTTGCCAAATTGCATTATCTCTTATAGTTTCCGAGATATGGACTATCGGTAATTTACACCTTAGGCTCTGCTTCTAACTTGGGCCCAAATTGTAAAATCGTCTTATCTATTGGCGATTTCGTTCCAATTCACATTCCAAGTAATATTCGGCATGCTAATTACATTGCCGGTTGCCAAATTGCATTATCTCTTATAGTTTCCGAGATATGGACTATCGATAATTTACACCTTAGGCTCTGCTTCTAACTTGGGCTAAAATTGTAAAATGGTCTTATCTATTGGCGATTTCGTTCCAATTCACATTCCAAGTAATATTCGGCATGCTAATTACATTGCCGGTTGCCAAATTGAATTATCTCTTATAGTTTCCGAGATATGGACTATCGATAATTTACACCTTAGGCTCTGCTTCTAACTTGGGCCCAAATTGTAAAATGGTCTTATCTATTGGCGATTTCGTTCCAATTCACATTCCAAGTGGTATTTGGCATGCTAATTACATTGCCGGTTGCCAAATTGCATTATCTCTTATAGTTTCCGAGATATGGACTATCGATAATTTACACCTTAGGCTCTGCTTCTAACTTGGGCCCAAATTGTAAAATGGTCTTATCTATTGGCGATTTCGTTCCAATTCACATTCCAAGTAATATTCGGCATGCCAATTACATTGCCGGTTGCCAAATTGCATTATCTCTTATAGTTTCCGAGATATGGACTATCGATAATTAACACCTTAGGCTCTGCTTCTAACTTGGGCCCAAATTGTAAAATGGTCTTATCTATTGGCGATTTCGTCCCAATTCACATTCCAAGTAATATTCGGCATGCTAATTACATTGCCGGTTGCGAAACTGCATTATCTCTTATAGTTTCCGAGATATGGACTATCGATAATTTACACCTTAGGCTCTGCTTCTAACTTGGGCCCAAATTGTAAAATGGTCTTATCTATTGGCGATTTCGTCCCAATTCACATTCCAAGTAATATTCGGCATGCTAGTTACATTGCCGGTTGCCAAATTGCATTATCTCTTATAGTTTCCGAGATATGGACTATCGATAATTTACACCTTAGGCTCTGCTTCTAACTTGGGCTAAAATTGTAAAATGGTCTTATCTATTGGCGATTTCGTTCCAATTCACATTCCAAGTAATATTCGGCATGCTAATTACATTGCCGGTTGCCAAATTGAATTATCTCTTATAGTTTCCGAGATATGGACTATCGATAATTTACACCTTAGGCTCTGCTTCTAACTTGGGCCCAAATTGTAAAATGGTCTTATCTATTGGCGATTTCGTTCCAATTCACATTCCAAGTATTATTCGGCATGCTAATTACATTGCCGGTTGCCAAATTGCATTATCTCTTATAGTTTCCGAGATATGGACTATCGATAATTTACACCTTAGGCTCTGCTTCTAACTTGGGCCCAAATTGTAAAATGGCCTTATCTATTGGCGATTTCGTTCCAATTCACATTCCAAGTAATATTCGGCATGCTAATTACATTGCCGGTTGCCAAATTGCATTATCTCTTATAGTTTCCGAGATATGGACTATCGATAATTTACACCTTAGGCTCTGCTTCTAACTTGGGCCCAAATTGTAAAATGGTCTTATCTATTGGCGATTTCGTTCCAATTCACATTCCATGTGGTATTCGGCATGCTAATTACATTGCCGGTTGCCAAATTGCATTATCTCTTATAGTTTCCGAGATATGGTCTATCGATAATTTACACCTTAGGCTCTGCTTCTAACTTGGGCCCAAATTGTAAAATGGTCTTATCTATTGGCGATTTCGTTCCAATTCACATTCCAAGTAATATTCGGCATGCTAATTACATTGCCGGTTGCCAAATTGCATTATCTCTTATAGTTTCCGATATATGGACTATCGATAATTTACACCTTAGGCTCTGCTTCTAACTTGGGCCCAAATTTTAAAATGGTCTTATCTATTGGCGATTTCGTTCCAATTCACATTCCAAGTAATATTCGGCATGCTAATTACATTGCCGGTTGCGAAACTGCATTATCTCTTATAGTTTCCGAGATATGGACTATCGATAATTTACACCTTAGGCTCTGCTTCTAACTTGGGCCCAAATTGTAAAATGGTCTTATCTATTGGCGATTTCGTTCCAATTCACATTCCAAGTAATATTCGGCATGCTAATTACATTGCCGGTTGCCAAATTGCATTATCTCTTTTAGTTTCCGAGATATGGACTATCGATAATTTACACCTTAGGCTCTGCTTCTAACTTGGGCCCAAATTGTAAAATGGTCTTATCTATTGGCGATTTCGTTCCAATTCACATTCCAAGTATTATTCGGCATGCTAATTACATTGCCGGTTGCCAAATTGCATTATCTCTTATAGTTTCCGAGATATGGACTATCGATAATTTACACCTTAGGCTCTGCTTCTAACTTGGGCCCAAATTGTAAAATGGCCTTATCTATTGGCGATTTCGTTCCAATTCACATTCCAAGTAATATTCGGCATGCTAATTACATTGCCGGTTGCCAAATTGCATTATCTCTTATAGTTTCCGAGATATGGACTATCGATAATTTACACCTTAGGCTCTGCTTCTAACTTGGGCCCAAATTGTAAAATGGTCTTATCTATTGGCGATTTCGTTCCAATTCACATTCCATGTGGTATTCGGCATGCTAATTACATTGCCGGTTGCCAAATTGCATTATCTCTTATAGTTTCCGAGATATTGACTATCGATAATTTACACCTTAGGCTCTGCTTCTAACTTGGGCCCAAATTGTAAAATGGTCTTATCTATTGGCGATTTCGTTCCAATTCACATTCCAAGTATTATTCGGCATGCTAATTACATTGCCGGTGGCCAAGTTGCATTATCTCTTATAGATTCCGAGATATGGACTATCGATAATTTACAGCTTAGGCTCTGCTTCTAACTTGGGCCCAAATTGTAAAATGGCCTTATCTATTGGCGATTTCGTTCCAATTCACATTCCAAGTAATATTCGGCATGCTAATTACATTGCCGGTTCCCAAATTGCATTATCTCTTATAGTTTCCGAGATATGGACTATCGATTATTTTTAACCTTAGGCTCTGCTTCTAACTTGGGCCCAAACTGTAAAATGGTCTTATCTATTGGCGATATCGTTCCAATTCACATTCCAAGTAGTATTCGGCATGCTAATTACATTGCCGGTTGCCAAATTGCACTATCTCTTATAGTTTCCGAGATATGGACTATCGATAATTTACACCTTAGGCTCTGCTTCTAACTTGGGCCCAAATTGTAAAATGGTCTTATCTATTGGCGATTTCGTCCCAATTCACATTCCAAGCAATATTCGGCATGCTAATTACATTGCCAGTTGCCAAATTGCATTATCTCTTATAGTTTCCGAGATATGGACTATCGGTAATTTACACCTTAGGCTCTGCTTCTAACTTGGGCCCAAATTGTAAAATAGTCTTATCTATTGGCGATTTCGTTCCAATTCACATTCCAAGTAATATTCGGCATGCTAATTACATTGCCGGTTGCCAAATTGCATTATCTCTTATAGTTTCCGAGATATGGACTATCGATAATTTACACCTTAGGCTCTGCTTCTAACTTGGGCCCAAATTGTAAAATGGTCTTATATATTGGCGATTTCATTCCAATTCACATTCCAAGTAATATTCGGCATGCTAATTACATTGCCGGTTGCCAAATTGCATTATCTCTTATAGTTTCCGAGATATGGACTATCGATAATTTACACCTTAGGCTCTGCTTCTAACTTGGGCCCAAATTGTAAAATGGTCTTATCTATTGGCGATTTCGTTCCAATTCACATTCCAAGTAATATTCGGCATGCTAATTACATTGCCGGTTGCCAAATTGCATTATCTCTTATAGTTTCCGAGATATGGACTATCGGTAATTTACACCTTAGGCTCTGCTTCTAACTTGGGCCCAAATTGTAAAATGGCCTTATCTATTGGCGATTTCGTTCCAATTCACATTCCAAGTAATATTCGGCATGCTAATTACATTGCCGGTTGCCAAATTGCATTATCTCTTTTAGTTTCCGAGATATGGACTATCGATAATTTACACCTTAGGCTCTGCTTCTAACTTGGGCCCAAATTGTAAAATGGTCTTATCTATTGGCGATTTCGTTACAATTCACATTCCAAGTATTATTCGGCATGCTAATTACATTGCCGGTTGCCAAATTGCATTATCTCTTATAGTTTCCGAGATATGGACTATCGATAATTTACACCTTAGGCTCTGCTTCTAACTTGGGCCCAAATTGTAAAATGGCCTTATCTATTGGCGATTTCGTTCCAATTCACATTCCAAGTAATATTCGGCATGCTAATTACATTGCCGGTTGCCAAATTGCATTATCTCTTATAGTTTCCGAGATATGGTCTATCGATAATTTACACCTTAGGCTCTGCTTCTAACTTGGGCCCAAATTGTAAAATGGTCTTATCTATTGGCGATTTCGTTACAATTCACATTCCAAGTAATATTCGGCATGCTAATTACATTGCCGGTTGCCAAATTGCATTATCTCTTATAGTTTCCGATATATGGACTATCGATAATTTACACCTTAGGCTCTGCTTCTAACTTGGGCCCAAATTTTAAAATGGTCTTATCTATTGGCGATTTCGTTCCAATTCACATTCCAAGTAATATTCGGCATGCTAATTACATTGCCGGTTGCGAAACTGCATTATCTCTTATAGTTTCCGAGATATGGACTATCGATAATTTACACCTTAGGCTCTGCTTCTAACTTGGGCCCAAATTGTAAAATGGTCTTATCTATTGGCGATTTCGTTCCAATTCACATTCCAAGTAATATTCGGCATGCTAATTACATTGCCGGTTGCCAAATTGCATTATCTCTTTTAGTTTCCGAGATATGGACTATCGATAATTTACACCTTAGGCTCTGCTTCTAACTTGGGCCCAAATTGTAAAATGGTCTTATCTATTGGCGATTTCGTTCCAATTCACATTCCAAGTATTATTCGGCATGCTAATTACATTGCCGGTTGCCAAATTGCATTATCTCTTATAGTTTCCGAGATATGGACTATCGATAATTTACACCTTAGGCTCTGCTTCTAACTTGGGCCCAAATTGTAAAATGGCCTTATCTATTGGCGATTTCGTTCCAATTCACATTCCAAGTAATATTCGGCATGCTAATTACATTGCCGGTTGCCAAATTGCATTATCTCTTTTAGTTTCCGAGATATGGACTATCGATAATTTACACCTTAGGCTCTGCTTCTAACTTGGGCCCAAATTGTAAAATGGTCTTATCTATTGGCGATTTCGTTCCAATTCACATTCCAAGTATTATTCGGCATGCTAATTACATTGCCGGTTGCCAAATTGCATTATCTCTTATAGTTTCCGAGATATGGACTATCGATAATTTACACCTTAGGCTCTGCTTCTAACTTGGGCCCAAATTGTAAAATGGCCTTATCTATTGGCGATTTCGTTCCAATTCACATTCCAAGTAATATTCGGCATGCTAATTACATTGCCGGTTGCCAAATTGCATTATCTCTTATAGTTTCCGAGATATGGACTATCGATAATTTACACCTTAGGCTCTGCTTCTAACTTGGGCCCAAATTGTAAAATGGTCTTATCTATTGGCGATTTCGTTCCAATTCACATTCCATGTGGTATTCGGCATGCTAATTACATTGCCGGTTGCCAAATTGCATTATCTCTTATAGTTTCCGAGATATGGTCTATCGATAATTTACACCTTAGGCTCTGCTTCTAACTTGGGCCCAAATTGTAAAATGGTCTTATCTATTGGCGATTTCGTTCCAATTCACATTCCAAGTAATATTCGGCATGCTAATTACATTGCCGGTTGCCAAATTGCATTATCTCTTATAGTTTCCGATATATGGACTATCGATAATTTACACCTTAGGCTCTGCTTCTAACTTGGGCCCAAATTTTAAAATGGTCTTATCTATTGGCGATTTCGTTCCAATTCACATTCCAAGTAATATTCGGCATGCTAATTACATTGCCGGTTGCGAAACTGCATTATCTCTTATAGTTTCCGAGATATGGACTATCGATAATTTACACCTTAGGCTCTGCGTCTAACTTGGGCCCAAATTGTAAAATGGTCTTATCTATTGGCGATTTCGTTCCAATTCACATTCCAAGTAATATTCGGCATGCTAATTACATTGCCGGTTGCCAAATTGCATTATCTCTTTTAGTTTCCGAGATATGGACTATCGATAATTTACACCTTAGGCTCTGCTTCTAACTTGGGCCCAAATTGTAAAATGGTCTTATCTATTGGCGATTTCGTTCCAATTCACATTCCAAGTATTATTCGGCATGCTAATTACATTGCCGGTTGCCAAATTGCATTATCTCTTATAGTTTCCGAGATATGGACTATCGATAATTTACACCTTAGGCTCTGCTTCTAACTTGGGCCCAAATTGTAAAATGGCCTTATCTATTGGCGATTTCGTTCCAATTCACATTCCAAGTAATATTCGGCATGCTAATTACATTGCCGGTTGCCAAATTGCATTATCTCTTTTAGTTTCCGAGATATGGACTATCGATAATTTACACCTTAGGCTCTGCTTCTAACTTGGGCCCAAATTGTAAAATGGTCTTATCTATTGGCGATTTCGTTCCAATTCACATTCCAAGTATTATTCGGCATGCTAATTACATTGCCGGTTGCCAAATTGCATTATCTCTTATAGTTTCCGAGATATGGACTATCGATAATTTACACCTTAGGCTCTGCTTCTAACTTGGGCCCAAATTGTAAAATGGCCTTATCTATTGGCGATTTCGTTCCAATTCACATTCCAAGTAATATTCGGCATGCTAATTACATTGCCGGTTGCCAAATTGCATTATCTCTTATAGTTTCCGAGATATGGTCTATCGATAATTTACACCTTAGGCTCTGCTTCTAACTTGGGCCCAAATTGTAAAATGGTCTTATCTATTGGCGATTTCGTTCCAATTCACATTCCAAGTATTATTCGGCATGCTAATTACATTGCCGGTGGCCAAGTTGCATTATCTCTTATAGTTTCCGAGATATGGACTATCGATAATTTACACCTTAGGCTCTGCTTCTAACTTGGGCCCAAATTGTAAAATGGCCTTATCTATTGGCGATTTCGTTCCAATTCACATTCCAAGTAATATTCGGCATGCTAATTACATTGCCGGTTCCCAAATTGCATTATCTCTTATAGTTTCCGAGATATGGACTATCGATTATTTTTAACCTTAGGCTCTGCTTCTAACTTGGGCCCAAACTGTAAAATGGTCTTATCTATTGGCGATATCGTTCCAATTCACATTCCAAGTAGTATTCGGCATGCTAATTACATTGCCGGTTGCCAAATTGCACTATCTCTTATAGTTTCCGAGATATGGACTATCGATAATTTACACCTTAGGCTCTGCTTCTAACTTGGGCCCAAATTGTAAAATGGTCTTATCTATTGGCGATTTCGTCCCAATTCACATTCCAAGCAATATTCGGCATGCTAATTACATTGCCAGTTGCCAAATTGCATTATCTCTTATAGTTTCCGAGATATGGACTATCGGTAATTTACACCTTAGGCTCTGCTTCTAACTTGGGCCCAAAATTGTAAAATCGTCTTATCTATTGGCGATTTCGTTCCAATTCACATTCCAAGTAATATTCGGCATGCTAATTACATTGCCGGTAGCCAAATTGCATTATCTCTTATAGTTTCCGAGATATGGACTATCGATAATTTACACCTTAGGCTCTGCTTCTAACTTGGGCCCAAATTGTAAAATGGTCTTATATATTGGCGATTTCATTCCAATTCACATTCCAAGTAATATTCGGCATGCTAATTACATTGCCGGTTGCCAAATTGCATTATCTCTTATAGTTTCCGAGATATGGACTATCGATAATTTACACCTTAGGCTCTGCTTCTAACTTGGGCCCAAATTGTAAAATGGTCTTATCTATTGGCGATTTCGTTCCAATTCACATTCCAAGTAATATTCGGCATGCTAATTACATTGCCGGTTGCCAAATTGCATTATCTCTTATAGTTTCCGAGATATGGACTATCGGTAATTTACACCTTAGGCTCTGCTTCTAACTTGGGCCCAAATTGTAAAATCGTCTTATCTATTGGCGATTTCGTTCCAATTCACATTCCAAGTAATATTCGGCATGCTAATTACATTGCCGGTTGCCAAATTGCATTATCTCTTATAGTTTCCGAGATATGGACTATCGATAATTTACACCTTAGGCTCTGCTTCTAACTTGGGCTAAAATTGTAAAATGGTCTTATCTATTGGCGATTTCGTTCCAATTCACATTCCAAGTAATATTCGGCATGCTAATTACATTGCCGGTTGCCAAATTGAATTATCTCTTATAGTTTCCGAGATATGGACTATCGATAATTTACACCTTAGGCTCTGCTTCTAACTTGGGCCCAAATTGTAAAATGGTCTTATCTATTGGCGATTTCGTTCCAATTCACATTCCAAGTGGTATTCGGCATGCTAATTACATTGCCGGTTGCCAAATTGCATTATCTCTTATAGTTTCCGAGATATGGACTATCGATAATTTACACCTTAGGCTCTGCTTCTAACTTGGGCCCAAATTGTAAAATGGTCTTATCTATTGGCGATTTCGTCCCAATTCACATTCCAAGTAATATTCGGCATGCTAGTTACATTGCCGGTTGCCAAATTGCATTATCTCTTTTAGTTTCCGAGATATGGACTATCGATAATTTACACCTTAGGCTCTGCTTCTAACTTGGGCCCAAATTGTAAAATGGTCTTATCTATTGGCGATTTCGTTCCAATTCACATTCCAAGTAATATTCGGCATGCTAATTACATTGCCGGTTGCCAAATTGAATTATCTCTTATAGTTTCCGAGATATGGACTATCGATAATTTACACCTTAGGCTCTGCTTCTAACTTGGGCCCAAATTGTAAAATGGTCTTATCTATTGGCGATTTCGTTCCAATTCACATTCCATGTGGTATTCGGCATGCTAATTACATTGCCGGTTGCCAAATTGCATTATCTCTTATAGTTTCCGAGATATGGTCTATCGATAATTTACACCTTAGGCTCTGCTTCTAACTTGGGCCCAAATTGTAAAATGGTCTTATCTATTGGCGATTTCGTTCCAATTCACATTCCAAGTAATATTCGGCATGCTAATTACATTGCCGGTTGCCAAATTGCATTATCTCTTATAGTTTCCGATATATGGACTATCGATAATTTACACCTTAGGCTCTGCTTCTAACTTGGGCCCAAATTTTAAAATGGTCTTATCTATTGGCGATTTCGTTCCAATTCACATTCCAAGTAATATTCGGCATGCTAATTACATTGCCGGTTGCGAAACTGCATTATCTCTTATAGTTTCCGAGATATGGACTATCGATAATTTACACCTTAGGCTCTGCTTCTAACTTGGGCCCAAATTGTAAAATGGTCTTATCTATTGGCGATTTCGTTCCAATTCACATTCCAAGTAATATTCGGCATGCTAATTACATTGCCGGTTGCCAAATTGCATTATCTCTTTTAGTTTCCGAGATATGGACTATCGATAATTTACACCTTAGGCTCTGCTTCTAACTTGGGCCCAAATTGTAAAATGGTCTTATCTATTGGCGATTTCGTTCCAATTCACATTCCAAGTATTATTCGGCATGCTAATTACATTGCCGGTTGCCAAATTGCATTATCTCTTATAGTTTCCGAGATATGGACTATCGATAATTTACACCTTAGGCTCTGCTTCTAACTTGGGCCCAAATTGTAAAATGGCCTTATCTATTGGCGATTTCGTTCCAATTCACATTCCAAGTAATATTCGGCATGCTAATTACATTGCCGGTTGCCAAATTGCATTATCTCTTATAGTTTCCGAGATATGGACTATCGATAATTTACACCTTAGGCTCTGCTTCTAACTTGGGCCCAAATTGTAAAATGGTCTTATCTATTGGCGATTTCGTTCCAATTCACATTCCATGTGGTATTCGGCATGCTAATTACATTGCCGGTTGCCAAATTGCATTATCTCTTATAGTTTCCGAGATATGGTCTATCGATAATTTACACCTTAGGCTCTGCTTCTAACTTGGGCCCAAATTGTAAAATGGACTTATCTATTGGCGATTTCGTTCCAATTCACATTCCAAGTAATATTCGGCATGCTAATTACATTGCCGGTTGCCAAATTGCATTATCTCTTATAGTTTCCGATATATGGACTATCGATAATTTACACCTTAGGCTCTGCTTCTAACTTGGGCCCAAATTTTAAAATGGCCTTATCTATTGGCGATTTCGTTCCAATTCACATTCCAAGTGGTATTCGGCATGCTAATTACATTGCCGGTTGCCAAATTGCATTATCTCTTATAGTTTCCGAGATATGGACTATCGATAATTTACACCTTAGGCTCTGCTTCTAACTTGGGCCCAAATTGTAAAATGGTCTTATCTATTGACGATTTCGTTCCAATTCACATTCCAAGTAATATTCGGCATGCCAATTACATTGCCGGTTGCCAAATTGCATTATCTCTTATAGTTTCCGAGATATGGACTATCGATAATTAACACCTTAGGCTCTGCTTCTAACTTGGGCCCAAATTGTAAAATGGTCTTATCTATTGGCGATTTCGTCCCAATTCACATTCCAAGTAATATTCGGCATGCTAATTACATTGCCGGTTGCGAAACTGCATTATCTCTTATAGTTTCCGAGATATGGACTATCGATAATTTACACCTTAGGCTCTGCTTCTAACTTGGGCCCAAATTGTAAAATGGTCTTATCTATTGGCGATTTCGTTCCAATTCACATTCCAAGTAATATTCGGCATGCTAATTACATTGCCGGTTGCCAAATTGCATTATCTCTTTTAGTTTCCGAGATATGGACTATCGATAATTTACACCTTAGGCTCTGCTTCTAACTTGGGCCCAAATTGTAAAATGGTCTTATCTATTGGCGATTTCGTTCCAATTCACATTCCAAGTATTATTCGGCATGCTAATTACATTGCCGGTTGCCAAATTGCATTATCTCTTATAGTTTCCGAGATATGGACTATCGATAATTTACACCTTAGGCTCTGCTTCTAACTTGGGCCCAAATTGTAAAATGGCCTTATCTATTGGCGATTTCGTTCCAATTCACATTCCAAGTAATATTCGGCATGCTAATTACATTGCCGGTAGCCAAATTGCATTATCTCTTTTAGTTTCCGAGATATGGACTATCGATAATTTACACCTTAGGCTCTGCTTCTAACTTGGGCCCAAATTGTAAAATGGTCTTATCTATTGGCGATTTCGTTCCAATTCACATTCCAAGTATTATTCGGCATGCTAATTACATTGCCGGTTGCCAAATTGCATTATCTCTTATAGTTTCCGAGATATGGACTATCGATAATTTACACCTTAGGCTCTGCTTCTAACTTGGGCCCAAATTGTAAAATGGCCTTATCTATTGGCGATTTCGTTCCAATTCACATTCCAAGTAATATTCGGCATGCTAATTACATTGCCGGTTGCCAAATTGCATTATCTCTTATAGTTTCCGAGATATGGTCTATCGATAATTTACACCTTAGGCTCTGCTTCTAACTTGGGCCCAAATTGTAAAATGGTCTTATCTATTGGAGATTTCGTTCCAATTCACATTCCAAGTAATATTCGGCATGCTAATTACATTGCCGGTTGCCAAATTGCATTATCTCTTATAGTTTCCGAGATATTGACTATCGATAATTTACACCTTAGGCTCTGCTTCTAACTTGGGCCCAAATTGTAAAATGGTCTTATCTATTGGCGATTTCGTTCCAATTCACATTCCAAGTATTATTCGGCATGCTAATTACATTGCCGGTGGCCAAGTTGCATTATCTCTTATAGTTTCCGAGATATGGACTATCGATAATTTACACCTTAGGCTCTGCTTCTAACTTGGGCCCAAATTGTAAAATGGCCTTATCTATTGGCGATTTCGTTCCAATTCACATTCCAAGTAATATTCGGCATGCTAATTACATTGCCGGTTCCCAAATTGCATTATCTCTTATAGTTTCCGAGATATGGACTATCGATTATTTTTAACCTTAGGCTCTGCTTCTAACTTGGGCCCAAACTGTAAAATGGTCTTATCTATTGGCGATATCGTTCCAATTCACATTCCAAGTAGTATTCGGCATGCTAATTACATTGCCGGTTGCCAAATTGCACTATCTCTTATAGTTTCCGAGATATGGACTATCGATAATTTACACCTTAGGCTCTGCTTCTAACTTGGGCCCAAATTGTAAAATGGTCTTATCTATTGGCGATTTCGTCCCAATTCACATTCCAAGCAATATTCGGCATGCTAATTACATTGCCAGTTGCCAAATTGCATTATCTCTTATAGTTTCCGAGATATGGACTATCGGTAATTTACACCTTAGGCTCTGCTTCTAACTTGGGCCCAAAATTGTAAAATCGTCTTATCTATTGGCGATTTCGTTCCAATTCACATTCCAAGTAATATTCGGCATGCTAATTACATTGCCGGTTGCCAAATTGCATTATCTCTTATAGTTTCCGAGATATGGACTATCGATAATTTACACCTTAGGCTCTGCTTCTAACTTGGGCCCAAATTGTAAAATGGTCTTATATATTGGCGATTTCATTCCAATTCACATTCCAAGTAATATTCGGCATGCTAATTACATTGCCGGTTGCCAAATTGCATTATCTCTTATAGTTTCCGAGATATGGACTATCGATAATTTACACCTTAGGCTCTGCTTCTAACTTGGGCCCAAATTGTAAAATGGTCTTATCTATTGGCGATTTCGTTCCAATTCACATTCCAAGTAATATTCGGCATGCTAATTACATTGCCGGTTGCCAAATTGCATTATCTCTTATAGTTTCCGAGATATGGACTATCGGTAATTTACACCTTAGGCTCTGCTTCTAACTTGGGCCCAAATTGTAAAATCGTCTTATCTATTGGCGATTTCGTTCCAATTCACATTCCAAGTAATATTCGGCATGCTAATTACATTGCCGGTTGCCAAATTGAATTATCTCTTATAGTTTCCGAGATATGGACTATCGATAATTTACACCTTAGGCTCTGCTTCTAACTTGGGCCCAAATTGTAAAATGGTCTTATCTATTGGCGATTTCGTTCCAATTCACATTCCAAGTGGTATTCGGCATGCTAATTACATTGCCGGTTGCCAAATTGCATTATCTCTTATAGTTTCCGAGATATGGACTATCGATAATTTACACCTTAGGCTCTGCTTCTAACTTGGGCCCAAATTGTAAAATGGTCTTATCTATTGGCGATTTCGTTCCAATTCACATTCCAAGTAATATTCGGCATGCCAATTACATTGCCGGTTGCCAAATTGCATTATCTCTTATAGTTTCCGAGATATGGACTATCGATAATTAACACCTTAGGCTCTGCTTCTAACTTGGGCCCAAATTGTAAAATGGTCTTATCTATTGGCGATTTCGTCCCAATTCACATTCCAAGTAATATTCGGCATGCTAATTACATTGCCGGTTGCGAAACTGCATTATCTCTTATAGTTTCCGAGATATGGACTATCGATAATTTACACCTTAGGCTCTGCTTCTAACTTAGGCCCAAATTGTAAAATGGTCTTATCTATTGGCGATTTCGTCCCAATTCACATTCCAAGTAATATTCGGCATGCTAATTACATTGCCGGTTGCCAAATTGAATTATCTCTTATAGTTTCCGAGATATGGACTATCGATAATTTACACCTTAGGCTCTGCTTCTAACTTGGGCCCAAATTGTAAAATGGTCTTATCTATTGGCGATTTCGTTCCAATTCACATTCCATGTGGTATTCGGCATGCTAATTACATTGCCGGTTGCCAAATTGCATTATCTCTTATAGTTTCCGAGATATGGTCTATCGATAATTTACACCTTAGGCTCTGCTTCTAACTTGGGCCCAAATTGTAAAATGGTCTTATCTATTGGCGATTTCGTTCCAATTCACATTCCAAGTAATATTCGGCATGCTAATTACATTGCCGGTTGCCAAATTGCATTATCTCTTATAGTTTCCGATATATGGACTATCGATAATTTACACCTTAGGCTCTGCTTCTAACTTGGGCCCAAATTTTAAAATGGTCTTATCTATTGGCGATTTCGTTCCAATTCACATTCCAAGTAATATTCGGCATGCTAATTACATTGCCGGTTGCGAAACTGCATTATCTCTTATAGTTTCCGAGATGTGGACTATCGATAATTTACACCTTAGGCTCTGCTTCTAACTTGGGCCCAAATTGTAAAATGGTCTTATCTATTGGCGATTTCGTTCCAATTCAAATTCCAAGTAATATTCGGCATGCTAATTACATTGCCGGTTGCCAAATTGCATTATCTCTTTTAGTTTCCGAGATATGGACTATCGATAATTTACACCTTAGGCTCTGCTTCTAACTTGGGCCCAAATTGTAAAATGGTCTTATCTATTGGCGATTTCGTTCCAATTCACATTCCAAGTATTATTCGGCATGCTAATTACATTGCCGGTTGCCAAATTGCATTATCTCTTATAGTTTCCGAGATATGGACTATCGATAATTTACACCTTAGGCTCTGCTTCTAACTTGGGCCCAAATTGTAAAATGGCCTTATCTATTGGCGATTTCGTTCCAATTCACATTCCAAGTAATATTCGGCATGCTAATTACATTGCCGGTTGCCAAATTGCATTATCTCTTATAGTTTCCGAGATATGGACTATCGATAATTTACACCTTAGGCTCTGCTTCTAACTTGGGCCCAAATTGTAAAATGGTCTTATCTATTGGCGATTTCGTTCCAATTCACATTCCATGTGGTATTCGGCATGCTAATTACATTGCCGGTTGCCAAATTGCATTATCTCTTATAGTTTCCGAGATATGGTCTATCGATAATTTACACCTTAGGCTCTGCTTCTAACTTGGGCCCAAATTGTAAAATGGCCTTATCTATTGGCGATTTCGTTCCAATTCACATTCCAAGTAATATTCGGCATGCTAATTACATTGCCGGTTGCCAAATTGCATTATCTCTTATAGTTTCCGAGATATGGTCTATCGATAATTTACACCTTAGGCTCTGCTTCTAACTTGGGCCCAAATTGTAAAATGGTCTTATCTATTGGAGATTTCGTTCCAATTCACATTCCAAGTAATATTCGGCATGCTAATTACATTGCCGGTTGCCAAATTGCATTATCTCTTATAGTTTCCGAGATATTGACTATCGATAATTTACACCTTAGGCTCTGCTTCTAACTTGGGCCCAAATTGTAAAATGGTCTTATCTATTGGCGATTTCGTTCCAATTCACATTCCAAGTATTATTCGGCATGCTAATTACATTGCCGGTGGCCAAGTTGCATTATCTCTTATAGTTTCCGAGATATGGACTATCGATAATTTACACCTTAGGCTCTGCTTCTAACTTGGGCCCAAATTGTAAAATGGCCTTATCTATTGGCGATTTCGTTCCAATTCACATTCCAAGTAATATTCGGCATGCTAATTACATTGCCGGTTCCCAAATTGCATTATCTCTTATAGTTTCCGAGATATGGACTATCGATTATTTTTAACCTTAGGCTCTGCTTCTAACTTGGGCCCAAACTGTAAAATGGTCTTATCTATTGGCGATATCGTTCCAATTCACATTCCAAGTAGTATTCGGCATGCTAATTACATTGCCGGTTGCCAAATTGCACTATCTCTTATAGTTTCCGAGATATGGACTATCGATAATTTACACCTTAGGCTCTGCTTCTAACTTGGGCCCAAATTGTAAAATGGTCTTATCTATTGGCGATTTCGTCCCAATTCACATTCCAAGCAATATTCGGCATGCTAATTACATTGCCAGTTGCCAAATTGCATTATCTCTTATAGTTTCCGAGATATGGACTATCGGTAATTTACACCTTAGGCTCTGCTTCTAACTTGGGCCCAAAATTGTAAAATCGTCTTATCTATTGGCGATTTCGTTCCAATTCACATTCCAAGTAATATTCGGCATGCTAATTACATTGCCGGTTGCCAAATTGCATTATCTCTTATAGTTTCCGAGATATGGACTATCGATAATTTACACCTTAGGCTCTGCTTCTAACTTGGGCCCAAATTGTAAAATGGTCTTATATATTGGCGATTTCATTCCAATTCACATTCCAAGTAATATTCGGCATGCTAATTACATTGCCGGTTGCCAAATTGCATTATCTCTTATAGTTTCCGAGATATGGACTATCGATAATTTACACCTTAGGCTCTGCTTCTAACTTGGGCCCAAATTGTAAAATGGTCTTATCTATTGGCGATTTCGTTCCAATTCACATTCCAAGTAATATTCGGCATGCTAATTACATTGCCGGTTGCCAAATTGCATTATCTCTTATAGTTTCCGAGATATGGACTATCGGTAATTTACACCTTAGGCTCTGCTTCTAACTTGGGCCCAAATTGTAAAATCGTCTTATCTATTGGCGATTTCGTTCCAATTCACATTCCAAGTAATATTCGGCATGCTAATTACATTGCCGGTTGCCAAATTGAATTATCTCTTATAGTTTCCGAGATATGGACTATCGATAATTTACACCTTAGGCTCTGCTTCTAACTTGGGCCCAAATTGTAAAATGGTCTTATCTATTGGCGATTTCGTTCCAATTCACATTCCAAGTGGTATTCGGCATGCTAATTACATTGCCGGTTGCCAAATTGCATTATCTCTTATAGTTTCCGAGATATGGACTATCGATAATTTACACCTTAGGCTCTGCTTCTAACTTGGGCCCAAATTGTAAAATGGTCTTATCTATTGGCGATTTCGTTCCAATTCACATTCCAAGTAATATTCGGCATGCCAATTACATTGCCGGTTGCCAAATTGCATTATCTCTAATAGTTTCCGAGATATGGACTATCGATAATTAACACCTTAGGCTCTGCTTCTAACTTGGGCCCAAATTGTAAAATGGTCTTATCTATTGGCGATTTCGTCCCAATTCACATTCCAAGTAATATTCGGCATGCTAATTACATTGCCGGTTGCGAAACTGCATTATCTCTTATAGTTTCCGAGATATGGACTATCGATAATTTACACCTTAGGCTCTGCTTCTAACTTAGGCCCAAATTGTAAAATGGTCTTATCTATTGGCGATTTCGTCCCAATTCACATTCCAAGTAATATTCGGCATGCTAATTACATTGCCGGTTGCCAAATTGAATTCTCTCTTATAGTTTCCGAGATATGGACTATCGATAATTTACACCTTAGGCTCTGCTTCTAACTTGGGCCCAAATTGTAAAATGGTCTTATCTATTGGCGATTTCGTTCCAATTCACATTCCATGTGGTATTCGGCATGCTAATTACATTGCCGGTTGCCAAATTGCATTATCTCTTATAGTTTCCGAGATATGGTCTATCGATAATTTACACCTTAGGCTCTGCTTCTAACTTGGGCCCAAATTGTAAAATGGTCTTATCTATTGGCGATTTCGTTCCAATTCACATTCCAAGTAATATTCGGCATGCTAATTACATTGCCGGTTGCCAAATTGCATTATCTCTTATAGTTTCCGATATATGGACTATCGATAATTTACACCTTAGGCTCTGCTTCTAACTTGGGCCCAAATTTTAAAATGGTCTTATCTATTGGCGATTTCGTTCCAATTCACATTCCAAGTAATATTCGGCATGCTAATTACATTGCCGGTTGCGAAACTGCATTATCTCTTATAGTTTCCGAGATGTGGACTATCGATAATTTACACCTTAGGCTCTGCTTCTAACTTGGGCCCAAATTGTAAAATGGTCTTATCTATTGGCGATTTCGTTCCAATTCACATTCCAAGTAATATTCGGCATGCTAATTACATTGCCGGTTGCCAAATTGCATTATCTCTTTTAGTTTCCGAGATATGGACTATCGATAATTTACACCTTAGGCTCTGCTTCTAACTTGGGCCCAAATTGTAAAATGGTCTTATCTATTGGCGATTTCGTTCCAATTCACATTCCAAGTATTATTCGGCATGCTAATTACATTGCCGGTTGCCAAATTGCATTATCTCTTATAGTTTCCGAGATATGGACTATCGATAATTTACACCTTAGGCTCTGCTTCTAACTTGGGCCCAAATTGTAAAATGGCCTTATCTATTGGCGATTTCGTTCCAATTCACATTCCAAGTAATATTCGGCATGCTAATTACATTGCCGGTTGCCAAATTGCATTATCTCTTATAGTTTCCGAGATATGGACTATCGATAATTTACACCTTAGGCTCTGCTTCTAACTTGGGCCCAAATTGTAAAATGGTCTTATCTATTGGCGATTTCGTTCCAATTCACATTCCATGTGGTATTCGGCATGCTAATTACATTGCCGGTTGCCAAATTGCATTATCTCTTATAGTTTCCGAGATATGGTCTATCGATAATTTACACCTTAGGCTCTGCTTCTAACTTGGGCCCAAATTGTAAAATGGACTTATCTATTGGCGATTTCGTTCCAATTCACATTCCAAGTAATATTCGGCATGCTAATTACATTGCCGGTTGCCAAATTGCATTATCTCTTATAGTTTCCGATATATGGACTATCGATAATTTACACCTTAGGCTCTGCTTCTAACTTGGGCCCAAATTTTAAAATGGCCTTATCTATTGGCGATTTCGTTCCAATTCACATTCCAAGTGGTATTCGGCATGCTAATTACATTGCCGGTTGCCAAATTGCATTATCTCTTATAGTTTCCGAGATATGGACTATCGATAATTTACACCTTAGGCTCTGCTTCTAACTTGGGCCCAAATTGTAAAATGGTCTTATCTATTGGCGATTTCGTTCCAATTCACATTCCAAGTAATATTCGGCATGCCAATTACATTGCCGGTTGCCAAATTGCATTATCTCTTATAGTTTCCGAGATATGGACTATCGATAATTAACACCTTAGGCTCTGCTTCTAACTTGGGCCCAAATTGTAAAATGGTCTTATCTATTGGCGATTTCGTCCCAATTCACATTCCAAGTAATATTCGGCATGCTAATTACATTGCCGGTTGCGAAACGGCATTATCTCTTATAGTTTCCGAGATATGGACTATCGATAATTTACACCTTAGGCTCTGCTTCTAACTTGGGCCCAAATTGTAAAATGGTCTTATCTATTGGCGATTTCGTCCCAATTCACATTCCAAGTAATATTCGGCATGCTAGTTACATTGCCGGTTGCCAAATTGCATTATCTCTTTTAGTTTCCGAGATATGGACTATCGATAATTTACACCTTAGGCTCTGTTTCTAACTTGGGCCCAAATTGTAAAATGGTCTTATCTATTGGCGATTTCGTTCCAATTCACATTCCAAGTAATATTCGGCATGCTAATTACATTGCCGGTTGCCAAATTGAATTATCTCTTATAGTTTCCGAGATATGGACTATCGATAATTTACACCTTAGGCTCTGCTTCTAACTTGGGCCCAAATTGTAAAATGGTCTTATCTATTGGCGATTTCGTTCCAATTCACATTCCATGTGGTATTCGGCATGCTAATTACATTGCCGGTTGCCAAATTGCATTATCTCTTATAGTTTCCGAGATATGGTCTATCGATAATTTACACCTTAGGCTCTGCTTCTAACTTGGGCCCAAATTGTAAAATGGTCTTATCTATTGGCGATTTCGTTCCAATTCACATTCCAAGTAATATTCGGCATGCTAATTACATTGCCGGTTGCCAAATTGCATTATCTCTTATAGTTTCCGATATATGGACTATCGATAATTTACACCTTAGGCTCTGCTTCTAACTTGGGCCCAAATTTTAAAATGGTCTTATCTATTGGCGATTTCGTTCCAATTCACATTCCAAGTAATATTCGGCATGCTAATTACATTGCCGGTTGCGAAACTGCATTATCTCTTATAGTTTCCGAGATATGGACTATCGATAATTTACACCTTAGGCTCTGCTTCTAACTTGGGCCCAAATTGTAAAATGGTCTTATCTATTGGCGATTTCGTTCCAATTCACATTCCATGTAATATTCGGCATGCTAATTACATTGCCGGTTGCCAAATTGCATTATCTCTTTTAGTTTCCGAGATATGGACTATCGATAATTTACACCTTAGGCTCTGCTTCTAACTTGGGCCCAAATTGTAAAATGGTCTTATCTATTGGCGATTTCGTTCCAATTCACATTCCAAGTATTATTCGGCATGCTAATTACATTGCCGGTTGCCAAATTGCATTATCTCTTATAGTTTCCGAGATATGGACTATCGATAATTTACACCTTAGGCTCTGCTTCTAACTTGGGCCCAAATTGTAAAATGGCCTTATCTATTGGCGATTTCGTTCCAATTCACATTCCAAGTAATATTCGGCATGCTAATTACATTGCCGGTTGCCAAATTGCATTATCTCTTATAGTTTCCGAGATATCGACTATCGATAATTTACACCTTAGGCTCTGCTTCTAACTTGGGCCCAAATTGTAAAATGGTCTTACCTATTGGCGATTTCGTTCCAATTCACATTCCAAGTAATATTCGGCATGCTAATTACATTGCCGGTTGCCAAATTGCATTATCTCTTATAGTTTCCGAGATATGGACTATCGATAATTTACACCTTAGGCTCTGCTTCTAACTTGGGCCCAAATTGTAAAATGGCCTTATCTATTGGCGATTTCGTTCCAATTCACATTCCAAGTAATATTCGGCATGCTAATTACATTGCCGGTGGCCAAATTGAATTATCTCTTATAGTTTCCGAGATATCGACTATCGATAATTTACACCTTAGGCTCTGCTTCTAACTTGGGCCCAAATTGTAAAATGGTCTTACCTATTGGCGATTTCGTTCCAATTCACATTCCAAGTAATATTCGGCATGCTAATTACATTGCCGGTTGCCAAATTGCATTATCTCTTATAGTTTCCGAGATATGGACTATCGATAATTTACACCTTAGGCTCTGCTTCTAACTTGGGCCCAAATTGTAAAATGGTCTTATCTATTGGCGATTTCGTTCCAATTCACATTCCAAGTAATATTCGGCATGCTAATTACATTGCCGGTTGCCAAATTGCATTATCTCTTATAGTTTCCGAGATATGGATTATCGATAATTTACACCTTAGGCTCTGCTTCTAACTTGGGCCCAAATTGTAATATGGTCTTATCTATTGGCGATTTCGTTCCAATTCACATTCCAAGTAATATTCGGCATGCTAATTACATTGCCGGTTGCCAAATTGCATTATCTCTTATAGTTTCCGAGATATGGACTATCGATAATTTACACCTTAGGCTCTGCTTCTAACTTGGGCCCAAATTGTAAAATGGTCTTATCTATTGGCGATTTCGTTCCAATTCACATTCCAAGTAATATTCGGCATGCTAATTACATTGCCGGTTGCCAAATTGCATTATCTCTTATAGTTTCCGAGATATGGACTATCGATAATTTACACCTTAGGCTCTGCTTCTAACTAGGGCCCAAATTGTAAAATGGTCTTATCTATTGGCGATTTCGTTCCAATTCACATTCCAAGTAATATTCGGCATGCTAATTACATTGCCGGTTGCCAAATTGCATTATCTCTTATAGTTTCCAAGATATGGACTATCGATAATTTACACCTTAGGCTCTGCTTCTAACTTGGGCCCAAATTGTAAAATGGTCTTATCTATTGGCGATTTCGTTCCAATTCACATACCAAGTAATATTCGGCATGCTAATTACATTGACGGTTGCCAAATTGCATTATCTCTTATAGTTTCCGAGATACGGACTATCGATAATTTACACCTTAGGCTCTGCTTCTAACTTGGGCCCAAATTGTAAAATGGTCTTCTCTATTGGCGATTTCGTTCCAATTCACATTCCAAGTAATATTCGGCATGCTAATTACATTGCCGGTTCCCAAATTGCATTATCTCTTATAGTTTCCGAGATGTGGACTATCGATTATTTTTAACCTTAGGCTCTGCTTCTAACTTGGGCCCAAACTGTAAAATGGTCTTATCTATTGGCGATTTCGTTCCAATTCACATTCCAAGTAGTATTCGGCATGCTAATTACATTGCCGGTTGCCAAATTGCATTAACTCTTATAGTTTCCGAGATATGGACTATCGATAATTTACACCTTAGGCTCTGCTTCTAACTTGGGCCCAAATTGTAAAATGGTCTTATCTATTGGCGATTTCGTCCCAATTCACATTCCAAGTAATATTCGGCATGCTAATTACATTGCCAGTTGCCAAATTGCATTATCTCTTATAGTTTCCGAGATATGGACTATGGATAATTTACACCTTAGGCTCTGCTTCTAACTTGGGCCCAAATTGTAAAATGGTCTTATCTATTGGCGATTTCATTCCAATTCACATTCCAAGTAATATTCGGCATGCTAATTACATTGCCGGTTGCCAAATTGCATTATCTCTTATAGTTTCCGAGATATGGACTATCGATAATTTACACCTTAGGCTCTGCTTCTAACTTGGGCCCAAATTGTAAAATGGTCTTATCTATTGGCGATTTCGTTCCAATTCACATTCCAAGTAATATTCGGCATGCTAATTACATTGCCAGTTGCCAAATTGCATTATCTCTTATAGTTTCCGAGATATGGACTATCGGTAATTTACACCTTAGGCTCTGCTTCTAACTTGGGCCCAAATTGTAAAATCGTCTTATCTATTGGCGATTTCGTTCCAATTCACATTCCAAGTAATATTCGGCATGCTAATTACATTGCCGGTTGCCAAATTGCATTATCTCTTATAGTTTCCGAGATATGGACTATCGATAATTTACACCTTAGGCTCTGCTTCTAACTTGGGCCCAAATTGTAAAATGGTCTTATCTATTGGCGATTTCATTCCAATTCACATTCCAAGTAATATTCGGCATGCTAATTACATTGCCGGTTGCCAAATTGCATTATCTCTTATAGTTTCCGAGTTATGGACTATCGATAATTTACACCTTAGGCTCTGCTTCTAACTTGGGCCCAAATTGTAAAATGGTCTTATCTAATGGCGATTTCGTTCCAATTCACATTCCAAGTAATATTCGGCATGCTAATTACATTGCCAGTTGCCAAATTGCATTATCTCTTATAGTTTCCGAGATATGGACTATCGGTAATTTACACCTTAGGCTCTGCTTCTAACTTGGGCCCAAATTGTAAAATCGTCTTATCTATTGGCGATTTCGTTCCAATTCACATTCCAAGTAATATTCGGCATGCTAATTACATTGTCGGTTCCCAAATTGCATTATATCTTATAGTTTCCGAGATATGGACTATCTATTATTTTTAACCTTAGGCTCTGCTTCTAACTTGGCCCCAAACTGTAAAATGGTCTTATCTATTGGCGATTTCGTTCCAATTCACATTCCAATTAGTATTCGGCATGCTAATTACATTGCCGGTTGCCAAATTGCATTATCTCTTATAGTTTCCGAGATATGGACTATCGATAATTTACACCTTAGGCTCTGCTTCTAACTTGGGCCCAAATTGTAAAGTGGTCTTATCTATTGGCGATTTCGTCCCAATTCACATTCCAAGTAATATTCGGCATGCTAATTACATTGCCAGTTGCCAAATTGCATTATCTCTTATAGTTTCCGAGATATGGACTATGGATAATTTACACTTTAGGCTCTGCTTCTAACTTGGGCACAAATTGTAAAATGGTCTTATCTATTGGCGATTTCATTCCAATTCACATTCCAAGTAATATTCGGCATTCTAATTACATTGCCGGTTGCCAAATTGCATTATCTCTTATAGTTTCCGAGATATGGACTATCGATAATTTACACCTTAGGCTCTGCTTCTAACTTGGGCCCAAATTGTAAAATGGTCTTATCTGTTGGCGATTTCGTTTCAATTCACATTCCAAGTAATATTCGGCATGCTAATTACACTGCCGGTTGCCAAATTGCATTATCTCTTATAGTTTCCGAGATATGGACTATCGGTAATTTACACCTTAGGCTCTGCTTCTAACTTGGGCCCAAATTGTAAAATCGTCTTATCTATTGGCGATTTCGTACCAATTCACATTCCAAGTAATATTCGGCATGCTAATTACATTGCCGGTTGCCAAATTGCATTATCTCTTATAGTTTCCGAGATATGGACTATCGATAATTTACACCTTAGGCTCTGCTTCTAACTTGGGCCCAAATTGTAAAATGGTCTTATCTATTGGCGATTTCGTCACAATTCACATTCCAAGTAATATTCGGCATGCTAATTACATTGCCGGTTGCGAAACTGCATTATCTCTTATAGTTTCCGAGATATGGACTATCGATAATTTACACCTTAGGCTCTGCTTCTAACTTGGGCCCAAATTGTAAAATGGTCTTATCTATTGGCGATTTCGTTCCAATTCACATTCCAAGTAATATTCGGCATGCTAATTACATTGCCGGTGGCCAAGTTGCATTATCTCTTATAGTTTCCGAGATATGGACTATCGATAATTTACACCTTAGGCTCTGCTTCTAACTTGGGCCCAAATTGTAAAATGGTCTTATCTATTGGCGATTTCGTTCCAATTCACATTCCAAGTAATATTCGGCATGCTAATTACATTGCCGGTTCCCAAATTGCATTATCTCTTATAGTTTCCGAGATATGGACTATCGATTATTTTTAACCTTAGGCTCTGCTTCTAACTTGGGCCCAAACTGTAAAATGGTCTTATCTATTGGCGATTTCGTTCCAATTCACATTCCAAGTAGTATTCGGCATGCTAATTACATTGCCGGTTGCCAAATTGCATTATCTCTTATAGTTTCCGAGATATGGACTATCGATAATTTACACCTTAGGCTCTGCTTCTAACTTGGGCCCAAATTGTAAAATGGTCTTATCTATTGGCGATTTCGTCCCAATTCACATTCCAAGTAATATTCGGCATGCTAATTACATTGCCAGTTGCCAAATTGCATTATCTCTTATAGTTTCCGAGATATGGACTATGGATAATTTACACCTTAGGCTCTGCTTCTAACTTGGGCCCAAATTGTAAAATGGTCTTATCTATTGGCGATTTCATTCCAATTCACATTCCAAGTAATATTCGGCATGCTAATTACATTGCCGGTTGCCAAATTGCATTATCTCTTATAGTTTCCGAGATATGGACTATCGATAATTTACACCTTAGGCTCTGCTTCTAACTTGGGCCCAAATTGTAAAATGGTCTTATCTATTGGCGATTTCGTTCCAATTCACATTCCAAGTAATATTCGGCATTCTAATTACATTGCCGGTTGCCAAATTGCATTATCTCTTATAGTTTCCGAGATATGGACTATCGATAATTTACACCTTAGGCTCTGCTTCTAACTTGGGCCCAAATTGTAAAATGGTCTTATCTATTTTCGATTTCGTTCCAATTCACATTCCAAGTAATATTCGGCATGCTAATTACATTGCCGGTTGCCAAATTGAATTAACTCCTATAGTTTCCGAGATATGGACTATCGATAATTTACACCTTAGGCTCTGCTTCTAACTTGGGCCCAAATTGTAAAATGGTCTTACCTATTGGCGATTTCGTTCCAATTCACATTCCAAGTAATATTCGGCATGCTAATTACATTGCCGGTGGCCAAGTTGCATTATCTCTTATAGTTTCCGAGATATGGACTATCGATTATTTTTAACCTTAGGCTCTGCTTCTAACTTGGGCCCAAACTGTAAAATGGTCTTATCTATTGGCGATTTCGTTCCAATTCACATTCCAATTAGTATTCGGCATGCTAATTACATTGCCGGTTGCCAAATTGCATTATCTCTTATAGTTTCCGAGATATGGACTATCGATTATTTTTAACCTTAGGCTCTGCTTCTAACTTGGGCCCAAATTGTAAAATGGTCTTATCTATTGGCGATTTCGTTCCAATTCACATTCCAAGTAATATTCGGCATGCTAATTACATTGTCGGTTCCCAAATTGCATTATATCTTATAGTTTCCGAGATATGGACTATCGATTATTTTTAACCTTAGGCTCTGCTTCTAACTTGGGCCCAAACTGTAAAATGGTCTTATCTATTGGCGATTTCGTTCCAATTCACATTCCAATTAGTATTCGGCATGCTAATTACATTGCCGGTTGCCAAATTGCATTATCTCTTATAGTTTCCGAGATATGGACTATCGATAATTTACACCTTAGGCTCTGCTTCTAACTTGGGCCCAAATTGTAAAGTGGTCTTATCTATTGGCGATTTCGTCCCAATTCACATTCCAAGTAATATTCGGCATGCTAATTACATTGCCAGTTGCCAAATTGCATTATCTCTTATAGTTTCCGAGGTATGGACTATGGATAATTTACACCTTAGGCTCTGCTTCTAACTTGGGCACAAATTGTAAAATGGTCTTATCTATTGGCGATTTCATTCCAATTCACATTCCAAGTAATATTCGGCATGCTAATTACATTGCCGGTTGCCAAATTGCATTATCTCTTATAGTTTCCGAGATATGGACTATCGATAATTTACACCTTAGGCTCTGCTTCTAACTTGGGCCCAAATTGTAAAATGGTCTTATCTATTGGCGATTTCGTTTCAATTCACATTCCAAGTAATATTCGGCATGCTAATTACATTGCCGGTTGCCAAATTGCATTATCTCTTATAGTTTCCGAGATATGGACTATCGGTAATTTACACCTTAGGCTCTGCTTCTAACTTGGGCCCAAATTGTAAAATCGTCTTATCTATTGGCGATTTCGTTCCAATTCACATTCCAAGTAATATTCGGCATGCTAATTACATTGCCGGTTGCCAAATTGCATTATCTCTTATAGTTTCCGAGATATGGACTATCGATAATTTACACCTTAGGCTCTGCTTCTAACTTGGGCCCAAATAGTAAAATGGTCTTATCTATTGGCGATTTCATTCCAATTCACATTCCAAGTAATATTCGGCATGCTAATTACATTGCCTGTTGCCAAATTGCGTTATCTCTTATAGTTTCCGAGATATGGACTATCGATAATTTACACCTTAGGCTCTGCTTCTAACTTGGGCCCAAATTGTAAAATGGTCTTATCTATTGGCGATTTCGTACCAATTCACATTCCAAGTAATATTCGGCATGCTAATTACATTGCCGGTTGCCAAATTGCATTATCTCTTATAGTTTCCGAGATATGGACTATCGATAATTTACACCTTAGGCTCTGCTTCTAACTTGGGCCCAAATTGTAAAATGGTCTTATCTATTGGCGATTTCGTCACAATTCACATTCCAAGTAATATTCGGCATGCTAATTACATTGCCGGTTGCGAAACTGCATTATCTCTTATAGTTTCCGAGATATGGACTATCGATAATTTACACCTTAGGCTCTGCTTCTAACTTGGGCCCAAATTGTAAAATGGTCTTATCTATTGGCGATTTCGTTCCAATTCACATTCCAAGTAATATTCGGCATGCTAATTACATTGCCGGTTGCCAAATTGCATTATTTCTTTTAGTTTCCGAGATATGGACTATCGATAATTTACACCTTAGGCTCTGCTTCTAACTTGGGCCCAAATTGTAAAATCGTCTTATCTATTGGCGATTTCGTTCCAATTCACATTCCAAGTAATATTCGGCATGCTAATTACATTGCCGGTTGCCAAATTGCATTATCTCTTATAGTTTCCGAGATATGGACTATCGATAATTTACACCTTAGGCTCTGCTTCTAACTTGGGCCCAAATTGTAAAATGGACTTATCTATTGGCGATTTCGTTCCAATTCACATTCCAAGTAATATTCGGCATGCTAATTACATTGCCGGTTGCCAAATTGAATTATCTCTTATAGTTTCCGAGATATGGACTATCGATAATTTACACCTTAGGCTCTGCTTCTAACTTGGGCCCAAATTGTAAAATGGTCTTATCTATTGGCTATTTCGTTCCAATTCACATTCCAAGTGGTATTCGGCATGCTAATTACATTGCCGGTTGCCAAATTGCATTATCTCTTATAGTTTCCGAGATATGGACTATCGATAATTTACACCTTAGGCTCTGCTCCTAACTTGGGCCCAAATTGTAAAATGGTCTTATCTATTGGCGATTTCGTTCCAATTCACATTCCAAGTAATATTCGGCATGCTAATTACATTGCCGGTAGCCAAATTGCATTATCTCTTATAGTTTCCGAGATATGGACTATCGATAATTTACACCTTAGGCTCTGCTTCTAACTTGGGCCCAAATTGTAAAATGGTCTTATATATTGGCGATTTCATTCCAATTCACATTCCAAGTAATATTCGGCATGCTAATTACATTGCCGGTTGCCAAATTGCATTATCTCTTATAGTTTCCGAGATATGGACTATCGATAATTTACACCTTAGGCTCTGCTTCTAACTTGGGCCCAAATTGTAAAATGGTCTTATCTATTGGCGATTTCGTTCCAATTCACATTCCAAGTAATATTCGGCATGCTAATTACATTGCCGGTTGCCAAATTGCATTATCTCTTATAGTTTCCGAGATATGGACTATCGGTAATTTACACCTTAGGCTCTGCTTCTAACTTGGGCCCAAATTGTAAAATCGTCTTATCTATTGGCGATTTCGTTCCAATTCACATTCCAAGTAATATTCGGCATGCTAATTACATTGCCGGTTGCCAAATTGCATTATCTCTTATAGTTTCCGAGATATGGACTATCGATAATTTACACCTTAGGCTCTGCTTCTAACTTGGGCTAAAATTGTAAAATGGTCTTATCTATTGGCGATTTCGTTCCAATTCACATTCCAAGTAATATTCGGCATGCTAATTACATTGCCGGTTGCCAAATTGAATTATCTCTTATAGTTTCCGAGATATGGACTATCGATAATTTACACCTTAGGCTCTGCTTCTAACTTGGGCCCAAATTGTAAAATGGTCTTATCTATTGGCGATTTCGTTCCAATTCACATTCCAAGTGGTATTCGGCATGCTAATTACATTGCCGGTTGCCAAATTGCATTATCTCTTATAGTTTCCGAGATATGGACTATCGATAATTTACACCTTAGGCTCTGCTTATAACTTGGGCCCAAATTGTAAAATGGTCTTATCTATTGGCGATTTCGTTCCAATTCACATTCCAAGTAATATTCGGCATGCCAATTACATTGCCGGTTGCCAAATTGCATTATCTCTTATAGTTTCCGAGATATGGACTATCGATAATTAACACCTTAGGCTCTGCTTCTAACTTGGGCCCAAATTGTAAAATGGTCTTATCTATTGGCGATTTCGTCCCAATTCACATTCCAAGTAATATTCGGCATGCTAATTACATTGCCGGTTGCGAAACTGCATTATCTCTTATAGTTTCCGAGATATGGACTATCGATAATTTACACCTTAGGCTCTGCTTCTAACTTAGGCCCAAATTGTAAAATGGTCTTATCTATTGGCGATTTCGTCCCAATTCACATTCCAAGTAATATTCGGCATGCTAGTTACATTGCCGGTTGCCAAATTGCATTATCTCTTTTAGTTTCCGAGATATGGACTATCGATAATTTACACCTTAGGCTCTGCTTCTAACTTGGGCCCAAATTGTAAAATGGTCTTATCTATTGGCGATTTCGTTCCAATTCACATTCCAAGTAATATTCGGCATGCTAATTACATTGCCGGTTGCCAAATTGAATTATCTCTTATAGTTTCCGAGATATGGACTATCGATAATTTACACCTTAGGCTCTGCTTCTAACTTGGGCCCAAATTGTAAAATGGTCTTATCTATTGGCGATTTCGTTCCAATTCACATTCCATGTGGTATTCGGCATGCTAATTACATTGCCGGTTGCCAAATTGCATTATCTCTTATAGTTTCCGAGATATGGTCTATCGATAATTTACACCTTAGGCTCTGCTTCTAACTTGGGCCCAAATTGTAAAATGGTCTTATCTATTGGCGATTTCGTTCCAATTCACATTCCAAGTAATATTCGGCATGCTAATTACATTGCCGGTTGCCAAATTGCATTATCTCTTATAGTTTCCGATATATGGACTATCGATAATTTACACCTTAGGCTCTGCTTCTAACTTGGGCCCAAATTTTAAAATGGTCTTATCTATTGGCGATTTCGTTCCAATTCACATTCCAAGTAATATTCGGCATGCTAATTACATTGCCGGTTGCGAAACTGCATTATCTCTTATAGTTTCCGAGATATGGACTATCGATAATTTACACCTTAGGCTCTGCTTCTAACTTGGGCCCAAATTGTAAAATGGTCTTATCTATTGGCGATTTCGTTCCAATTCACATTCCAAGTAATATTCGGCATGCTAATTACATTGCCGGTTGCCAAATTGCATTATCTCTTTTAGTTTCCGAGATATGGACTATCGATAATTTACACCTTAGGCTCTGCTTCTAACTTGGGCCCAAATTGTAAAATGGTCTTATCTATTGGCGATTTCGTTCCAATTCACATTCCAAGTATTATTCGGCATGCTAATTACATTGCCGGTTGCCAAATTGCATTATCTCTTATAGTTTCCGAGATATGGACTATCGATAATTTACACCTTAGGCTCTGCTTCTAACTTGGGCCCAAATTGTAAAATGGCCTTATCTATTGGCGATTTCGTTCCAATTCACATTCCAAGTAATATTCGGCATGCTAATTACATTGCCGGTTGCCAAATTGCATTATCTCTTATAGTTTCCGAGATATGGACTATCGATAATTTACACCTTAGGCTCTGCTTCTAACTTGGGCCCAAATTGTAAAATGGTCTTATCTATTGGCGATTTCGTTCCAATTCACATTCCATGTGGTATTCGGCATGCTAATTACATTGCCGGTTGCCAAATTGCATTATCTCTTATAGTTTCCGAGATATGGTCTATCGATAATTTACACCTTAGGCTCTGCTTCTAACTTGGGCCCAAATTGTAAAATGGACTTATCTATTGGCGATTTCGTTCCAATTCACATTCCAAGTAATATTCGGCATGCTAATTACATTGCCGGTTGCCAAATTGCATTATCTCTTATAGTTTCCGATATATGGACTATCGATAATTTACACCTTAGGCTCTGCTTCTAACTTGGGCCCAAATTTTAAAATGGCCTTATCTATTGGCGATTTCGTTCCAATTCACATTCCAAGTGGTATTCGGCATGCTAATTACATTGCCGGTTGCCAAATTGCATTATCTCTTATAGTTTCCGAGATATGGACTATCGATAATTTACACCTTAGGCTCTGCTTCTAACTTGGGCCCAAATTGTAAAATGGTCTTATCTATTGACGATTTCGTTCCAATTCACATTCCAAGTAATATTCGGCATGCCAATTACATTGCCGGTTGCCAAATTGCATTATCTCTTATAGTTTCCGAGATATGGACTATCGATAATTAACACCTTAGGCTCTGCTTCTAACTTGGGCCCAAATTGTAAAATGGTCTTATCTATTGGCGATTTCGTCCCAATTCACATTCCAAGTAATATTCGGCATGCTAATTACATTGCCGGTTGCGAAACTGCATTATCTCTTATAGTTTCCGAGATATGGACTATCGATAATTTACACCTTAGGCTCTGCTTCTAACTTGGGCCCAAATTGTAAAATGGTCTTATCTATTGGCGATTTCGTTCCAATTCACATTCCAAGTAATATTCGGCATGCTAATTACATTGCCGGTTGCCAAATTGCATTATCTCTTTTAGTTTCCGAGATATGGACTATCGATAATTTACACCTTAGGCTCTGCTTCTAACTTGGGCCCAAATTGTAAAATGGTCTTATCTATTGGCGATTTCGTTCCAATTCACATTCCAAGTATTATTCGGCATGCTAATTACATTGCCGGTTGCCAAATTGCATTATCTCTTATAGTTTCCGAGATATGGACTATCGATAATTTACACCTTAGGCTCTGCTTCTAACTTGGGCCCAAATTGTAAAATGGCCTTATCTATTGGCGATTTCGTTCCAATTCACATTCCAAGTAATATTCGGCATGCTAATTACATTGCCGGTAGCCAAATTGCATTATCTCTTTTAGTTTCCGAGATATGGACTATCGATAATTTACACCTTAGGCTCTGCTTCTAACTTGGGCCCAAATTGTAAAATGGTCTTATCTATTGGCGATTTCGTTCCAATTCACATTCCAAGTATTATTCGGCATGCTAATTACATTGCCGGTTGCCAAATTGCATTATCTCTTATAGTTTCCGAGATATGGACTATCGATAATTTACACCTTAGGCTCTGCTTCTAACTTGGGCCCAAATTGTAAAATGGCCTTATCTATTGGCGATTTCGTTCCAATTCACATTCCAAGTAATATTCGGCATGCTAATTACATTGCCGGTTGCCAAATTGCATTATCTCTTATAGTTTCCGAGATATGGTCTATCGATAATTTACACCTTAGGCTCTGCTTCTAACTTGGGCCCAAATTGTAAAATGGTCTTATCTATTGGAGATTTCGTTCCAATTCACATTCCAAGTAATATTCGGCATGCTAATTACATTGCCGGTTGCCAAATTGCATTATCTCTTATAGTTTCCGAGATATTGACTATCGATAATTTACACCTTAGGCTCTGCTTCTAACTTGGGCCCAAATTGTAAAATGGTCTTATCTATTGGCGATTTCGTTCCAATTCACATTCCAAGTATTATTCGGCATGCTAATTACATTGCCGGTGGCCAAGTTGCATTATCTCTTATAGTTTCCGAGATATGGACTATCGATAATTTACACCTTAGGCTCTGCTTCTAACTTGGGCCCAAATTGTAAAATGGCCTTATCTATTGGCGATTTCGTTCCAATTCACATTCCAAGTAATATTCGGCATGCTAATTACATTGCCGGTTCCCAAATTGCATTATCTCTTATAGTTTCCGAGATATGGACTATCGATTATTTTTAACCTTAGGCTCTGCTTCTAACTTGGGCCCAAACTGTAAAATGGTCTTATCTATTGGCGATATCGTTCCAATTCACATTCCAAGTAGTATTCGGCATGCTAATTACATTGCCGGTTGCCAAATTGCACTATCTCTTATAGTTTCCGAGATATGGACTATCGATAATTTACACCTTAGGCTCTGCTTCTAACTTGGGCCCAAATTGTAAAATGGTCTTATCTATTGGCGATTTCGTCCCAATTCACATTCCAAGCAATATTCGGCATGCTAATTACATTGCCAGTTGCCAAATTGCATTATCTCTTATAGTTTCCGAGATATGGACTATCGGTAATTTACACCTTAGGCTCTGCTTCTAACTTGGGCCCAAAATTGTAAAATCGTCTTATCTATTGGCGATTTCGTTCCAATTCACATTCCAAGTAATATTCGGCATGCTAATTACATTGCCGGTTGCCAAATTGCATTATCTCTTATAGTTTCCGAGATATGGACTATCGATAATTTACACCTTAGGCTCTGCTTCTAACTTGGGCCCAAATTGTAAAATGGTCTTATATATTGGCGATTTCATTCCAATTCACATTCCAAGTAATATTCGGCATGCTAATTACATTGCCGGTTGCCAAATTGCATTATCTCTTATAGTTTCCGAGATATGGACTATCGATAATTTACACCTTAGGCTCTGCTTCTAACTTGGGCCCAAATTGTAAAATGGTCTTATCTATTGGCGATTTCGTTCCAATTCACATTCCAAGTAATATTCGGCATGCTAATTACATTGCCGGTTGCCAAATTGCATTATCTCTTATAGTTTCCGAGATATGGACTATCGGTAATTTACACCTTAGGCTCTGCTTCTAACTTGGGCCCAAATTGTAAAATCGTCTTATCTATTGGCGATTTCGTTCCAATTCACATTCCAAGTAATATTCGGCATGCTAATTACATTGCCGGTTGCCAAATTGAATTATCTCTTATAGTTTCCGAGATATGGACTATCGATAATTTACACCTTAGGCTCTGCTTCTAACTTGGGCCCAAATTGTAAAATGGTCTTATCTATTGGCGATTTCGTTCCAATTCACATTCCAAGTGGTATTCGGCATGCTAATTACATTGCCGGTTGCCAAATTGCATTATCTCTTATAGTTTCCGAGATATGGACTATCGATAATTTACACCTTAGGCTCTGCTTCTAACTTGGGCCCAAATTGTAAAATGGTCTTATCTATTGGCGATTTCGTTCCAATTCACATTCCAAGTAATATTCGGCATGCCAATTACATTGCCGGTTGCCAAATTGCATTATCTCTTATAGTTTCCGAGATATGGACTATCGATAATTAACACCTTAGGCTCTGCTTCTAACTTGGGCCCAAATTGTAAAATGGTCTTATCTATTGGCGATTTCGTCCCAATTCACATTCCAAGTAATATTCGGCATGCTAATTACATTGCCGGTTGCGAAACTGCATTATCTCTTATAGTTTCCGAGATATGGACTATCGATAATTTACACCTTAGGCTCTGCTTCTAACTTAGGCCCAAATTGTAAAATGGTCTTATCTATTGGCGATTCCGTCCCAATTCACATTCCAAGTAATATTCGGCATGCTAATTACATTGCCGGTTGCCAAATTGAATTATCTCTTATAGTTTCCGAGATATGGACTATCGATAATTTACACCTTAGGCTCTGCTTCTAACTTGGGCCCAAATTGTAAAATGGTCTTATCTATTGGCGATTTCGTTCCAATTCACATTCCATGTGGTATTCGGCATGCTAATTACATTGCCGGTTGCCAAATTGCATTATCTCTTATAGTTTCCGAGATATGGTCTATCGATAATTTACACCTTAGGCTCTGCTTCTAACTTGGGCCCAAATTGTAAAATGGCCTTATCTATTGGCGATTTCGTTCCAATTCACATTCCAAGTAATATTCGGCATGCTAATTACATTGCCGGTTGCCAAATTGCATTATCTCTTATAGTTTCCGAGATATGGACTATCGATAATTTACACCTTAGGCTCTGCTTCTAACTTGGGCCCAAATTGTAAAATGGTCTTATATATTGGCGATTTCATTCCAATTCACATTCCAAGTAATATTCGGCATGCTAATTACATTGCCGGTTGCCAAATTGCATTATCTCTTATAGTTTCCGAGATATGGACTATCGATAATTTACACCTTAGGCTCTGCTTCTAACTTGGGCCCAAATTGTAAAATGGTCTTATCTATTGGCGATTTCGTTCCAATTCACATTCCAAGTAATATTCGGCATGCTAATTACATTGCCGGTTGCCAAATTGCATTATCTCTTATAGTTTCCGAGATATGGACTATCGGTAATTTACACCTTAGGCTCTGCTTCTAACTTGGGCCCAAATTGTAAAATCGTCTTATCTATTGGCGATTTCGTTCCAATTCACATTCCAAGTAATATTCGGCATGCTAATTACATTGCCGGTTGCCAAATTGAATTATCTCTTATAGTTTCCGAGATATGGACTATCGATAATTTACACCTTAGGCTCTGCTTCTAACTTGGGCCCAAATTGTAAAATGGTCTTATCTATTGGCGATTTCGTTCCAATTCACATTCCAAGTGGTATTCGGCATGCTAATTACATTGCCGGTTGCCAAATTGCATTATCTCTTATAGTTTCCGAGATATGGACTATCGATAATTTACACCTTAGGCTCTGCTTCTAACTTGGGCCCAAATTGTAAAATGGTCTTATCTATTGGCGATTTCGTTCCAATTCACATTCCAAGTAATATTCGGCATGCCAATTACATTGCCGGTTGCCAAATTGCATTATCTCTTATAGTTTCCGAGATATGGACTATCGATAATTAACACCTTAGGCTCTGCTTCTAACTTGGGCCCAAATTGTAAAATGGTCTTATCTATTGGCGATTTCGTCCCAATTCACATTCCAAGTAATATTCGGCATGCTAATTACATTGCCGGTTGCGAAACTGCATTATCTCTTATAGTTTCCGAGATATGGACTATCGATAATTTACACCTTAGGCTCTGCTTCTAACTTAGGCCCAAATTGTAAAATGGTCTTATCTATTGGCGATTTCGTCCCAATTCACATTCCAAGTAATATTCGGCATGCTAATTACATTGCCGGTTGCCAAATTGAATTATCTCTTATAGTTTCCGAGATATGGACTATCGATAATTTACACCTTAGGCTCTGCTTCTAACTTGGGCCCAAATTGTAAAATGGTCTTATCTATTGGCGATTTCGTTCCAATTCACATTCCATGTGGTATTCGGCATGCTAATTACATTGCCGGTTGCCAAATTGCATTATCTCTTATAGTTTCCGAGATATGGTCTATCGATAATTTACACCTTAGGCTCTGCTTCTAACTTGGGCCCAAATTGTAAAATGGTCTTATCTATTGGCGATTTCGTTCCAATTCACATTCCAAGTAATATTCGGCATGCTAATTACATTGCCGGTTGCCAAATTGCATTATCTCTTATAGTTTCCGATATATGGACTATCGATAATTTACACCTTAGGCTCTGCTTCTAACTTGGGCCCAAATTTTAAAATGGTCTTATCTATTGGCGATTTCGTTCCAATTCACATTCCAAGTAATATTCGGCATGCTAATTACATTGCCGGTTGCGAAACTGCATTATCTCTTATAGTTTCCGAGATGTGGACTATCGATAATTTACACCTTAGGCTCTGCTTCTAACTTGGGCCCAAATTGTAAAATGGTCTTATCTATTGGCGATTTCGTTCCAATTCACATTCCAAGTAATATTCGGCATGCTAATTACATTGCCGGTTGCCAAATTGCATTATCTCTTTTAGTTTCCGAGATATGGACTATCGATAATTTACACCTTAGGCTCTGCTTCTAACTTGGGCCCAAATTGTAAAATGGTCTTATCTATTGGCGATTTCGTTCCAATTCACATTCCAAGTATTATTCGGCATGCTAATTACATTGCCGGTTGCCAAATTGCATTATCTCTTATAGTTTCCGAGATATGGACTATCGATAATTTACACCTTAGGCTCTGCTTCTAACTTGGGCCCAAATTGTAAAATGGCCTTATCTATTGGCGATTTCGTTCCAATTCACATTCCAAGTAATATTCGGCATGCTAATTACATTGCCGGTTGCCAAATTGCATTATCTCTTATAGTTTCCGAGATATGGACTATCGATAATTTACACCTTAGGCTCTGCTTCTAACTTGGGCCCAAATTGTAAAATGGTCTTATCTATTGGCGATTTCGTTCCAATTCACATTCCATGTGGTATTCGGCATGCTAATTACATTGCCGGTTGCCAAATTGCATTATCTCTTATAGTTTCCGAGATATGGTCTATCGATAATTTACACCTTAGGCTCTGCTTCTAACTTGGGCCCAAATTGTAAAATGGACTTATCTATTGGCGATTTCGTTCCAATTCACATTCCAAGTAATATTCGGCATGCTAATTACATTGCCGGTTGCCAAATTGCATTATCTCTTATAGTTTCCGATATATGGACTATCGATAATTTACACCTTAGGCTCTGCTTCTAACTTGGGCCCAAATTTTAAAATGGCCTTATCTATTGGCGATTTCGTTCCAATTCACATTCCAAGTGGTATTCGGCATGCTAATTACATTGCCGGTTGCCAAATTGCATTATCTCTTATAGTTTCCGAGATATGGACTATCGATAATTTACACCTTAGGCTCTGCTTCTAACTTGGGCCCAAATTGTAAAATGGTCTTATCTATTGGCGATTTCGTTCCAATTCACATTCCAAGTAATATTCGGCATGCCAATTACATTGCCGGTTGCCAAATTGCATTATCTCTTATAGTTTCCGAGATATGGACTATCGATAATTAACACCTTAGGCTCTGCTTCTAACTTGGGCCCAAATTGTAAAATGGTCTTATCTATTGGCGATTTCGTCCCAATTCACATTCCAAGTAATATTCGGCATGCTAATTACATTGCCGGTTGCGAAACGGCATTATCTCTTATAGTTTCCGAGATATGGACTATCGATAATTTACACCTTAGGCTCTGCTTCTAACTTGGGCCCAAATTGTAAAATGGTCTTATCTATTGGCGATTTCGTCCCAATTCACATTCCAAGTAATATTCGGCATGCTAGTTACATTGCCGGTTGCCAAATTGCATTATCTCTTTTAGTTTCCGAGATATGGACTATCGATAATTTACACCTTAGGCTCTGCTTCTAACTTGGGCCCAAATTGTAAAATGGTCTTATCTATTGGCGATTTCGTTCCAATTCACATTCCAAGTAATATTCGGCATGCTAATTACATTGCCGGTTGCCAAATTGAATTATCTCTTATAGTTTCCGAGATATGGACTATCGATAATTTACACCTTAGGCTCTGCTTCTAACTTGGGCCCAAATTGTAAAATGGTCTTATCTATTGGCGATTTCGTTCCAATTCACATTCCATGTGGTATTCGGCATGCTAATTACATTGCCGGTTGCCAAATTGCATTATCTCTTATAGTTTCCGAGATATGGTCTATCGATAATTTACACCTTAGGCTCTGCTTCTAACTTGGGCCCAAATTGTAAAATGGTCTTATCTATTGGCGATTTCGTTCCAATTCACATTCCAAGTAATATTCGGCATGCTAATTACATTGCCGGTTGCCAAATTGCATTATCTCTTATAGTTTCCGATATATGGACTATCGATAATTTACACCTTAGGCTCTGCTTCTAACTTGGGCCCAAATTTTAAAATGGTCTTATCTATTGGCGATTTCGTTCCAATTCACATTCCAAGTAATATTCGGCATGCTAATTACATTGCCGGTTGCGAAACTGCATTATCTCTTATAGTTTCCGAGATATGGACTATCGATAATTTACACCTTAGGCTCTGCTTCTAACTTGGGCCCAAATTGTAAAATGGTCTTATCTATTGGCGATTTCGTTCCAATTCACATTCCATGTAATATTCGGCATGCTAATTACATTGCCGGTTGCCAAATTGCATTATCTCTTTTAGTTTCCGAGATATGGACTATCGATAATTTACACCTTAGGCTCTGCTTCTAACTTGGGCCCAAATTGTAAAATGGTCTTATCTATTGGCGATTTCGTTCCAATTCACATTCCAAGTATTATTCGGCATGCTAATTACATTGCCGGTTGCCAAATTGCATTATCTCTTATAGTTTCCGAGATATGGACTATCGATAATTTACACCTTAGGCTCTGCTTCTAACTTGGGCCCAAATTGTAAAATGGCCTTATCTATTGGCGATTTCGTTCCAATTCACATTCCAAGTAATATTCGGCATGCTAATTACATTGCCGGTTGCCAAATTGCATTATCTCTTATAGTTTCCGAGATATCGACTATCGATAATTTACACCTTAGGCTCTGCTTCTAACTTGGGCCCAAATTGTAAAATGGTCTTACCTATTGGCGATTTCGTTCCAATTCACATTCCAAGTAATATTCGGCATGCTAATTACATTGCCGGTTGCCAAATTGCATTATCTCTTATAGTTTCCGAGATATGGACTATCGATAATTTACACCTTAGGCTCTGCTTCTAACTTGGGCCCAAATTGTAAAATGGCCTTATCTATTGGCGATTTCGTTCCAATTCACATTCCAAGTAATATTCGGCATGCTAATTACATTGCCGGTGGCCAAATTGAATTATCTCTTATAGTTTCCGAGATATCGACTATCGATAATTTACACCTTAGGCTCTGCTTCTAACTTGGGCCCAAATTGTAAAATGGTCTTACCTATTGGCGATTTCGTTCCAATTCACATTCCAAGTAATATTCGGCATGCTAATTACATTGCCGGTTGCCAAATTGCATTATCTCTTATAGTTTCCGAGATATGGACTATCGATAATTTACACCTTAGGCTCTGCTTCTAACTTGGGCCCAAATTGTAAAATGGTCTTATCTATTGGCGATTTCGTTCCAATTCACATTCCAAGTAATATTCGGCATGCTAATTACATTGCCGGTTGCCAAATTGCATTATCTCTTATAGTTTCCGAGATATGGATTATCGATAATTTACACCTTAGGCTCTGCTTCTAACTTGGGCCCAAATTGTAATATGGTCTTATCTATTGGCGATTTCGTTCCAATTCACATTCCAAGTAATATTCGGCATGCTAATTACATTGCCGGTTGCCAAATTGCATTATCTCTTATAGTTTCCGAGATATGGACTATCGATAATTTACACCTTAGGCTCTGCTTCTAACTTGGGCCCAAATTGTAAAATGGTCTTATCTATTGGCGATTTCGTTCCAATTCACATTCCAAGTAATATTCGGCATGCTAATTACATTGCCGGTTGCCAAATTGCATTATCTCTTATAGTTTCCGAGATATGGACTATCGATAATTTACACCTTAGGCTCTGCTTCTAACTAGGGCCCAAATTGTAAAATGGTCTTATCTATTGGCGATTTCGTTCCAATTCACATTCCAAGTAATATTCGGCATGCTAATTACATTGCCGGTTGCCAAATTGCATTATCTCTTATAGTTTCCAAGATATGGACTATCGATAATTTACACCTTAGGCTCTGCTTCTAACTTGGGCCCAAATTGTAAAATGGTCTTATCTATTGGCGATTTCGTTCCAATTCACATACCAAGTAATATTCGGCATGCTAATTACATTGACGGTTGCCAAATTGCATTATCTCTTATAGTTTCCGAGATACGGACTATCGATAATTTACACCTTAGGCTCTGCTTCTAACTTGGGCCCAAATTGTAAAATGGTCTTCTCTATTGGCGATTTCGTTCCAATTCACATTCCAAGTAATATTCGGCATGCTAATTACATTGCCGGTTCCCAAATTGCATTATCTCTTATAGTTTCCGAGATGTGGACTATCGATTATTTTTAACCTTAGGCTCTGCTTCTAACTTGGGCCCAAACTGTAAAATGGTCTTATCTATTGGCGATTTCGTTCCAATTCACATTCCAAGTAGTATTCGGCATGCTAATTACATTGCCGGTTGCCAAATTGCATTAACTCTTATAGTTTCCGAGATATGGACTATCGATAATTTACACCTTAGGCTCTGCTTCTAACTTGGGCCCAAATTGTAAAATGGTCTTATCTATTGGCGATTTCGTCCCAATTCACATTCCAAGTAATATTCGGCATGCTAATTACATTGCCAGTTGCCAAATTGCATTATCTCTTATAGTTTCCGAGATATGGACTATGGATAATTTACACCTTAGGCTCTGCTTCTAACTTGGGCCCAAATTGTAAAATGGTCTTATCTATTGGCGATTTCATTCCAATTCACATTCCAAGTAATATTCGGCATGCTAATTACATTGCCGGTTGCCAAATTGCATTATCTCTTATAGTTTCCGAGATATGGACTATCGATAATTTACACCTTAGGCTCTGCTTCTAACTTGGGCCCAAATTGTAAAATGGTCTTATCTATTGGCGATTTCGTTCCAATTCACATTCCAAGTAATATTCGGCATGCTAATTACATTGCCAGTTGCCAAATTGCATTATCTCTTATAGTTTCCGAGATATGGACTATCGGTAATTTACACCTTAGGCTCTGCTTCTAACTTGGGCCCAAATTGTAAAATCGTCTTATCTATTGGCGATTTCGTTCCAATTCACATTCCAAGTAATATTCGGCATGCTAATTACATTGCCGGTTGCCAAATTGCATTATCTCTTATAGTTTCCGAGTTATGGACTATCGATAATTTACACCTTAGGCTCTGCTTCTAACTTGGGCCCAAATTGTAAAATGGTCTTATCTAATGGCGATTTCGTTCCAATTCACATTCCAAGTAATATTCGGCATGCTAATTACATTGCCAGTTGCCAAATTGCATTATCTCTTATAGTTTCCGAGATATGGACTATCGGTAATTTACACCTTAGGCTCTGCTTCTAACTTGGGCCCAAATTGTAAAATCGTCTTATCTATTGGCGATTTCGTTCCAATTCACATTCCAAGTAATATTCGGCATGCTAATTACATTGTCGGTTCCCAAATTGCATTATATCTTATAGTTTCCGAGATATGGACTATCTATTATTTTTAACCTTAGGCTCTGCTTCTAACTTGGCCCCAAACTGTAAAATGGTCTTATCTATTGGCGATTTCGTTCCAATTCACATTCCAATTAGTATTCGGCATGCTAATTACATTGCCGGTTGCCAAATTGCATTATCTCTTATAGTTTCCGAGATATGGACTATCGATAATTTACACCTTAGGCTCTGCTTCTAACTTGGGCCCAAATTGTAAAGTGGTCTTATCTATTGGCGATTTCGTCCCAATTCACATTCCAAGTAATATTCGGCATGCTAATTACATTGCCAGTTGCCAAATTGCATTATCTCTTATAGTTTCCGAGATATGGACTATGGATAATTTACACTTTAGGCTCTGCTTCTAACTTGGGCACAAATTGTAAAATGGTCTTATCTATTGGCGATTTCATTCCAATTCACATTCCAAGTAATATTCGGCATTCTAATTACATTGCCGGTTGCCAAATTGCATTATCTCTTATAGTTTCCGAGATATGGACTATCGATAATTTACACCTTAGGCTCTGCTTCTAACTTGGGCCCAAATTGTAAAATGGTCTTATCTGTTGGCGATTTCGTTTCAATTCACATTCCAAGTAATATTCGGCATGCTAATTACACTGCCGGTTGCCAAATTGCATTATCTCTTATAGTTTCCGAGATATGGACTATCGGTAATTTACACCTTAGGCTCTGCTTCTAACTTGGGCCCAAATTGTAAAATCGTCTTATCTATTGGCGATTTCGTACCAATTCACATTCCAAGTAATATTCGGCATGCTAATTACATTGCCGGTTGCCAAATTGCATTATCTCTTATAGTTTCCGAGATATGGACTATCGATAATTTACACCTTAGGCTCTGCTTCTAACTTGGGCCCAAATTGTAAAATGGTCTTATCTATTGGCGATTTCGTCACAATTCACATTCCAAGTAATATTCGGCATGCTAATTACATTGCCGGTTGCGAAACTGCATTATCTCTTATAGTTTCCGAGATATGGACTATCGATAATTTACACCTTAGGCTCTGCTTCTAACTTGGGCCCAAATTGTAAAATGGTCTTATCTATTGGCGATTTCGTTCCAATTCACATTCCAAGTAATATTCGGCATGCTAATTACATTGCCGGTGGCCAAGTTGCATTATCTCTTATAGTTTCCGAGATATGGACTATCGATAATTTACACCTTAGGCTCTGCTTCTAACTTGGGCCCAAATTGTAAAATGGTCTTATCTATTGGCGATTTCGTTCCAATTCACATTCCAAGTAATATTCGGCATGCTAATTACATTGCCGGTTCCCAAATTGCATTATCTCTTATAGTTTCCGAGATATGGACTATCGATTATTTTTAACCTTAGGCTCTGCTTCTAACTTGGGCCCAAACTGTAAAATGGTCTTATCTATTGGCGATTTCGTTCCAATTCACATTCCAAGTAGTATTCGGCATGCTAATTACATTGCCGGTTGCCAAATTGCATTATCTCTTATAGTTTCCGAGATATGGACTATCGATAATTTACACCTTAGGCTCTGCTTCTAACTTGGGCCCAAATTGTAAAATGGTCTTATCTATTGGCGATTTCGTCCCAATTCACATTCCAAGTAATATTCGGCATGCTAATTACATTGCCAGTTGCCAAATTGCATTATCTCTTATAGTTTCCGAGATATGGACTATGGATAATTTACACCTTAGGCTCTGCTTCTAACTTGGGCCCAAATTGTAAAATGGTCTTATCTATTGGCGATTTCATTCCAATTCACATTCCAAGTAATATTCGGCATGCTAATTACATTGCCGGTTGCCAAATTGCATTATCTCTTATAGTTTCCGAGATATGGACTATCGATAATTTACACCTTAGGCTCTGCTTCTAACTTGGGCCCAAATTGTAAAATGGTCTTATCTATTGGCGATTTCGTTCCAATTCACATTCCAAGTAATATTCGGCATTCTAATTACATTGCCGGTTGCCAAATTGCATTATCTCTTATAGTTTCCGAGATATGGACTATCGATAATTTACACCTTAGGCTCTGCTTCTAACTTGGGCCCAAATTGTAAAATGGTCTTATCTATTTTCGATTTCGTTCCAATTCACATTCCAAGTAATATTCGGCATGCTAATTACATTGCCGGTTGCCAAATTGAATTAACTCCTATAGTTTCCGAGATATGGACTATCGATAATTTACACCTTAGGCTCTGCTTCTAACTTGGGCCCAAATTGTAAAATGGTCTTACCTATTGGCGATTTCGTTCCAATTCACATTCCAAGTAATATTCGGCATGCTAATTACATTGCCGGTGGCCAAGTTGCATTATCTCTTATAGTTTCCGAGATATGGACTATCGATTATTTTTAACCTTAGGCTCTGCTTCTAACTTGGGCCCAAACTGTAAAATGGTCTTATCTATTGGCGATTTCGTTCCAATTCACATTCCAATTAGTATTCGGCATGCTAATTACATTGCCGGTTGCCAAATTGCATTATCTCTTATAGTTTCCGAGATATGGACTATCGATTATTTTTAACCTTAGGCTCTGCTTCTAACTTGGGCCCAAATTGTAAAATGGTCTTATCTATTGGCGATTTCGTTCCAATTCACATTCCAAGTAATATTCGGCATGCTAATTACATTGTCAGTTCCCAAATTGCATTATATCTTATAGTTTCCGAGATATGGACTATCGATTATTTTTAACCTTAGGCTCTGCTTCTAACTTGGGCCCAAACTGTAAAATGGTCTTATCTATTGGCGATTTCGTTCCAATTCACATTCCAATTAGTATTCGGCATGCTAATTACATTGCCGGTTGCCAAATTGCATTATCTCTTATAGTTTCCGAGATATGGACTATCGATAATTTACACCTTAGGCTCTGCTTCTAACTTGGGCCCAAATTGTAAAGTGGTCTTATCTATTGGCGATTTCGTCCCAATTCACATTCCAAGTAATATTCGCCATGCTAATTACATTGCCAGTTGCCAAATTGCATTATCTCTTATAGTTTCCGAGGTATGGACTATGGATAATTTACACCTTAGGCTCTGCTTCTAACTTGGGCACAAATTGTAAAATGGTCTTATCTATTGGCGATTTCATTCCAATTCACATTCCAAGTAATATTCGGCATGCTAATTACATTGCCGGTTGCCAAATTGCATTATCTCTTATAGTTTCCGAGATATGGACTATCGATAATTTACACCTTAGGCTCTGCTTCTAACTTGGGCCCAAATTGTAAAATGGTCTTATCTATTGGCGATTTCGTTTCAATTCACATTCCAAGTAATATTCGGCATGCTAATTACATTGCCGGTTGCCAAATTGCATTATCTCTTATAGTTTCCGAGATATGGACTATCGGTAATTTACACCTTAGGCTCTGCTTCTAACTTGGGCCCAAATTGTAAAATCGTCTTATCTATTGGCGATTTCGTTCCAATTCACATTCCAAGTAATATTCGGCATGCTAATTACATTGCCGGTTGCCAAATTGCATTATCTCTTATAGTTTCCGAGATATGGACTATCGATAATTTACACCTTAGGCTCTGCTTCTAACTTGGGCCCAAATAGTAAAATGGTCTTATCTATTGGCGATTTCATTCCAATTCACATTCCAAGTAATATTCGGCATGCTAATTACATTGCCTGTTGCCAAATTGCGTTATCTCTTATAGTTTCCGAGATATGGACTATCGATAATTTACACCTTAGGCTCTGCTTCTAACTTGGGCCCAAATTGTAAAATGGTCTTATCTATTGGCGATTTCGTACCAATTCACATTCCAAGTAATATTCGGCATGCTAATTACATTGCCGGTTGCCAAATTGCATTATCTCTTATAGTTTCCGAGATATGGACTATCGATAATTTACACCTTAGGCTCTGCTTCTAACTTGGGCCCAAATTGTAAAATGGTCTTATCTATTGGCGATTTCGTCACAATTCACATTCCAAGTAATATTCGGCATGCTAATTACATTGCCGGTTGCGAAACTGCATTATCTCTTATAGTTTCCGAGATATGGACTATCGATAATTTACACCTTAGGCTCTGCTTCTAACTTGGGCCCAAATTGTAAAATGGTCTTATCTATTGGCGATTTCGTTCCAATTCACATTCCAAGTAATATTCGGCATGCTAATTACATTGCCGGTTGCCAAATTGCATTATTTCTTTTAGTTTCCGAGATATGGACTATCGATAATTTACACCTTAGGCTCTGCTTCTAACTTGGGCCCAAATTGTAAAATCGTCTTATCTATTGGCGATTTCGTTCCAATTCACATTCCAAGTAATATTCGGCATGCTAATTACATTGCCGGTTGCCAAATTGCATTATCTCTTATAGTTTCCGAGATATGGACTATCGATAATTTACACCTTAGGCTCTGCTTCTAACTTGGGCCCAAATTGTAAAATGGACTTATCTATTGGCGATTTCGTTCCAATTCACATTCCAAGTAATATTCGGCATGCTAATTACATTGCCGGTTGCCAAATTGAATTATCTCTTATAGTTTCCGAGATATGGACTATCGATAATTTACACCTTAGGCTCTGCTTCTAACTTGGGCCCAAATTGTAAAATGGTCTTATCTATTGGCTATTTCGTTCCAATTCACATTCCAAGTGGTATTCGGCATGCTAATTACATTGCCGGTTGCCAAATTGCATTATCTCTTATAGTTTCCGAGATATGGACTATCGATAATTTACACCTTAGGCTCTGCTCCTAACTTGGGCCCAAATTGTAAAATGGTCTTATCTATTGGCGATTTCGTTCCAATTCACATTCCAAGTAATATTCGGCATGCTAATTACATTGCCGGTTGCCAAATTGCATTATCTCTTATAGTTTCCTAGATATGGACTATCGATAATTTACACCTTAGGCTCTGCTTCTAACTTGGGCCCAAATTGTAAAATGGTCTTATCTATTGGCGATTTCGTCCCAATTCACATTCCAAGTAATATTCGGCATGCTAATTACATTGCCGTTTGCGAAACTGCATTATCTCTTATAGTTTCCGAGATATGGACTATCGATAATTTACACCTTAGGCTCTGCTTCTAACTTGGGCCCAAATTGTAAAATGGTCTTATCTATTGGCGATTTCGTTCCAATTCACATTCCAAGTAATATTCGGCATGCTAATTACATTGCCGGTTGCCAAATTGCATTATCTCTTATAGTTTCCGAGATATGGACTATCGATAATTTACACCTTAGGCTCTGCTTCTAACTTGGGCCCAAATTGTAAAATGGTCTTATCTATTGGCGATTTCGTACCAATTCACATTCCAAGTAATATTCGGCATGCTAATTACATTGCCGGTGGCCAAATTGAATTATCTCTTATAGTTTCCGAGATATGGACTATCGATAATTTACACCTTAGGCTCTGCTTCTAACTTGGGCCCAAATTGTAAAATGGTCTTACCTATTGGCGATTTCGTTCCAATTCACATTCCAAGTAATATTCGGCATGCTAATTACATTGCCGGTTGCGAAATTGCATTATCTCTTATAGTTTCCGAGATATGGACTGTCAATAATTTACACCTTAGGCTCTGCTTCTAACTTGGGCCCAAATTGTAAAATGGTCTTATCTATTGGCGATTTCGTTCCAATTCACATTCCAAGTAATATTCGGCATGCTAATTACATTTCCGGTTGCCAAAATGCATTATCTCTTATAGTTTCCGAGATATGGACTATCGATAATTTACACCTTAGGCTCTGCTTCTAACTTGGGCCCAAATTGTAAAATGGTCTTATCTATTGGCGATTTCTTTCCAATTCACATTCCAAGTAATATTCGGCATGCTAATTACATTGCCGGTTGCCAAATTGCATTATCTCTTATAGTTTCCGAGATATGGACTATCGGTAATTTACACCTTAGGCTCTGCTTCTAACTTGGGCCCAAATTGTAAAATGGTCTTATCTATTGGCGATTTCGTTCCAATTCACATTCCAAGTAATATTCGGCATGCTAATTACATTGCCGGTTGCCAAATTGCATTATCTCTTATAGTTTCCGAGATATGGACTATCGGTAATTTACACCTTAGGCTCTGCTTCTAACTTGGGCCCAAATTGTAAAATCGTCTTATCTATTGGCGATTTCGTTCCAATTCACATTCCAAGTAATATTCGGCATGCTAATTACATTGCCGGTTGCCAAATTGCATTATCTCTTATAGTTTCCGAGATATGGACTATCGATAATTTACACCTTTGGCTCTGCTTCTAACTTGGGCCCAAATTGTAAAATGGTCTTATCTATTAGCGATTTCGTTCCAATTCACATTCCAAGTAATATTCGGCATGCTAATTACATTGCCGATTGCCAAATTGCATTATCTCTTATAGTTTCCGAGATATGGAATATCGGTAATTTACACCTTAGGCTCTGCTTCTAACTTGGGCCCAAATTGTAAAATCGTCTTATCTATTGGCGATTTCGTTCCAATTCACATTCCAAGTAATATTCGGCATGCTAATTACACTGCCGGTGGCCAAATTGAATTATCTCTTATAGTTTCCGAGATATGGACTATCGATAATTTACACCTTAGGCTCTGCTTCTAACTTGGGCCCAAATTGTAAAATGGTCTTACCTATTGGCGATTTCGTTCCAATTCACATTCCAAGTAATATTCGGCATGCTAATTACATTGCCGGTTGCGAAATTGCATTATCTCTTATAGTTTCCGAGATATGGACTGTCAATAATTTACACCTTAGGCTCTGCTTCTAACTTGGGCCCAAATTGTAAAATGGTCTTATCTATTGGCGATTTCGTTCCAATTCACATTCCAAGTAATATTCGGCATGCTAATTACATTGCCGGTTGCCAAATTGCATTATCTCTTATAGTTTCCGAGATATGGACTATCGATAATTTACACCTTAGGCTCTGCTTCTAACTTGGGCCCAAATTGTAAAATGGTCTTATCTATTGGCGATTTCTTTCCAATTCACATTCCAAGTAATATTCGGCATGCTAATTACATTGCCTGTTGCCAAATTGCGTTATCTCTTATAGTTTCCGAGATATGGACTATCGATAATTTACACCTTAGGCTCTGCTTCTAACTTGGGCCCAAATTGTAAAATGGTCTTATCTATTGGCGATTTCGTACCAATTCACATTCCAAGTAATATTCGGCATGCTAATTACATTGCCGGTTGCCAAATTGCATTATCTCTTATAGTTTCCGAGATATGGACTATCGATAATTTACACCTTAGGCTCTGCTTCTAACTTGGGCCCAAATTGTAAAATGGTCTTATCTATTGGCGATTTCGTCACAATTCACATTCCAAGTAATATTCGGCATGCTAATTACATTGCCGGTTGCGAAACTGCATTATCTCTTATAGTTTCCGAGATATGGACTATCGATAATTTACACCTTAGGCTCTGCTTCTAACTTGGGCCCAAATTGTAAAATGGTCTTATCTATTGGCGATTTCGTTCCAATTCACATTCCAAGTAATATTCGGCATGCTAATTACATTGCCGGTTGCCAAATTGCATTATTTCTTTTAGTTTCCGAGATATGGACTATCGATAATTTACACCTTAGGCTCTGCTTCTAACTTGGGCCCAAATTGTAAAATCGTCTTATCTATTGGCGATTTCGTTCCAATTCACATTCCAAGTAATATTCGGCATGCTAATTACATTGCCGGTTGCCAAATTGCATTATCTCTTATAGTTTCCGAGATATGGACTATCGATAATTTACACCTTAGGCTCTGCTTCTAACTTGGGCCCAAATTGTAAAATGGACTTATCTATTGGCGATTTCGTTCCAATTCACATTCCAAGTAATATTCGGCATGCTAATTACATTGCCGGTTGCCAAATTGAATTATCTCTTATAGTTTCCGAGATATGGACTATCGATAATTTACACCTTAGGCTCTGCTTCTAACTTGGGCCCAAATTGTAAAATGGTCTTATCTATTGGCTATTTCGTTCCAATTCACATTCCAAGTGGTATTCGGCATGCTAATTACATTGCCGGTTGCCAAATTGCATTATCTCTTATAGTTTCCGAGATATGGACTATCGATAATTTACACCTTAGGCTCTGCTCCTAACTTGGGCCCAAATTGTAAAATGGTCTTATCTATTGGCGATTTCGTTCCAATTCACATTCCAAGTAATATTCGGCATGCTAATTACATTGCCGGTTGCCAAATTGCATTATCTCTTATAGTTTCCTAGATATGGACTATCGATAATTTACACCTTAGGCTCTGCTTCTAACTTGGGCCCAAATTGTAAAATGGTCTTATCTATTGGCGATTTCGTCCCAATTCACATTCCAAGTAATATTCGGCATGCTAATTACATTGCCGTTTGCGAAACTGCATTATCTCTTATAGTTTCCGAGATATGGACTATCGATAATTTACACCTTAGGCTCTGCTTCTAACTTGGGCCCAAATTGTAAAATGGTCTTATCTATTGGCGATTTCGTTCCAATTCACATTCCAAGTAATATTCGGCATGCTAATTACATTGCCGGTTGCCAAATTGCATTATCTCTTATAGTTTCCGAGATATGGACTATCGATAATTTACACCTTAGGCTCTGCTTCTAACTTGGGCCCAAATTGTAAAATGGTCTTATCTATTGGCGATTTCGTACCAATTCACATTCCAAGTAATATTCGGCATGCTAATTACATTGCCGGTGGCCAAATTGAATTATCTCTTATAGTTTCCGAGATATGGACTATCGATAATTTACACCTTAGGCTCTGCTTCTAACTTGGGCCCAAATTGTAAAATGGTCTTACCTATTGGCGATTTCGTTCCAATTCACATTCCAAGTAATATTCGGCATGCTAATTACATTGCCGGTTGCGAAATTGCATTATCTCTTATAGTTTCCGAGATATGGACTGTCAATAATTTACACCTTAGGCTCTGCTTCTAACTTGGGCCCAAATTGTAAAATGGTCTTATCTATTGGCGATTTCGTTCCAATTCACATTCCAAGTAATATTCGGCATGCTAATTACATTTCCGGTTGCCAAAATGCATTATCTCTTATAGTTTCCGAGATATGGACTATCGATAATTTACACCTTAGGCTCTGCTTCTAACTTGGGCCCAAATTGTAAAATGGTCTTATCTATTGGCGATTTCTTTCCAATTCACATTCCAAGTAATATTCGGCATGCTAATTACATTGCCGGTTGCCAAATTGCATTATCTCTTATAGTTTCCGAGATATGGACTATCGGTAATTTACACCTTAGGCTCTGCTTCTAACTTGGGCCCAAATTGTAAAATGGTCTTATCTATTGGCGATTTCGTTCCAATTCACATTCCAAGTAATATTCGGCATGCTAATTACATTGCCGGTTGCCAAATTGCATTATCTCTTATAGTTTCCGAGATATGGACTATCGGTAATTTACACCTTAGGCTCTGCTTCTAACTTGGGTCCAAATTGTAAAATCGTCTTATCTATTGGCGATTTCGTTCCAATTCACATTCCAAGTAATATTCGGCATGCTAATTACATTGCCGGTTGCCAAATTGCATTATCTCTTATAGTTTCCGAGATATGGACTATCGATAATTTACACCTTTGGCTCTGCTTCTAACTTGGGCCCAAATTGTAAAATGGTCTTATCTATTAGCGATTTCGTTCCAATTCACATTCCAAGTAATATTCGGCATGCTAATTACATTGCCGATTGCCAAATTGCATTATCTCTTATAGTTTCCGAGATATGGAATATCGGTAATTTACACCTTAGGCTCTGCTTCTAACTTGGGCCCAAATTGTAAAATCGTCTTATCTATTGGCGATTTCGTTCCAATTCACATTCCAAGTAATATTCGGCATGCTAATTACACTGCCGGTGGCCAAATTGAATTATCTCTTATAGTTTCCGAGATATGGACTATCGATAATTTACACCTTAGGCTCTGCTTCTAACTTGGGCCCAAATTGTAAAATGGTCTTACCTATTGGCGATTTCGTTCCAATTCACATTCCAAGTAATATTCGGCATGCTAATTACATTGCCGGTTGCGAAATTGCATTATCTCTTATAGTTTCCGAGATATGGACTGTCAATAATTTACACCTTAGGCTCTGCTTCTAACTTGGGCCCAAATTGTAAAATGGTCTTATCTATTGGCGATTTCGTTCCAATTCACATTCCAAGTAATATTCGGCATGCTAATTACATTGCCGGTTGCCAAATTGCATTATCTCTTATAGTTTCCGAGATATGGACTATCGATAATTTACACCTTAGGCTCTGCTTCTAACTTGGGCCCAAATTGTAAAATGGTCTTATCTATTGGCGATTTCTTTCCAATTCACATTCCAAGTAATATTCGGCATGCTAATTACATTGCCGGTTGCCAGATTGCATTATCTCTTATAGTTTCCGAGATATGGACTATCGGTAATTTACACCTTAGGCTCTGCTTCTAACTTGGGCCCAAATTGTAAAATGGTCTTATCTATTGGCGATTTCGTTCCAATTCACATTCCAAGTAATATTCGGCATGCTAATTACATTGCCGGTTGCCAAATTGCATTATCTCTTATAGTTTCCGAGATATGGACTATCGGTAATTTACACCTTAGGCTCTGCTTCTAACTTGGGCCCAAATTGTAAAATCGTCTTATCTATTGGCGATTTCGTTCCAATTCACATTCCAAGTAATATTCGGCATGCTAATTACATTGCCGGTTGCCAAATTGCATTATCTCTTATAGTTTCCGAGATATGGACTATCGATAATTTACACCTTTGGCTCTGCTTCTAACTTGGGCCCAAATTGTAAAATGGTCTTATCTATTAGCGATTTCGTTCCAATTCACATTCCAAGTAATATTCGGCATGCTAATTACATTGCCGATTGCCAAATTGCATTATCTCTTATAGTTTCCGAGATATGGAATATCGGTAATTTACACCTTAGGCTCTGCTTCTAACTTGGGCCCAAATTGTAAAATCGTCTTATCTATTGGCGATTTCGTTCCAATTCACATTCCAAGTAATATTCGGCATGCTAATTGCATTGCCGGTTGCGAAACTGCATTATCTCTTATAGTTTCCGAGATATGGACTATCGATAATTTACACCTTAGGCTCTGCTTCTAACTTGGGCCCAAATTGTAAAATGGTCTTATCTATTGGCGATTTCGTTCCAATTCACATTCCAAGTAATATTCGGCATGCTAATTATATTGCCGGTTGCCAAATTGCATTATCTCTTATAGTTTCCGAGATATGGACTATCGATAATTTACACCTTAGGATCTGCTTCTAACTTGGGCCCAAATTGTAAAATCGTCTTATCTATTGGCGATTTCGTTCCAATTCACATTCCAAGTAATATTCGGCATGCTAATTGCATTGCCGGTTGCGAAACTGCATTATCTCTTATAGTTTCCGAGATATGGACTATCGATAATTTACACCTTAGGCTCTGCTTCTAACTTGGGCCCAAATTGTAAAATCGTCTTATCTATTGGCGATTTCGTTCCAATTCACATTCCAAGTAATATTCGGCATGCTAATTACATTGCCGGTTGCCAAATTGTATTATCTCTTATAGTTTCCGAGATATGGACTATCGATAATTTACACCTTTGGCTCTGCTTCTAACTTGGGCCCAAATTGTAAAATGGTCTTATCTATTAGCGATTTCGTTCCAATTCACATTCCAAGTAATATTCGGCATGCTAATTACATTGCCGATTGCCAAATTGCATTATCTCTTATAGTTTCCGAGATATGGAATATCGGTAATTTACACCTTAGGCTCTGCTTCTAACTTGGGGCCAAATTGTAAAATCGTCTTATCTATTGGCGATTTCGTTCCAATTCACATTCCAAGTAATATTCGGCATGCTAATTGCATTGCCGGTTGCGAAACTGCATTATCTCTTATAGTTTCCGAGATATGGACTATCGATAATTTACACCTTAGGCTCTGCTTCTAACTTGGGCCCAAATTGTAAAATGGTCTTATCTATTGGCGATTTCGTTCCAATTCACATTCCAAGTAATATTCGGCATGCTAATTACATTGCCGTTTGCCAAATTGCATTATCTCTTTTAGTTTCCGAGATATGGACTATCGATAATTTACACCTTAGGCTCTGCTTCTAACTTGGGCCCAAATTGTAAAATCGTCTTATCTATTGGCGATTTCGTTCCAATTCACATTCCAAGTAATATTCGGCATGCTAATTACATTGCCGGTTGCCAAATTGCATTATCTCTTATAGTTTTCGAGATATGGACTATCGATAATTTACACCTTAGGCTCTGCTTCTAACTTGGGCCCAAATTGTAAAATGGCCTTATCTATTGGCGATTTCGTTCCAATTCACATTCCAATTAGTATTCGGCATGCTAATTACATTGCCGGTTGCCAAATTGCATTATCTCTTATAGTTTCCGAGATATGGACTATCGATAATTTACACCTTAGGCTCTGCTTCTAACTTGGGCCCAAATTGTAAAATGGTCTTATCTATTGGCGATTTCGTTCCAATTCACATTCCAATTAGTATTCGGCATGCTAATTACATTGCCGGTTGCCAAATTGCATTATCTCTTATAGTTTCCGAGATATGGACTATCGATAATTTACACCTTAGGCTCTGCTTCTAACTTGGGCCCAAATTGTAAAGTGGTCTTATCTATTGGCGATTTCGTCCCAATTCACATTCCAAGTAATATTCGGCATGCTAATTACATTGCCAGTTGCCAAATTGCATTATCTCTTATAGTTTCCGAGGTATGGACTATGGATAATTTACACCTTAGGCTCTGCTTCTAACTTGGGCACAAATTGTAAAATGGTCTTATCTATTGGCGATTTCATTCCAATTCACATTCCAAGTAATATTCGGCATGCTAATTACATTGCCGGTTGCCAAATTGCATTATCTCTTATAGTTTCCGAGATATGGACTATCGATAATTTACACCTTAGGCTCTGCTTCTAACTTGGGCCCAAATTGTAAAATGGTCTTATCTATTGGCGATTTCGTTTCAATTCACATTCCAAGTAATATTCGGCATGCTAATTACATTGCCGGTTGCCAAATTGCATTATCTCTTATAGTTTCCGAGATATGGACTATCGGTAATTTACACCTTAGGCTCTGCTTCTAACTTGGGCCCAAATTGTAAAATCGTCTTATCTATTGGCGATTTCGTTCCAATTCACATTCCAAGTAATATTCGGCATGCTAATTACATTGCCGGTTGCCAAATTGCATTATCTCTTATAGTTTCCGAGATATGGACTATCGATAATTTACACCTTAGGCTCTGCTTCTAACTTGGGCCCAAATAGTAAAATGGTCTTATCTATTGGCGATTTCATTCCAATTCACATTCCAAGTAATATTCGGCATGCTAATTACATTGCCTGTTGCCAAATTGCGTTATCTCTTATAGTTTCCGAGATATGGACTATCGATAATTTACACCTTAGGCTCTGCTTCTAACTTGGGCCCAAATTGTAAAATGGTCTTATCTATTGGCGATTTCGTACCAATTCACATTCCAAGTAATATTCGGCATGCTAATTACATTGCCGGTTGCCAAATTGCATTATCTCTTATAGTTTCCGAGATATGGACTATCGATAATTTACACCTTAGGCTCTGCTTCTAACTTGGGCCCAAATTGTAAAATGGTCTTATCTATTGGCGATTTCGTCACAATTCACATTCCAAGTAATATTCGGCATGCTAATTACATTGCCGGTTGCGAAACTGCATTATCTCTTATAGTTTCCGAGATATGGACTATCGATAATTTACACCTTAGGCTCTGCTTCTAACTTGGGCCCAAATTGTAAAATGGTCTTATCTATTGGCGATTTCGTTCCAATTCACATTCCAAGTAATATTCGGCATGCTAATTACATTGCCGGTTGCCAAATTGCATTATTTCTTTTAGTTTCCGAGATATGGACTATCGATAATTTACACCTTAGGCTCTGCTTCTAACTTGGGCCCAAATTGTAAAATCGTCTTATCTATTGGCGATTTCGTTCCAATTCACATTCCAAGTAATATTCGGCATGCTAATTACATTGCCGGTTGCCAAATTGCATTATCTCTTATAGTTTCCGAGATATGGACTATCGATAATTTACACCTTAGGCTCTGCTTCTAACTTGGGCCCAAATTGTAAAATGGACTTATCTATTGGCGATTTCGTTCCAATTCACATTCCAAGTAATATTCGGCATGCTAATTACATTGCCGGTTGCCAAATTGAATTATCTCTTATAGTTTCCGAGATATGGACTATCGATAATTTACACCTTAGGCTCTGCTTCTAACTTGGGCCCAAATTGTAAAATGGTCTTATCTATTGGCTATTTCGTTCCAATTCACATTCCAAGTGGTATTCGGCATGCTAATTACATTGCCGGTTGCCAAATTGCATTATCTCTTATAGTTTCCGAGATATGGACTATCGATAATTTACACCTTAGGCTCTGCTCCTAACTTGGGCCCAAATTGTAAAATGGTCTTATCTATTGGCGATTTCGTTCCAATTCACATTCCAAGTAATATTCGGCATGCTAATTACATTGCCGGTTGCCAAATTGCATTATCTCTTATAGTTTCCTAGATATGGACTATCGATAATTTACACCTTAGGCTCTGCTTCTAACTTGGGCCCAAATTGTAAAATGGTCTTATCTATTGGCGATTTCGTCCCAATTCACATTCCAAGTAATATTCGGCATGCTAATTACATTGCCGTTTGCGAAACTGCATTATCTCTTATAGTTTCCGAGATATGGACTATCGATAATTTACACCTTAGGCTCTGCTTCTAACTTGGGCCCAAATTGTAAAATGGTCTTATCTATTGGCGATTTCGTTCCAATTCACATTCCAAGTAATATTCGGCATGCTAATTACATTGCCGGTTGCCAAATTGCATTATCTCTTTTAGTTTCCGAGATATGGACTATCGATAATTTACACCTTAGGCTCTGCTTCTAACTTGGGCCCAAATTGTAAAATGGTCTTATCTATTGGCGATTTCGTTCCAATTCACATTCCAAGTAATATTCGGCATGCTAATTACATTGCCGGTTGCCAAATTGCATTATCTCTTATAGTTTCCGAGATATGGACTATCGATAATTTACACCTTAGGCTCTGCTTCTAACTTGGGCCCAAATTGTAAAATGGCCTTATCTATTGGCGATTTCGTTCCAATTCACATTCCAAGTAATATTCGGCATGCTAATTACATTGCCGGTTGCCAAATTGCATTATCTCTTATAGTTTCCGAGATATGGACTATCGATAATTTACACCTTAGGCTCTGCTTCTAACTTGGGCCCAAATTGTAAAATGGTCTTATCTATTGGCGATTTCGTACCAATTCACATTCCAAGTAATATTCGGCATGCTAATTACATTGCCGGTGGCCAAATTGAATTATCTCTTATAGTTTCCGAGATATGGACTATCGATAATTTACACCTTAGGCTCTGCTTCTAACTTGGGCCCAAATTGTAAAATGGTCTTACCTATTGGCGATTTCGTTCCAATTCACATTCCAAGTAATATTCGGCATGCTAATTACATTGCCGGTTGCGAAATTGCATTATCTCTTATAGTTTCCGAGATATGGACTGTCAATAATTTACACCTTAGGCTCTGCTTCTAACTTGGGCCCAAATTGTAAAATGGTCTTATCTATTGGCGATTTCGTTCCAATTCACATTCCAAGTAATATTCGGCATGCTAATTACATTTCCGGTTGCCAAAATGCATTATCTCTTATAGTTTCCGAGATATGGACTATCGATAATTTACACCTTAGGCTCTGCTTCTAACTTGGGCCCAAATTGTAAAATGGTCTTATCTATTGGCGATTTCTTTCCAATTCACATTCCAAGTAATATTCGGCATGCTAATTACATTGCCGGTTGCCAAATTGCATTATCTCTTATAGTTTCCGAGATATGGACTATCGGTAATTTACACCTTAGGCTCTGCTTCTAACTTGGGCCCAAATTGTAAAATGGTCTTATCTATTGGCGATTTCGTTCCAATTCACATTCCAAGTAATATTCGGCATGCTAATTACATTGCCGGTTGCCAAATTGCATTATCTCTTATAGTTTCCGAGATATGGACTATCGGTAATTTACACCTTAGGCTCTGCTTCTAACTTGGGCCCAAATTGTAAAATCGTCTTATCTATTGGCGATTTCGTTCCAATTCACATTCCAAGTAATATTCGGCATGCTAATTACATTGCCGGTTGCCAAATTGCATTATCTCTTATAGTTTCCGAGATATGGACTATCGATAATTTACACCTTTGGCTCTGCTTCTAACTTGGGCCCAAATTGTAAAATGGTCTTATCTATTAGCGATTTCGTTCCAATTCACATTCCAAGTAATATTCGGCATGCTAATTACATTGCCGATTGCCAAATTGCATTATCTCTTATAGTTTCCGAGATATGGAATATCGGTAATTTACACCTTAGGCTCTGCTTCTAACTTGGGCCCAAATTGTAAAATCGTCTTATCTATTGGCGATTTCGTTCCAATTCACATTCCAAGTATTATTCGGCATGCTAATTACATTGCCGGTGGCCAAATTGAATTATCTCTTATAGTTTCCGAGATATGGACTATCGATAATTTACACCTTAGGCTCTGCTTCTAACTTGGGCCCAAATTGTAAAATGGTCTTACCTATTGGCGATTTCGTTCCAATTCACATTCCAAGTAATATTCGGCATGCTAATTACATTGCCGGTTGCGAAATTGCATTATCTCTTATAGTTTCCGAGATATGGACTGTCAATAATTTACACCTTAGGCTCTGCTTCTAACTTGGGCCCAAATTGTAAAATGGTCTTATCTATTGGCGATTTCGTTCCAATTCACATTCCAAGTAATATTCGGCATGCTAATTACATTGCCGGTTGCCAAATTGCATTATCTCTTATAGTTTCCGAGATATGGACTATCGATAATTTACACCTTAGGCTCTGCTTCTAACTTGGGCCCAAATTGTAAAATGGTCTTATCTATTGGCGATTTCTTTCCAATTCACATTCCAAGTAATATTCGGCATGCTAATTACATTGCCGGTTGCCAGATTGCATTATCTCTTATAGTTTCCGAGATATGGACTATCGGTAATTTACACCTTAGGCTCTGCTTCTAACTTGGGCCCAAATTGTAAAATGGTCTTATCTATTGGCGATTTCGTTCCAATTCACATTCCAAGTAATATTCGGCATGCTAATTACATTGCCGGTTGCCAAATTGCATTATCTCTTATAGTTTCCGAGATATGGACTATCGGTAATTTACACCTTAGGCTCTGCTTCTAACTTGGGCCCAAATTGTAAAATCGTCTTATCTATTGGCGATTTCGTTCCAATTCACATTCCAAGTAATATTCGGCATGCTAATTACATTGCCGGTTGCCAAATTGCATTATCTCTTATAGTTTCCGAGATATGGACTATCGATAATTTACACCTTTGGCTCTGCTTCTAACTTGGGCCCAAATTGTAAAATGGTCTTATCTATTAGCGATTTCGTTCCAATTCACATTCCAAGTAATATTCGGCATGCTAATTACATTGCCGATTGCCAAATTGCATTATCTCTTATAGTTTCCGAGATATGGAATATCGGTAATTTACACCTTAGGCTCTGCTTCTAACTTGGGCCCAAATTGTAAAATCGTCTTATCTATTGGCGATTTCGTTCCAATTCACATTCCAAGTAATATTCGGCATGCTAATTGCATTGCCGGTTGCGAAACTGCATTATCTCTTATAGTTTCCGAGATATGGACTATCGATAATTTACACCTTAGGCTCTGCTTCTAACTTGGGCCCAAATTGTAAAATGGTCTTATCTATTGGCGATTTCGTTCCAATTCACATTCCAAGTAATATTCGGCATGCTAATTATATTGCCGGTTGCCAAATTGCATTATCTCTTATAGTTTCCGAGATATGGACTATCGATAATTTACACCTTAGGATCTGCTTCTAACTTGGGCCCAAATTGAAAAATCGTCTTATCTATTGGCGATTTCGTTCCAATTCACATTCCAAGTAATATTCGGCATGCTAATTGCATTGCCGGTTGCGAAACTGCATTATCTCTTATAGTTTCCGAGATATGAACTATCGATAATTTACACCTTAGGCTCTGCTTCTAACTTGGGCCCAAATTGTAAAATCGTCTTATCTATTGGCGATTTCGTTCCAATTCACATTCCAAGTAATATTCGGCATACTAATTACATTGCCGGTTGCCAAATTGTATTATCTCTTATAGTTTCCGAGATATGGACTATCGATAATTTACACCTTTGGCTCTGCTTCTAACTTGGGCCCAAATTGTAAAATGGTCTTATCTATTAGCGATTTCGTTCCAATTCACATTCCAAGTAATATTCGGCATGCTAATTACATTGCCGATTGCCAAATTGCATTATCTCTTATAGTTTCCGAGATATGGAATATCGGTAATTTACACCTTAGGCTCTGCTTCTAACTTGGGCCCAAATTGTAAAATGGTCTTATCTATTGGCGATTTCGTTCCAATTCACATTCCAAGTAATATTCGGCATGCTAATTACATTGCCGGTTGCCAAATTGCATTATCTCTTATAGTTTCCGAGATATGGACTATCGATAATTTACACCTTAGGCTCTGCTTCTAACTTGGGCCCAAATTGTAAAATGGTCTTATCTATTGGCGATTTCTTTCCAATTCACATTCCAAGTAATATTCGGCATGCTAATTACATTGCCGGTTGCCAGATTGCATTATCTCTTATAGTTTCCGAGATATGGACTATCGGTAATTTACACCTTAGGCTCTGCTTCTAACTTGGGCCCAAATTGTAAAATGGTCTTATCTATTGGCGATTTCGTTCCAATTCACATTCCAAGTAATATTCGGCATGCTAATTACATTGCCGGTTGCCAAATTGCATTATCTCTTATAGTTTCCGAGATATGGACTATCGGTAATTTACACCTTAGGCTCTGCTTCTAACTTGGGCCCAAATTGTAAAATCGTCTTATCTATTGGCGATTTCGTTCCAATTCACATTCCAAGTAATATTCGGCATGCTAATTACATTGCCGGTTGCCAAATTGCATTATCTCTTATAGTTTCCGAGATATGGACTATCGATAATTTACACCTTTGGCTCTGCTTCTAACTTGGGCCCAAATTGTAAAATGGTCTTATCTATTAGCGATTTCGTTCCAATTCACATTCCAAGTAATATTCGGCATGCTAATTACATTGCCGATTGCCAAATTGCATTATCTCTTATAGTTTCCGAGATATGGAATATCGGTAATTTACACCTTAGGCTCTGCTTCTAACTTGGGCCCAAATTGTAAAATCGTCTTATCTATTGGCGATTTCGTTCCAATTCACATTCCAAGTAATATTCGGCATGCTAATTGCATTGCCGGTTGCGAAACTGCATTATCTCTTATAGTTTCCGAGATATGGACTATCGATAATTTACACCTTAGGCTCTGCTTCTAACTTGGGCCCAAATTGTAAAATGGTCTTATCTATTGGCGATTTCGTTCCAATTCACATTCCAAGTAATATTCGGCATGCTAATTATATTGCCGGTTGCCAAATTGCATTATCTCTTATAGTTTCCGAGATATGGACTATCGATAATTTACACCTTAGGATCTGCTTCTAACTTGGGCCCAAATTGTTAAATCGTCTTATCTATTGGCGATTTCGTTCCAATTCACATTCCAAGTAATATTCGGCATGCTAATTGCATTGCCGGTTGCGAAACTGCATTATCTCTTATAGTTTCCGAGATATGGACTATCGATAATTTACACCTTAGGCTCTGCTTCTAACTTGGGCCCAAATTGTAAAATCGTCTTATCTATTGGCGATTTCGTTCCAATTCACATTCCAAGTAATATTCGGCATGCTAATTACATTGCCGGTTGCCAAATTGTATTATCTCTTATAGTTTCCGAGATATGGACTATCGATAATTTACACCTTTGGCTCTGCTTCTAACTTGGGCCCAAATTGTAAAATGGTCTTATCTATTAGCGATTTCGTTCCAATTCACATTCCAAGTAATATTCGGCATGCTAATTACATTGCCGATTGCCAAATTGCATTATCTCTTATAGTTTCCGAGATATGGAATATCGGTAATTTACACCTTAGGCTCTGCTTCTAACTTGGGGCCAAATTGTAAAATCGTCTTATCTATTGGCGATTTCGTTCCAATTCACATTCCAAGTAATATTCGGCATGCTAATTGCATTGCCGGTTGCGAAACTGCATTATCTCTTATAGTTTCCGAGATATGGACTATCGATAATTTACACCTTAGGCTCTGCTTCTAACTTGGGCCCAAATTGTAAAATGGTCTTATCTATTGGCGATTTCGTTCCAATTCACATTCCAAGTAATATTCGGCATGCTAATTACATTGCCGTTTGCCAAATTGCATTATCTCTTTTAGTTTCCGAGATATGGACTATCGATAATTTACACCTTAGGCTCTGCTTCTAACTTGGGCCCAAATTGTAAAATCGTCTTATCTATTGGCGATTTGGTTCCAATTCACATTCCAAGTAATATTCGGCATGCTAATTACATTGCCGGTTGCCAAATTGCATTATCTCTTATAGTTTTCGAGATATGGACTATCGATAATTTACACCTTAGGCTCTGCTTCTAACTTGGGCCCAAATTGTAAAATGGCCTTATCTATTGGCGATTTCGTTCCAATTCACATTCCAATTAGTATTCGGCATGCTAATTACATTGTCGGTTGCCAAATTGCATTATCTCTTATAGTTTCCGAGATATGGACTATCGATAATTTACACCTTAGGCTCTGCTTCTAACTTGGGCCCAAATTGTAAAATGGTCTTATCTATTGGCGATTTCGTTCCAATTCACATTCCAATTAGTATTCGGCATGCTAATTACATTGCCGGTTGCCAAATTGCATTATCTCTTATAGTTTCCGAGATATGGACTATCGATAATTTACACCTTAGGCTCTGCTTCTAACTTGGGCCCAAATTGTAAAGTGGTCTTATCTATTGGCGATTTCGTCCCAATTCACATTCCAAGTAATATTCGGCATGCTAATTACATTGCCAGTTGCCAAATTGCATTATCTCTTATAGTTTCCGAGGTATGGACTATGGATAATTTACACCTTAGGCTCTGCTTCTAACTTGGGCACAAATTGTAAAATGGTCTTATCTATTGGCGATTTCATTCCAATTCACATTCCAAGTAATATTCGGCATGCTAATTACATTGCCGGTTGCCAAATTGCATTATCTCTTATAGTTTCCGAGATATGGACTATCGATAATTTACACCTTAGGCTCTGCTTCTAACTTGGGCCCAAATTGTAAAATGGTCTTATCTATTGGCGATTTCGTCACAATTCACATTCCAAGTAATATTCGGCATGCTAATTACATTGCCGGTTGCGAAACTGCATTATCTCTTATAGTTTCCGAGATATGGACTATCGATAATTTACACCTTAGGCTCTGCTTCTAACTTGGGCCCAAATTGTAAAATGGTCTTATCTATTGGCGATTTCGTTCCAATTCACATTCCAAGTAATATTCGGCATGCTAATTACATTGCCGGTTGCCAAATTGCATTATTTCTTTTAGTTTCCGAGATATGGACTATCGATAATTTACACCTTAGGCTCTGCTTCTAACTTGGGCCCAAATTGTAAAATCGTCTTATCTATTGGCGATTTCGTTCCAATTCACATTCCAAGTAATATTCGGCATGCTAATTACATTGCCGGTTGCCAAATTGCATTATCTCTTATAGTTTCCGAGATATGGACTATCGATAATTTACACCTTAGGCTCTGCTTCTAACTTGGGCCCAAATTGTAAAATGGACTTATCTATTGGCGATTTCGTTCCAATTCACATTCCAAGTAATATTCGGCATGCTAATTACATTGCCGGTTGCCAAATTGAATTATCTCTTATAGTTTCCGAGATATGGACTATCGATAATTTACACCTTAGGCTCTGCTTCTAACTTGGGCCCAAATTGTAAAATGGTCTTATCTATTGGCTATTTCGTTCCAATTCACATTCCAAGTGGTATTCGGCATGCTAATTACATTGCCGGTTGCCAAATTGCATTATCTCTTATAGTTTCCGAGATATGGACTATCGATAATTTACACCTTAGGCTCTGCTCCTAACTTGGGCCCAAATTGTAAAATGGTCTTATCTATTGGCGATTTCGTTCCAATTCACATTCCGAGTAATATTCGGCATGCTAATTACATTGCCGGTTGCCAAATTGCATTATCTCTTATAGTTTCCTAGATATGGACTATCGATAATTTACACCTTAGGCTCTGCTTCTAACTTGGGCCCAAATTGTAAAATGGTCTTATCTATTGGCGATTTCGTCCCAATTCACATTCCAAGTAATATTCGGCATGCTAATTACATTGCCGTTTGCGAAACTGCATTATCTCTTATAGTTTCCGAGATATGGACTATCGATAATTTACACCTTAGGCTCTGCTTCTAACTTGGGCCCAAATTGTAAAATGGTCTTATCTATTGGCGATTTCGTTCCAATTCACATTCCAAGTAATATTCGGCATGCTAATTACATTGCCGGTTGCCAAATTGCATTATCTCTTTTAGTTTCCGAGATATGGACTATCGATAATTTACACCTTAGGCTCTGCTTCTAACTTGGGCCCAAATTGTAAAATGGTCTTATCTATTGGCGATTTCGTTCCAATTCACATTCCAAGTAATATTCGGCATGCTAATTACATTGCCGGTTGCCAAATTGCATTATCTCTTATAGTTTCCGAGATATGGACTATCGATAATTTACACCTTAGGCTCTGCTTCTAACTTGGGCCCAAATTGTAAAATGGCCTTATCTATTGGCGATTTCGTTCCAATTCACATTCCAAGTAATATTCGGCATGCTAATTACATTGCCGGTTGCCAAATTGCATTATCTCTTATAGTTTCCGAGATATGGACTATCGATAATTTACACCTTAGGCTCTGCTTCTAACTTGGGCCCAAATTGTAAAATGGTCTTATCTATTGGCGATTTCGTACCAATTCACATTCCAAGTAATATTCGGCATGCTAATTACATTGCCGGTGGCCAAATTGAATTATCTCTTATAGTTTCCGAGATATGGACTATCGATAATTTACACCTTAGGCTCTGCTTCTAACTTGGGCCCAAATTGTAAAATGGTCTTACCTATTGGCGATTTCGTTCCAATTCACATTCCAAGTAATATTCGGCATGCTAATTACATTGCCGGTTGCGAAATTGCATTATCTCTTATAGTTTCCGAGATATGGACTGTCAATAATTTACACCTTAGGCTCTGCTTCTAACTTGGGCCCAAATTGTAAAATGGTCTTATCTATTGGCGATTTCGTTCCAATTCACATTCCAAGTAATATTCGGCATGCTAATTACATTTCCGGTTGCCAAAATGCATTATCTCTTATAGTTTCCGAGATATGGACTATCGATAATTTACACCTTAGGCTCTGCTTCTAACTTGGGCCCAAATTGTAAAATGGTCTTATCTATTGGCGATTTCTTTCCAATTCACATTCCAAGTAATATTCGGCATGCTAATTACATTGCCGGTTGCCAAATTGCATTATCTCTTATAGTTTCCGAGATATGGACTATCGGTAATTTACACCTTAGGCTCTGCTTCTAACTTGGGCCCAAATTGTAAAATGGTCTTATCTATTGGCGATTTCGTTCCAATTCACATTCCAAGTAATATTCGGCATGCTAATTACATTGCCGGTTGCCAAATTGCATTATCTCTTATAGTTTCCGAGATATGGACTATCGGTAATTTACACCTTAGGCTCTGCTTCTAACTTGGGCCCAAATTGTAAAATCGTCTTATCTATTGGCGATTTCGTTCCAATTCACATTCCAAGTAATATTCGGCATGCTAATTACATTGCCGGTTGCCAAATTGCATTATCTCTTATAGTTTCCGAGATATGGACTATCGATAATTTACACCTTTGGCTCTGCTTCTAACTTGGGCCCAAATTGTAAAATGGTCTTATCTATTAGCGATTTCGTTCCAATTCACATTCCAAGTAATATTCGGCATGCTAATTACATTGCCGATTGCCAAATTGCATTATCTCTTATAGTTTCCGAGATATGGAATATCGGTAATTTACACCTTAGGCTCTGCTTCTAACTTGGGCCCAAATTGTAAAATCGTCTTATCTATTGGCGATTTCGTTCCAATTCACATTCCAAGTATTATTCGGCATGCTAATTACATTGCCGGTGGCCAAATTGAATTATCTCTTATAGTTTCCGAGATATGGACTATCGATAATTTACACCTTAGGCTCTGCTTCTAACTTGGGCCCAAATTGTAAAATGGTCTTACCTATTGGCGATTTCGTTCCAATTCACATTCCAAGTAATATTCGGCATGCTAATTACATTGCCGGTTGCGAAATTGCATTATCTCTTATAGTTTCCGAGATATGGACTGTCAATAATTTACACCTTAGGCTCTGCTTCTAACTTGGGCCCAAATTGTAAAATGGTCTTATCTATTGGCGATTTCGTTCCAATTCACATTCCAAGTAATATTCGGCATGCTAATTACATTGCCGGTTGCCAAATTGCATTATCTCTTATAGTTTCCGAGATATGGACTATCGATAATTTACACCTTAGGCTCTGCTTCTAACTTGGGCCCAAATTGTAAAATGGTCTTATCTATTGGCGATTTCTTTCCAATTCACATTCCAAGTAATATTCGGCATGCTAATTACATTGCCGGTTGCCAGATTGCATTATCTCTTATAGTTTCCGAGATATGGACTATCGGTAATTTACACCTTAGGCTCTGCTTCTAACTTGGGCCCAAATTGTAAAATGGTCTTATCTATTGGCGATTTCGTTCCAATTCACATTCCAAGTAATATTCGGCATGCTAATTACATTGCCGGTTGCCAAATTGCATTATCTCTTATAGTTTCCGAGATATGGACTATCGGTAATTTACACCTTAGGCTCTGCTTCTAACTTGGGCCCAAATTGTAAAATCGTCTTATCTATTGGCGATTTCGTTCCAATTCACATTCCAAGTAATATTCGGCATGCTAATTACATTGCCGGTTGCCAAATTGCATTATCTCTTATAGTTTCCGAGATATGGACTATCGATAATTTACACCTTTGGCTCTGCTTCTAACTTGGGCCCAAATTGTAAAATGGTCTTATCTATTAGCGATTTCGTTCCAATTCACATTCCAAGTAATATTCGGCATGCTAATTACATTGCCGATTGCCAAATTGCATTATCTCTTATAGTTTCCGAGATATGGAATATCGGTAATTTACACCTTAGGCTCTGCTTCTAACTTGGGCCCAAATTGTAAAATCGTCTTATCTATTGGCGATTTCGTTCCAATTCACATTCCAAGTAATATTCGGCATGCTAATTGCATTGCCGGTTGCGAAACTGCATTATCTCTTATAGTTTCCGAGATATGGACTATCGATAATTTACACCTTAGGCTCTGCTTCTAACTTGGGCCCAAATTGTAAAATGGTCTTATCTATTGGCGATTTCGTTCCAATTCACATTCCAAGTAATATTCGGCATGCTAATTATATTGCCGGTTGCCAAATTGCATTATCTCTTATAGTTTCCGAGATATGGACTATCGATAATTTACACCTTAGGATCTGCTTCTAACTTGGGCCCAAATTGTAAAATCGTCTTATCTATTGGCGATTTCGTTCCAATTCACATTCCAAGTAATATTCGGCATGCTAATTGCATTGCCGGTTGCGAAACTGCATTATCTCTTATAGTTTCCGAGATATGAACTATCGATAATTTACACCTTAGGCTCTGCTTCTAACTTGGGCCCAAATTGTAAAATCGTCTTATCTATTGGCGATTTCGTTCCAATTCACATTCCAAGTAATATTCGGCATACTAATTACATTGCCGGTTGCCAAATTGTATTATCTCTTATAGTTTCCGAGATATGGACTATCGATAATTTACACCTTTGGCTCTGCTTCTAACTTGGGCCCAAATTGTAAAATGGTCTTATCTATTAGCGATTTCGTTCCAATTCACATTCCAAGTAATATTCGGCATGCTAATTACATTGCCGATTGCCAAATTGCATTATCTCTTATAGTTTCCGAGATATGGAATATCGGTAATTTACACCTTAGGCTCTGCTTCTAACTTGGGGCCAAATTGTAAAATCGTCTTATCTATTGGCGATTTCGTTCCAATTCACATTCCAAGTAATATTCGGCATGCTAATTGCATTGCCGGTTGCGAAACTGCATTATCTCTTATAGTTTCCGAGATATGGACTATCGATAATTTACACCTTAGGCTCTGCTTCTAACTTGGGCCCAAATTGTAAAATGGTCTTATCTATTGGCGATTTCGTTCCAATTCACATTCCAAGTAATATTCGGCATGCTAATTACATTGCCGTTTGCCAAATTGCATTATCTCTTTTAGTTTCCGAGATATGGACTATCGATAATTTACACCTTAGGCTCTGCTTCTAACTTGGGCCCAAATTGTAAAATCGTCTTATCTATTGGCGATTTCGTTCCAATTCACATTCCAAGTAATATTCGGCATGCTAATTACATTGCCGGTTGCCAAATTGCATTATCTCTTATAGTTTTCGAGATATGGACTATCGATAATTTACACCTTAGGCTCTGCTTCTAACTTGGGCCCAAATTGTAAAATGGCCTTATCTATTGGCGATTTCGTTCCAATTCACATTCCAAGTAATACTCGGCATGCTGATTACATTGCCGGTTGCCAAATTGCATTATCTCTTATAGTTTCAGAGATATGGACTATCGATAATTTACACCTTAGGCTCTGCTTCTAACTTGGGCCCAAATTGTACAATGGTCTTATCTATTGGCGATTTCGTTCCAATTCACATTCCAAGTAATATTCGGCATGCTAATTACATTGCCGGTTGCCAAATTGCATTATCTCTTATAGTTTCCGAGATATGGACTATCGATAATTTACACCTTAGGCTCTGCTTCTAACTTGGGCCCAAATTGTAAAATGGTCTTATCTATTGGCGATTTCGTTCCAATTCACATTCCAAGTAATATTCGGCATGTTAATTAAATTGCCGGTTGCCAAATTGCATTATCTCTTATAGTTTCCGAGATATGGACTATCGATAATTTACACCTTAGGCTCTGCTTCTAACTTGGGCCCAAATTGTAAAATGGCCTTATCTATTGGCGATTTCGTTCCAATTCACATTCCAAGTAATACTCGGCATGCTGATTACATTGCCGGTTGCCAAATTGCATTATCTCTTATAGTTTCAGAGATATGGACTATCGATAATTTACACCTTTGGCTCTGCTTCTAACTTGGGCCCAAATTGTAAAATGGTCTTATCTATTAGCGATTTCGTTCCAATTCACATTCCAAGTAATATTCGGCATGCTAATTACATTGCCGATTGCCAAATTGCATTATCTCTTATAGTTTCCGAGATATGGAATATCGGTAATTTACACCTTAGGCTCTGCTTCTAACTTGGGCCCAAATTGTAAAATCGTCTTATCTATTGGAGATTTCGTTCCAATTCACATTCCAAGTAATATTCGGCATGCTAATTGCATTGCCGTTTGCGAAACTGCATTATCTCTTATAGTTTCCGAGATATGGACTATCGATAATTTACACCTTAGGCTCTGCTTCTAACTTGGGCCCAAATTGTAAAATGGTCTTATCTATTGGCGATTTCGTTCCAATTCACATTCCAAGTAATATTCGGCATGCTAATTACTTTGCCGGTTGCCAAATTGCATTATCTCTTATAGTTTCCGAGATATGGACTATCGATAATTTACACCTTAGGATCTGCTTCTAACTTGGGCCCAAATTGTAAAATCGTCTTATCTATTGGCGATTTCGTTCCAATTCACATTCCAAGTAATATTCGGCATGCTAATTGCATTGCCGGTTGCGAAACTGCATTATCTCTTATAGTTTCCGAGATATGGACTATCGATAATTTACACCTTAGGCTCTGCTTCTAACTTGGGCCCAAATTGTAAAATCGTCTTATCTATTGGCGATTTCGTTCCAATTCACATTCCAAGTAATATTCGGCATGCTAATTACATTGCCGGTTGCCAAATTGTATTATCTCTTATAGTTTCCGAGATATGGACTATCGATAATTTACACCTTTGGCTCTGCTTCTAACTTGGGCCCAAATTGTAAAATGGTCTTATCTATTAGCGATTTCGTTCCAATTCACATTCCAAGTAATATTCGGCATGCTAATTACATTGCCGATTGCCAAATTGCATTATCTCTTATAGTTTCCGAGATATGGAATATCGGTAATTTACACCTTAGGCTCTGCTTCTAACTTGGGCCCAAATTGTAAAATCGTCTTATCTATTGGCGATTTCGTTCCAATTCACATTCCAAGTAATATTCGGCATGCTAATTGCATTGCCGGTTGCGAAACTGCATTATCTCTTATAGTTTCCGAGATATGGACTATCGATAATTTACACCTTAGGCTCTGCTTCTAACTTGGGCCCAAATTGTAAAATGGTCTTATCTATTGGCGATTTCGTTCCAATTCACATTCCAAGTATTATTCGGCATGCTAATTACATTGCCGGTTGCCAAATTGCATTATCTCTTATAGTTTCCGAGATATGGACTATCGATAATTTACACCTTAGGCTCTGCTTCTAACTTGGGCCCAAATTGTAAAATGGCCTTATCTATTGGCGATTTCGTTCCAATTCACATTCCAAGTAATATTCGGCATGCTAATTACATTGCCGGTTGCCAAATTGCATTATCTCTTATAGTTTCCGAGATATCGACTATCGATAATTTACACCTTAGGCTCTGCTTCTAACTTGGGCCCAAATTGTAAAATGGTCTTACCTATTGGCGATTTCGTTCCAATTCACATTCCAAGTAATATTCGGCATGCTAATTACATTGCCGGTTGCCAAATTGCATTATCTCTTATAGTTTCCGAGATATGGACTATCGATAATTTACACCTTAGGCTCTGCTTCTAACTTGGGCCCAAATTGTAAAATGGCCTTATCTATTGGCGATTTCGTTCCAATTCACATTCCAAGTAATATTCGGCATGCTAATTACATTGCCGGTGGCCAAATTGAATTATCTCTTATAGTTTCCGAGATATCGACTATCGATAATTTACACCTTAGGCTCTGCTTCTAACTTGGGCCCAAATTGTAAAATGGTCTTACCTATTGGCGATTTCGTTCCAATTCACATTCCAAGTAATATTCGGCATGCTAATTACATTGCCGGTTGCCAAATTGCATTATCTCTTATAGTTTCCGAGATATGGACTATCGATAATTTACACCTTAGGATCTGCTTCTAACTTGGGCCCAAATTGTAAAATGGTCTTATCTATTGGCGATTTCGTTCCAATTCACATTCCAAGTAATATTCGGCATGCTAATTACATTGCCGGTTGCCAAATTGCATTATCTCTTATAGTTTCCGAGATATGGATTATCGATAATTTACACCTTAGGCTCTGCTTCTAACTTGGGCCCAAATTGTAATATGGTCTTATCTATTGGCGATTTCGTTCCAATTCACATTCCAAGTAATATTCGGCATGCTAATTACATTGCCGGTTGCCAAATTGCATTATCTCTTATAGTTTCCGAGATATGGACTATCGATAATTTACACCTTAGGCTCTGCTTCTAACTTGGGCCCAAATTGTAAAATGGTCTTATCTATTGGCGATTTCGTTCCAATTCACATTCCAAGTAATATTCGGCATGCTAATTACATTGCCGGTTGCCAAATTGCATTATCTCTTATAGTTTCCGAGATATGGACTATCGATAATTTACACCTTAGGCTCTGCTTCTAACTAGGGCCCAAATTGTAAAATGGTCTTATCTATTGGCGATTTCGTTCCAATTCACATTCCAAGTAATATTCGGCATGCTAATTACATTGCCGGTTGCCAAATTGCATTATCTCTTATAGTTTCCAAGATATGGACTATCGATAATTTACACCTTAGGCTCTGCTTCTAACTTGGGCCCAAATTGTAAAATGGTCTTATCTATTGGCGATTTCGTTCCAATTCACATACCAAGTAATATTCGGCATGCTAATTACATTGACGGTTGCCAAATTGCATTATCTCTTATAGTTTCCGAGATACGGACTATCGATAATTTACACCTTAGGCTCTGCTTCTAACTTGGGCCCAAATTGTAAAATGGTCTTCTCTATTGGCGATTTCGTTCCAATTCACATTCCAAGTAATATTCGGCATGCTAATTACATTGCCGGTTCCCAAATTGCATTATCTCTTATAGTTTCCGAGATGTGGACTATCGATTATTTTTAACCTTAGGCTCTGCTTCTAACTTGGGCCCAAACTGTAAAATGGTCTTATCTATTGGCGATTTCGTTCCAATTCACATTCCAAGTAGTATTCGGCATGCTAATTACATTGCCGGTTGCCAAATTGCATTATCTCTTATAGTTTCCGAGATATGGACTATCGATAATTTACACCTTAGGCTCTGCTTCTAACTTGGGCCCAAATTGTAAAATGGTCTTATCTATTGGCGATTTCGTCCCAATTCACATTCCAAGTAATATTCGGCATGCTAATTACATTGCCAGTTGCCAAATTGCATTATCTCTTATAGTTTCCGAGATATGGACTATGGATAATTTACACCTTAGGCTCTGCTTCTAACTTGGGCCCAAATTGTAAAATGGTCTTATCTATTGGCGATTTCATTCCAATTCACATTCCAAGTAATATTCGGCATGCTAATTACATTGCCGGTTGCCAAATTGCATTATCTCTTATAGTTTCCGAGATATGGACTATCGATAATTTACACCTTACGCTCTGCTTCTAACTTGGGCCCAAATTGTAAAATGGTCTTATCTATTGGCGATTTCGTTCCAATTCACATTCCAAGTAATATTCGGCATGCTAATTACATTGCCAGTTGCCAAATTGCATTATCTCTTATAGTTTCCGAGATATGGACTATCGGTAATTTACACCTTAGGCTCTGCTTCTAACTTGGGCCCAAATTGTAAAATCGTCTTATCTATTGGCGATTTCGTTCCAATTCACATTCCAAGTAATATTCGGCATGCTAATTACATTGCCGGTTGCCAAATTGCATTATCTCTTATAGTTTCCGAGATATGGACTATCGATAATTTACACCTTAGGCTCTGCTTCTAACTTGGGCCCAAATTGTAAAATGGTCTTATCTATTGGCGATTTCATTCCAATTCACATTCCAAGTAATATTCGGCATGCTAATTACATTGCCGGTTGCCAAATTGCATTATCTCTTATAGTTTCCGAGTTATGGACTATCGATAATTTACACCTTAGGCTCTGCTTCTAACTTGGGCCCAAATTGTAAAATGGTCTTATCTAATGGCGATTTCGTTCCAATTCACATTCCAAGTAATATTCGGCATGCTAATTACATTGCCAGTTGCCAAATTGCATTATCTCTTATAGTTTCCGAGATATGGACTATCGGTAATTTACACCTTAGGCTCTGCTTCTAACTTGGGCCCAAATTGTAAAATCGTCTTATCTATTGGCGATTTCGTTCCAATTCACATTCCAAGTAATATTCGGCATGCTAATTACATTGTCGGTTCCCAAATTGCATTATATCTTATAGTTTCCGAGATATGGACTATCTATTATTTTTAACCTTAGGCTCTGCTTCTAACTTGGCCCCAAACTGTAAAATGGTCTTATCTATTGGCGATTTCGTTCCAATTCACATTCCAATTAGTATTCGGCATGCTAATTACATTGCCGGTTGCCAAATTGCATTATCTCTTATAGTTTCCGAGATATGGACTATCGATAATTTACACCTTAGGCTCTGCTTCTAACTTGGGCCCAAATTGTAAAGTGGTCTTATCTATTGGCGATTTCGTCCCAATTCACATTCCAAGTAATATTCGGCATGCTAATTACATTGCCAGTTGCCAAATTGCATTATCTCTTATAGTTTCCGAGATATGGACTATGGATAATTTACACTTTAGGCTCTGCTTCTAACTTGGGCACAAATTGTAAAATGGTCTTATCTATTGGCGATTTCATTCCAATTCACATTCCAAGTAATATTCGGCATGCTAATTACATTGCCGGTTGCCAAATTGCATTATCTCTTATAGTTTCCGAGATATGGACTATCGATAATTTACACCTTAGGCTCTGCTTCTAACTTGGGCCCAAATTGTAAAATGGTCTTATCTGTTGGCGATTTCGTTTCAATTCACATTCCAAGTAATATTCGGCATGCTAATTACACTGCCGGTTGCCAAATTGCATTATCTCTTATAGTTTCCGAGATATGGACTATCGGTAATTTACACCTTAGGCTCTGCTTCTAACTTGGGCCCAAATTGTAAAATCGTCTTATCTATTGGCGATTTCGTACCAATTCACATTCCAAGTAATATTCGGCATGCTAATTACATTGCCGGTTGCCAAATTGCATTATCTCTTATAGTTTCCGAGATATGGACTATCGATAATTTACACCTTAGGCTCTGCTTCTAACTTGGGCCCAAATTGTAAAATGGTCTTATCTATTGGCGATTTCGTCACAATTCACATTCCAAGTAATATTCGGCATGCTAATTACATTGCCGGTTGCGAAACTGCATTATCTCTTATAGTTTCCGAGATATGGACTATCGATAATTTACACCTTAGGCTCTGCTTCTAACTTGGGCCCAAATTGTAAAATGGTCTTATCTATTGGCGATTTCGTTCCAATTCACATTCCAAGTAATATTCGGCATGCTAATTACATTGCCGGTGGCCAAGTTGCATTATCTCTTATAGTTTCCGAGATATGGACTATCGATAATTTACACCTTAGGCTCTGCTTCTAACTTGGGCCCAAATTGTAAAATGGTCTTATCTATTGGCGATTTCGTTCCAATTCACATTCCAAGTAATATTCGGCATGCTAATTACATTGCCGGTTCCCAAATTGCATTATCTCTTATAGTTTCCGAGATATGGACTATCGATTATTTTTAACCTTAGGCTCTGCTTCTAACTTGGGCCCAAACTGTAAAATGGTCTTATCTATTGGCGATTTCGTTCCAATTCACATTCCAAGTAGTATTCGGCATGCTAATTACATTGCCGGTTGCCAAATTGCATTATCTCTTATAGTTTCCGAGATATGGACTATCGATAATTTACACCTTAGGCTCTGCTTCTAACTTGGGCCCAAATTGTAAAATGGTCTTATCTATTGGCGATTTCGTCCCAATTCACATTCCAAGTAATATTCGGCATGCTAATTACATTGCCAGTTGCCAAATTGCATTATCTCTTATAGTTTCCGAGATATGGACTATGGATAATTTACACCTTAGGCTCTGCTTCTAACTTGGGCCCAAATTGTAAAATGGTCTTATCTATTGGCGATTTCATTCCAATTCACATTCCAAGTAATATTCGGCATGCTAATTACATTGCCGGTTGCCAAATTGCATTATCTCTTATAGTTTCCGAGATATGGACTATCGATAATTTACACCTTAGGCTCTGCTTCTAACTTGGGCCCAAATTGTAAAATGGTCTTATCTATTGGCGATTTCGTTCCAATTCACATTCCAAGTAATATTCGGCATTCTAATTACATTGCCGGTTGCCAAATTGCATTATCTCTTATAGTTTCCGAGATATGGACTATCGATAATTTACACCTTAGGCTCTGCTTCTAACTTGGGCCCAAATTGTAAAATGGTCTTATCTATTTTCGATTTCGTTCCAATTCACATTCCAAGTAATATTCGGCATGCTAATTACATTGCCGGTTGCCAAATTGAATTAACTCCTATAGTTTCCGAGATATGGACTATCGATAATTTACACCTTAGGCTCTGCTTCTAACTTGGGCCCAAATTGTAAAATGGTCTTACCTATTGGCGATTTCGTTCCAATTCACATTCCAAGTAATATTCGGCATGCTAATTACATTGCCGGTGGCCAAGTTGCATTATCTCTTATAGTTTCCGAGATATGGACTATCGATTATTTTTTAACCTTAGGCTCTGCTTCTAACTTGGGCCCAAACTGTAAAATGGTCTTATCTATTGGCGATTTCGTTCCAATTCACATTCCAATTAGTATTCGGCATGCTAATTACATTGCCGGTTGCCAAATTGCATTATCTCTTATAGTTTCCGAGATATGGACTATCGATTATTTTTAACCTTAGGCTCTGCTTCTAACTTGGGCCCAAATTGTAAAATGGTCTTATCTATTGGCGATTTCGTTCCAATTCACATTCCAAGTAATATTCGGCATGCTAATTACATTGTCGGTTCCCAAATTGCATTATATCTTATAGTTTCCGAGATATGGACTATCGATTATTTTTAACCTTAGGCTCTGCTTCTAACTTGGGCCCAAACTGTAAAATGGTCTTATCTAATGGCGATTTCGTTCCAATTCACATTCCAAGTAATATTCGGCATGCTAATTACATTGCCAGTTGCCAAATTGCATTATCTCTTATAGTTTCCGAGATATGGACTATCGGTAATTTACACCTTAGGCTCTGCTTCTAACTTGGGCCCAAATTGTAAAATCGTCTTATCTATTGGCGATTTCGTTCCAATTCACATTCCAAGTAATATTCGGCATGCTAATTACATTGTCGGTTCCCAAATTGCATTATATCTTATAGTTTCCGAGATATGGACTATCTATTATTTTTAACCTTAGGCTCTGCTTCTAACTTGGCCCCAAACTGTAAAATGGTCTTATCTATTGGCGATTTCGTTCCAATTCACATTCCAATTAGTATTCGGCATGCTAATTACATTGCCGGTTGCCAAATTGCATTATCTCTTATAGTTTCCGAGATATGGACTATCGATAATTTACACCTTAGGCTCTGCTTCTAACTTGGGCCCAAATTGTAAAGTGGTCTTATCTATTGGCGATTTCGTCCCAATTCACATTCCAAGTAATATTCGGCATGCTAATTACATTGCCAGTTGCCAAATTGCATTATCTCTTATAGTTTCCGAGATATGGACTATGGATAATTTACACTTTAGGCTCTGCTTCTAACTTGGGCACAAATTGTAAAATGGTCTTATCTATTGGCGATTTCATTCCAATTCACATTCCAAGTAATATTCGGCATGCTAATTACATTGCCGGTTGCCAAATTGCATTATCTCTTATAGTTTCCGAGATATGGACTATCGATAATTTACACCTTAGGCTCTGCTTCTAACTTGGGCCCAAATTGTAAAATGGTCTTATCTGTTGGCGATTTCGTTTCAATTCACATTCCAAGTAATATTCGGCATGCTAATTACACTGCCGGTTGCCAAATTGCATTATCTCTTATAGTTTCCGAGATATGGACTATCGGTAATTTACACCTTAGGCTCTGCTTCTAACTTGGGCCCAAATTGTAAAATCGTCTTATCTATTGGCGATTTCGTACCAATTCACATTCCAAGTAATATTCGGCATGCTAATTACATTGCCGGTTGCCAAATTGCATTATCTCTTATAGTTTCCGAGATATGGACTATCGATAATTTACACCTTAGGCTCTGCTTCTAACTTGGGCCCAAATTGTAAATTGGTCTTATCTATTGGCGATTTCGTCACAATTCACATTCCAAGTAATATTCGGCATGCTAATTACATTGCCGGTTGCGAAACTGCATTATCTCTTATAGTTTCCGAGATATGGACTATCGATAATTTACACCTTAGGCTCTGCTTCTAACTTGGGCCCAAATTGTAAAATGGTCTTATCTATTGGCGATTTCGTTCCAATTCACATTCCAAGTAATATTCGGCATGCTAATTACATTGCCGGTGGCCAAGTTGCATTATCTCTTATAGTTTCCGAGATATGGACTATCGATAATTTACACCTTAGGCTCTGCTTCTAACTTGGGCCCAAATTGTAAAATGGCCTTATCTATTGGCGATTTCGTTCCAATTCACATTCCAAGTAATATTCGGCATGCTAATTACATTGCCGGTTCCCAAATTGCATTATCTCTTATAGTTTCCGAGATATGGACTATCGATTATTTTTAACCTTAGGCTCTGCTTCTAACTTGGGCCCAAACTGTAAAATGGTCTTATCTATTGGCGATTTCGTTCCAATTCACATTCCAAGTAGTATTCGGCATGCTAATTACATTGCCGGTTGCCAAATTGCATTATCTCTTATAGTTTCCGAGATATGGACTATCGATAATTTACACCTTAGGCTCTGCTTCTAACTTGGGCCCAAATTGTAAAATGGTCTTATCTATTGGCGATTTCGTCCCAATTCACATTCCAAGTAATATTCGGCATGCTAATTACATTGCCAGTTGCCAAATTGCATTATCTCTTATAGTTTCCGAGATATGGACTATGGATAATTTACACCTTAGGCTCTGCTTCTAACTTGGGCCCAAATTGTAAAATGGTCTTATCTATTGGCGATTTCATTCCAATTCACATTCCAAGTAATATTCGGCATGCTAATTACATTGCCGGTTGCCAAATTGCATTATCTCTTATAGTTTCCGAGATATGGACTATCGATAATTTACACCTTAGGCTCTGCTTCTAACTTGGGCCCAAATTGTAAAATGGTCTTATCTATTGGCGATTTCGTTCCAATTCACATTCCAAGTAATATTCGGCATTCTAATTACATTGCCGGTTGCCAAATTGCATTATCTCTTATAGTTTCCGAGATATGGACTATCGATAATTTACACCTTAGGCTCTGCTTCTAACTTGGGCCCAAATTGTAAAATGGTCTTATCTATTTTCGATTTCGTTCCAATTCACATTCCAAGTAATATTCGGCATGCTAATTACATTGCCGGTTGCCAAATTGAATTAACTCCTATAGTTTCCGAGATATGGACTATCGATAATTTACACCTTAGGCTCTGCTTCTAACTTGGGCCCAAATTGTAAAATGGTCTTACCTATTGGCGATTTCGTTCCAATTCACATTCCAAGTAATATTCGGCATGCTAATTACATTGCCGGTGGCCAAGTTGCATTATCTCTTATAGTTTCCGAGATATGGACTATCGATTATTTTTAACCTTAGGCTCTGCTTCTAACTTGGGCCCAAACTGTAAAATGGTCTTATCTATTGGCGATTTCGTTCCAATTCACATTCCAATTAGTATTCGGCATGCTAATTACATTGCCGGTTGCCAAATTGCATTATCTCTTATAGTTTCCGAGATATGGACTATCGATTATTTTTAACCTTAGGCTCTGCTTCTAACTTGGGCCCAAATTGTAAAATGGTCTTATCTATTGGCGATTTCGTTCCAATTCACATTCCAAGTAATATTCGGCATGCTAATTACATTGTCGGTTCCCAAATTGCATTATATCTTATAGTTTCCGAGATATGGACTATCGATTATTTTTAACCTTAGGCTCTGCTTCTAACTTGGGCCCAAACTGTAAAATGGTCTTATCTATTGGCGATTTCGTTCCAATTCACATTCCAATTAGTATTCGGCATGCTAATTACATTGCCGGTTGCCAAATTGCATTATCTCTTATAGTTTCCGAGATATGGACTATCGATAATTTACACCTTAGGCTCTGCTTCTAACTTGGGCCCAAATTGTAAAGTGGTCTTATCTATTGGCGATTTCGTCCCAATTCACATTCCAAGTAATATTCGGCATGCTAATTACATTGCCAGTTGCCAAATTGCATTATCTCTTATAGTTTCCGAGGTATGGACTATGGATAATTTACACCTTAGGCTCTGCTTCTAACTTGGGCACAAATTGTAAAATGGTCTTATCTATTGGCGATTTCATTCCAATTCACATTCCAAGTAATATTCGGCATGCTAATTACATTGCCGGTTGCCAAATTGCATTATCTCTTATAGTTTCCGAGATATGGACTATCGATAATTTACACCTTAGGCTCTGCTTCTAACTTGGGCCCAAATTGTAAAATGGTCTTATCTATTGGCGATTTCGTTTCAATTCACATTCCAAGTAATATTCGGCATGCTAATTACATTGCCGGTTGCCAAATTGCATTATCTCTTATAGTTTCCGAGATATGGACTATCGGTAATTTACACCTTAGGCTCTGCTTCTAACTTGGGCCCAAATTGTAAAATCGTCTTATCTATTGGCGATTTCGTTCCAATTCACATTCCAAGTAATATTCGGCATGCTAATTACATTGCCGGTTGCCAAATTGCATTATCTCTTATAGTTTCCGAGATATGGACTATCGATAATTTACACCTTAGGCTCTGCTTCTAACTTGGGCCCAAATAGTAAAATGGTCTTATCTATTGGCGATTTCATTCCAATTCACATTCCAAGTAATATTCGGCATGCTAATTACATTGCCTGTTGCCAAATTGCGTTATCTCTTATAGTTTCCGAGATATGGACTATCGATAATTTACACCTTAGGCTCTGCTTCTAACTTGGGCCCAAATTGTAAAATGGTCTTATCTATTGGCGATTTCGTACCAATTCACATTCCAAGTAATATTCGGCATGCTAATTACATTGCCGGTTGCCAAATTGCATTATCTCTTATAGTTTCCGAGATATGGACTATCGATAATTTACACCTTAGGCTCTGCTTCTAACTTGGGCCCAAATTGTAAAATGGTCTTATCTATTGGCGATTTCGTCACAATTCACATTCCAAGTAATATTCGGCATGCTAATTACATTGCCGGTTGCGAAACTGCATTATCTCTTATAGTTTCCGAGATATGGACTATCGATAATTTACACCTTAGGCTCTGCTTCTAACTTGGGCCCAAATTGTAAAATGGTCTTATCTATTGGCGATTTCGTTCCAATTCACATTCCAAGTAATATTCGGCATGCTAATTACATTGCCGGTTGCCAAATTGCATTATTTCTTTTAGTTTCCGAGATATGGACTATCGATAATTTACACCTTAGGCTCTGCTTCTAACTTGGGCCCAAATTGTAAAATCGTCTTATCTATTGGCGATTTCGTTCCAATTCACATTCCAAGTAATATTCGGCATGCTAATTACATTGCCGGTTGCCAAATTGCATTATCTCTTATAGTTTCCGAGATATGGACTATCGATAATTTACACCTTAGGCTCTGCTTCTAACTTGGGCCCAAATTGTAAAATGGACTTATCTATTGGCGATTTCGTTCCAATTCACATTCCAAGTAATATTCGGCATGCTAATTACATTGCCGGTTGCCAAATTGAATTATCTCTTATAGTTTCCGAGATATGGACTATCGATAATTTACACCTTAGGCTCTGCTTCTAACTTGGGCCCAAATTGTAAAATGGTCTTATCTATTGGCTATTTCGTTCCAATTCACATTCCAAGTGGTATTCGGCATGCTAATTACATTGCCGGTTGCCAAATTGCATTATCTCTTATAGTTTCCGAGATATGGACTATCGATAATTTACACCTTAGGCTCTGCTCCTAACTTGGGCCCAAATTGTAAAATGGTCTTATCTATTGGCGATTTCGTTCCAATTCACATTCCAAGTAATATTCGGCATGCTAATTACATTGCCGGTTGCCAAATTGCATTATCTCTTATAGTTTCCTAGATATGGACTATCGATAATTTACACCTTAGGCTCTGCTTCTAACTTGGGCCCAAATTGTAAAATGGTCTTATCTATTGGCGATTTCGTCCCAATTCACATTCCAAGTAATATTCGGCATGCTAATTACATTGCCGTTTGCGAAACTGCATTATCTCTTATAGTTTCCGAGATATGGACTATCGATAATTTACACCTTAGGCTCTGCTTCTAACTTGGGCCCAAATTGTAAAATGGTCTTATCTATTGGCGATTTCGTTCCAATTCACATTCCAAGTAATATTCGGCATGCTAATTACATTGCCGGTTGCCAAATTGCATTATCTCTTTTAGTTTCCGAGATATGGACTATCGATAATTTACACCTTAGGCTCTGCTTCTAACTTGGGCCCAAATTGTAAAATGGTCTTATCTACTGGCGATTTCGTTCCAATTCACATTCCAAGTAATATTCGGCATGCTAATTACATTGCCGGTTGCCAAATTGCATTATCTCTTATAGTTTCCGAGATATGGACTATCGATAATTTACACCTTAGGCTCTGCTTCTAACTTGGGCCCAAATTGTAAAATGGCCTTATCTATTGGCGATTTCGTTCCAATTCACATTCCAAGTAATATTCGGCATGCTAATTACATTGCCGGTTGCCAAATTGCATTATCTCTTATAGTTTCCGAGATATGGACTATCGATTATTTTTAACCTTAGGCTCTGCTTCTAACTTGGGCCCAAACTGTAAAATGGTCTTATCTATTGGCGATTTCGTTCCAATTCACATTCCAATTAGTATTCGGCATGCTAATTACATTGCCGGTTGCCAAATTGCATTATCTCTTATAGTTTCCGAGATATGGACTATCGATAATTTACACCTTAGGCTCTGCTTCTAACTTGGGCCCAAATTGTAAAATGGTCTTATCTATTGGCGATTTCGTTTCAATTCACATTCCAAGTAATATTCGGCATGCTAATTACATTGCCGGTTGCCAAATTGCATTATCTCTTATAGTTTCCGAGATATGGACTATCGGTAATTTACACCTTAGGCTCTGCTTCTAACTTGGGCCCAAATTGTAAAATCGTCTTATCTATTGGCGATTTCGTTCCAATTCACATTCCAAGTAATATTCGGCATGCTAATTACATTGCCGGTTGCCAAATTGCATTATCTCTTATAGTTTCCGAGATATGGACTATCGATAATTTACACCTTAGGCTCTGCTTCTAACTTGGGCCCAAATAGTAAAATGGTCTTATCTATTGGCGATTTCATTCCAATTCACATTCCAAGTAATATTCGGCATGCTAATTACATTGCCTGTTGCCAAATTGCGTTATCTCTTATAGTTTCCGAGATATGGACTATCGATAATTTACACCTTAGGCTCTGCTTCTAACTTGGGCCCAAATTGTAAAATGGTCTTATCTATTGGCGATTTCGTACCAATTCACATTCCAAGTAATATTCGGCATGCTAATTACATTGCCGGTTGCCAAATTGCATTATCTCTTATAGTTTCCGAGATATGGACTATCGATAATTTACACCTTAGGCTCTGCTTCTAACTTGGGCCCAAATTGTAAAATGGTCTTATCTATTGGCGATTTCGTCACAATTCACATTCCAAGTAATATTCGGCATGCTAATTACATTGCCGGTTGCGAAACTGCATTATCTCTTATAGTTTCCGAGATATGGACTATCGATAATTTACACCTTAGGCTCTGCTTCTAACTTGGGCCCAAATTGTAAAATGGTCTTATCTATTGGCGATTTCGTTCCAATTCACATTCCAAGTAATATTCGGCATGCTAATTACATTGCCGGTTGCCAAATTGCATTATTTCTTTTAGTTTCCGAGATATGGACTATCGATAATTTACACCTTAGGCTCTGCTTCTAACTTGGGCCCAAATTGTAAAATCGTCTTATCTATTGGCGATTTCGTTCCAATTCACATTCCAAGTAATATTCGGCATGCTAATTACATTGCCGGTTGCCAAATTGCATTATCTCTTATAGTTTCCGAGATATGGACTATCGATAATTTACACCTTAGGCTCTGCTTCTAACTTGGGCCCAAATTGTAAAATGGACTTATCTATTGGCGATTTCGTTCCAATTCACATTCCAAGTAATATTCGGCATGCTAATTACATTGCCGGTTGCCAAATTGAATTATCTCTTATAGTTTCCGAGATATGGACTATCGATAATTTACACCTTAGGCTCTGCTTCTAACTTGGGCCCAAATTGTAAAATGGTCTTATCTATTGGCTATTTCGTTCCAATTCACATTCCAAGTGGTATTCGGCATGCTAATTACATTGCCGGTTGCCAAATTGCATTATCTCTTATAGTTTCCGAGATATGGACTATCGATAATTTACACCTTAGGCTCTGCTCCTAACTTGGGCCCAAATTGTAAAATGGTCTTATCTATTGGCGATTTCGTTCCAATTCACATTCCAAGTAATATTCGGCATGCTAATTACATTGCCGGTTGCCAAATTGCATTATCTCTTATAGTTTCCTAGATATGGACTATCGATAATTTACACCTTAGGCTCTGCTTCTAACTTGGGCCCAAATTGTAAAATGGTCTTATCTATTGGCGATTTCGTCCCAATTCACATTCCAAGTAATATTCGGCATGCTAATTACATTGCCGTTTGCGAAACTGCATTATCTCTTATAGTTTCCGAGATATGGACTATCGATAATTTACACCTTAGGCTCTGCTTCTAACTTGGGCCCAAATTGTAAAATGGTCTTATCTATTGGCGATTTCGTTCCAATTCACATTCCAAGTAATATTCGGCATGCTAATTACATTGCCGGTTGCCAAATTGCATTATCTCTTTTAGTTTCCGAGATATGGACTATCGATAATTTACACCTTAGGCTCTGCTTCTAACTTGGGCCCAAATTGTAAAATGGTCTTATCTATTGGCGATTTCGTTCCAATTCACATTCCAAGTAATATTCGGCATGCTAATTACATTGCCGGTTGCCAAATTGCATTATCTCTTATAGTTTCCGAGATATGGACTATCGATAATTTACACCTTAGGCTCTGCTTCTAACTTGGGCCCAAATTGTAAAATGGCCTTATCTATTGGCGATTTCGTTCCAATTCACATTCCAAGTAATATTCGGCATGCTAATTACATTGCCGGTTGCCAAATTGCATTATCTCTTATAGTTTCCGAGATATGGACTATCGATAATTTACACCTTAGGCTCTGCTTCTAACTTGGGCCCAAATTGTAAAATGGTCTTATCTATTGGCGATTTCGTACCAATTCACATTCCAAGTAATATTCGGCATGCTAATTACATTGCCGGTGGCCAAATTGAATTATCTCTTATAGTTTCCGAGATATGGACTATCGATAATTTACACCTTAGGCTCTGCTTCTAACTTGGGCCCAAATTGTAAAATGGTCTTACCTATTGGCGATTTCGTTCCAATTCACATTCCAAGTAATATTCGGCATGCTAATTACATTGCCGGTTGCGAAATTGCATTATCTCTTATAGTTTCCGAGATATGGACTGTCAATAATTTACACCTTAGGCTCTGCTTCTAACTTGGGCCCAAATTGTAAAATGGTCTTATCTATTGGCGATTTCGTTCCAATTCACATTCCAAGTAATATTCGGCATGCTAATTACATTTCCGGTTGCCAAAATGCATTATCTCTTATAGTTTCCGAGATATGGACTATCGATAATTTACACCTTAGGCTCTGCTTCTAACTTGGGCCCAAATTGTAAAATGGTCTTATCTATTGGCGATTTCTTTCCAATTCACATTCCAAGTAATATTCGGCATGCTAATTACATTGCCGGTTGCCAAATTGCATTATCTCTTATAGTTTCCGAGATATGGACTATCGGTAATTTACACCTTAGGCTCTGCTTCTAACTTGGGCCCAAATTGTAAAATGGTCTTATCTATTGGCGATTTCGTTCCAATTCACATTCCAAGTAATATTCGGCATGCTAATTACATTGCCGGTTGCCAAATTGCATTATCTCTTATAGTTTCCGAGATATGGACTATCGGTAATTTACACCTTATACTCTGCTTCTAACTTGGGCCCAAATTGTAAAATCGTCTTATCTATTGGCGATTTCGTTCCAATTCACATTCCAAGTAATATTCGGCATGCTAATTACATTGCCGGTTGCCAAATTGCATTATCTCTTATAGTTTCCGAGATATGGACTATCGATAATTTACACCTTTGGCTCTGCTTCTAACTTGGGCCCAAATTGTAAAATGGTCTTATCTATTAGCGATTTCGTTCCAATTCACATTCCAAGTAATATTCGGCATGCTAATTACATTGCCGATTGCCAAATTGCATTATCTCTTATAGTTTCCGAGATATGGAATATCGGTAATTTACACCTTAGGCTCTGCTTCTAACTTGGGCCCAAATTGTAAAATCGTCTTATCTATTGGCGATTTCGTTCCAATTCACATTCCAAGTAATATTCGGCATGCTAATTACATTGCCGGTGGCCAAATTGAATTATCTCTTATAGTTTCCGAGATATGGACTATCGATAATTTACACCTTAGGCTCTGCTTCTAACTTGGGCCCAAATTGTAAAATGGTCTTACCTATTGGCGATTTCGTTCCAATTCACATTCCAAGTAATATTCGGCATGCTAATTACATTGCCGGTTGCGAAATTGCATTATCTCTTATAGTTTCCGAGATATGGACTGTCAATAATTTACACCTTAGGCTCTGCTTCTAACTTGGGCCCAAATTGTAAAATGGTCTTATCTATTGGCGATTTCGTTCCAATTCACATTCCAAGTAATATTCGGCATGCTAATTACATTGCCGGTTGCCAAATTGCATTATCTCTTATAGTTTCCGAGATATGGACTATCGATAATTTACACCTTAGGCTCTGCTTCTAACTTGGGCCCAAATTGTAAAATGGTCTTATCTATTGGCGATTTCTTTCCAATTCACATTCCAAGTAATATTCGGCATGCTAATTACATTGCCGGTTGCCAGATTGCATTATCTCTTATAGCTTCCGAGATATGGACTATCGGTAATTTACACCTTAGGCTCTGCTTCTAACTTGGGCCCAAATTGTAAAATGGTCTTATCTATTGGCGATTTCGTTCCAATTCACATTCCAAGTAATATTCGGCATGCTAATTGCATTGCCGGTTGCGAAACTGCATTATCTCTTATAGTTTCCGAGATATGGACTATCGATAATTTACACCTTAGGCTCTGCTTCTAACTTGGGCCCAAATTGTAAAATCGTCTTATCTATTGGCGATTTCGTTCCAATTCACATTCCAAGTAATATTCGGCATGCTAATTACATTGCCGGTTGCCAAATTGTATTATCTCTTATAGTTTCCGAGATATGGACTATCGATAATTTACACCTTTGGCTCTGCTTCTAACTTGGGCCCAAATTGTAAAATGGTCTTATCTATTAGCGATTTCGTTCCAATTCACATTCCAAGTAATATTCGGCATGCTAATTACATTGCCGATTGCCAAATTGCATTATCTCTTATAGTTTCCGAGATATGGAATATCGGTAATTTACACCTTAGGCTCTGCTTCTAACTTGGGGCCAAATTGTAAAATCGTCTTATCTATTGGCGATTTCGTTCCAATTCACATTCCAAGTAATATTCGGCATGCTAATTGCATTGCCGGTTGCGAAACTGCATTATCTCTTATAGTTTCCGAGATATGGACTATCGATAATTTACACCTTAGGCTCTGCTTCTAACTTGGGCCCAAATTGTAAAATGGTCTTATCTATTGGCGATTTCGTTCCAATTCACATTCCAAGTAATATTCGGCATGCTAATTACATTGCCGTTTGCCAAATTGCATTATCTCTTTTAGTTTCCGAGATATGGACTATCGATAATTTACACCTTAGGCTCTGCTTCTAACTTGGGCCCAAATTGTAAAATCGTCTTATCTATTGGCGATTTCGTTCCAATTCACATTCCAAGTAATATTCGGCATGCTAATTACATTGCCGGTTGCCAAATTGCATTATCTCTTATAGTTTTCGAGATATGGACTATCGATAATTTACACCTTAGGCTCTGCTTCTAACTTGGGCCCAAATTGTAAAATGGCCTTATCTATTGGCGATTTCGTTCCAATTCACATTCCAATTAGTATTCGGCATGCTAATTACATTGCCGGTTGCCAAATTGCATTATCTCTTATAGTTTCCGAGATATGGACTATCGATAATTTACACCTTAGGCTCTGCTTCTAACTTGGGCCCAAATTGTAAAATGGTCTTATCTATTGGCGATTTCGTTCCAATTCACATTCCAATTAGTATTCGGCATGCTAATTACATTGCCGGTTGCCAAATTGCATTATCTCTTATAGTTTCCGAGATATGGACTATCGATAATTTACACCTTAGGCTCTGCTTCTAACTTGGGCCCAAATTGTAAAGTGGTCTTATCTATTGGCGATTTCGTCCCAATTCACATTCCAAGTAATATTCGGCATGCTAATTACATTGCCAGTTGCCAAATTGCATTATCTCTTATAGTTTCCGAGGTATGGACTATGGATAATTTACACCTTAGGCTCTGCTTCTAACTTGGGCACAAATTGTAAAATGGTCTTATCTATTGGCGATTTCATTCCAATTCACATTCCAAGTAATATTCGGCATGCTAATTACATTGCCGGTTGCCAAATTGCATTATCTCTTATAGTTTCCGAGATATGGACTATCGATAATTTACACCTTAGGCTCTGCTTCTAACTTGGGCCCAAATTGTAAAATGGTCTTATCTATTGGCGATTTCGTTTCAATTCACATTCCAAGTAATATTCGGCATGCTAATTACATTGCCGGTTGCCAAATTGCATTATCTCTTATAGTTTCCGAGATATGGACTATCGGTAATTTACACCTTAGGCTCTGCTTCTAACTTGGGCCCAAATTGTAAAATCGTCTTATCTATTGGCGATTTCGTTCCAATTCACATTCCAAGTAATATTCGGCATGCTAATTACATTGCCGGTTGCCAAATTGCATTATCTCTTATAGTTTCCGAGATATGGACTATCGATAATTTACACCTTAGGCTCTGCTTCTAACTTGGGCCCAAATAGTAAAATGGTCTTATCTATTGGCGATTTCATTCCAATTCACATTCCAAGTAATATTCGGCATGCTAATTACATTGCCTGTTGCCAAATTGCGTTATCTCTTATAGTTTCCGAGATATGGACTATCGATAATTTACACCTTAGGCTCTGCTTCTAACTTGGGCCCAAATTGTAAAATGGTCTTATCTATTGGCGATTTCGTACCAATTCACATTCCAAGTAATATTCGGCATGCTAATTACATTGCCGGTTGCCAAATTGCATTATCTCTTATAGTTTCCGAGATATGGACTATCGATAATTTACACCTTAGGCTCTGCTTCTAACTTGGGCCCAAATTGTAAAATGGTCTTATCTATTGGCGATTTCGTCACAATTCACATTCCAAGTAATATTCGGCATGCTAATTACATTGCCGGTTGCGAAACTGCATTATCTCTTATAGTTTCCGAGATATGGACTATCGATTATTTACACCTTAGGCTCTGCTTCTAACTTGGGCCCAAATTGTAAAATGGTCTTATCTATTGGCGATTTCGTTCCAATTCACATTCCAAGTAATATTCGGCATGCTAATTACATTGCCGGTTGCCAAATTGCATTATTTCTTTTAGTTTCCGAGATATGGACTATCGATAATTTACACCTTAGGCTCTGCTTCTAACTTGGGCCCAAATTGTAAAATCGTCTTATCTATTGGCGATTTCGTTCCAATTCACATTCCAAGTAATATTCGGCATGCTAATTACATTGCCGGTTGCCAAATTGCATTATCTCTTATAGTTTCCGAGATATGGACTATCGATAATTTACACCTTAGGCTCTGCTTCTAACTTGGGCCCAAATTGTAAAATGGACTTATCTATTGGCGATTTCGTTCCAATTCACATTCCAAGTAATATTCGGCATGCTAATTACATTGCCGGTTGCCAAATTGAATTATCTCTTATAGTTTCCGAGATATGGACTATCGATAATTTACACCTTAGGCTCTGCTTCTAACTTGGGCCCAAATTGTAAAATGGTCTTATCTATTGGCTATTTCGTTCCAATTCACATTCCAAGTGGTATTCGGCATGCTAATTACATTGCCGGTTGCCAAATTGCATTATCTCTTATAGTTTCCGAGATATGGACTATCGATAATTTACACCTTAGGCTCTGCTCCTAACTTGGGCCCAAATTGTAAAATGGTCTTATCTATTGGCGATTTCGTTCCAATTCACATTCCAAGTAATATTCGGCATGCTAATTACATTGCCGGTTGCCAAATTGCATTATCTCTTATAGTTTCCTAGATATGGACTATCGATAATTTACACCTTAGGCTCTGCTTCTAACTTGGGCCCAAATTGTAAAATGGTCTTATCTATTGGCGATTTCGTCCCAATTCACATTCCAAGTAATATTCGGCATGCTAATTACATTGCCGTTTGCGAAACTGCATTATCTCTTATAGTTTCCGAGATATGGACTATCGATAATTTACACCTTAGGCTCTGCTTCTAACTTGGGCCCAAATTGTAAAATGGTCTTATCTATTGGCGATTTCGTTCCAATTCACATTCCAAGTAATATTCGGCATGCTAATTACATTGCCGGTTGCCAAATTGCATTATCTCTTTTAGTTTCCGAGATATGGACTATCGATAATTTACACCTTAGGCTCTGCTTCTAACTTGGGCCCAAATTGTAAAATGGTCTTATCTATTGGCGATTTCGTTCCAATTCACATTCCAAGTAATATTCGGCATGCTAATTACATTGCCGGTTGCCAAATTGCATTATCTCTTATAGTTTCCGAGATATGGACTATCGATAATTTACACCTTAGGCTCTGCTTCTAACTTGGGCCCAAATTGTAAAATGGCCTTATCTATTGGCGATTTCGTTCCAATTCACATTCCAAGTAATATTCGGCATGCTAATTACATTGCCGGTTGCCAAATTGCATTATCTCTTATAGTTTCCGAGATATGGACTATCGATAATTTACACCTTAGGCTCTGCTTCTAACTTGGGCCCAAATTGTAAAATGGTCTTATCTATTGGCGATTTCGTACCAATTCACATTCCAAGTAATATTCGGCATGCTAATTACATTGCCGGTGGCCAAATTGAATTATCTCTTATAGTTTCCGAGATATGGACTATCGATAATTTACACCTTAGGCTCTGCTTCTAACTTGGGCCCAAATTGTAAAATGGTCTTACCTATTGGCGATTTCGTTCCAATTCACATTCCAAGTAATATTCGGCATGCTAATTACATTGCCGGTTGCGAAATTGCATTATCTCTTATAGTTTCCGAGATATGGACTGTCAATAATTTACACCTTAGGCTCTGCTTCTAACTTGGGCCCAAATTGTAAAATGGTCTTATCTATTGGCGATTTCGTTCCAATTCACATTCCAAGTAATATTCGGCATGCTAATTACATTTCCGGTTGCCAAAATGCATTATCTCTTATAGTTTCCGAGATATGGACTATCGATAATTTACACCTTAGGCTCTGCTTCTAACTTGGGCCCAAATTGTAAAATGGTCTTATCTATTGGCGATTTCTTTCCAATTCACATTCCAAGTAATATTCGGCATGCTAATTACATTGCCGGTTGCCAAATTGCATTATCTCTTATAGTTTCCGAGATATGGACTATCGGTAATTTACACCTTAGGCTCTGCTTCTAACTTGGGCCCAAATTGTAAAATGGTCTTATCTATTGGCGATTTCGTTCCAATTCACATTCCAAGTAATATTCGGCATGCTAATTACATTGCCGGTTGCCAAATTGCATTATCTCTTATAGTTTCCGAGATATGGACTATCGGTAATTTACACCTTAGGCTCTGCTTCTAACTTGGGCCCAAATTGTAAAATCGTCTTATCTATTGGCGATTTCGTTCCAATTCACATTCCAAGTAATATTCGGCATGCTAATTACATTGCCGGTTGCCAAATTGCATTATCTCTTATAGTTTCCGAGATATGGACTATCGATAATTTACACCTTTGGCTCTGCTTCTAACTTGGGCCCAAATTGTAAAATGGTCTTATCTATTAGCGATTTCGTTCCAATTCACATTCCAAGTAATATTCGGCATGCTAATTACATTGCCGATTGCCAAATTGCATTATCTCTTATAGTTTCCGAGATATGGAATATCGGTAATTTACACCTTAGGCTCTGCTTCTAACTTGGGCCCAAATTGTAAAATCGTCTTATCTATTGGCGATTTCGTTCCAATTCACATTCCAAGTAATATTCGGCATGCTAATTACATTGCCGGTGGCCAAATTGAATTATCTCTTATAGTTTCCGAGATATGGACTATCGATAATTTACACCTTAGGCTCTGCTTCTAACTTGGGCCCAAATTGTAAAATGGTCTTACCTATTGGCGATTTCGTTCCAATTCACATTCCAAGTAATATTCGGCATGCTAATTACATTGCCGGTTGCGAAATTGCATTATCTCTTATAGTTTCCGAGATATGGACTGTCAATAATTTACACCTTAGGCTCTGCTTCTAACTTGGGCCCAAATTGTAAAATGGTCTTATCTATTGGCGATTTCGTTCCAATTCACATTCCAAGTAATATTCGGCATGCTAATTACATTGCCGGTTGCCAAATTGCATTATCTCTTATAGTTTCCGAGATATGGACTATCGATAATTTACACCTTAGGCTCTGCTTCTAACTTGGGCCCAAATTGTAAAATGGTCTTATCTATTGGCGATTTCTTTCCAATTCACATTCCAAGTAATATTCGGCATGCTAATTACATTGCCGGTTGCCAGATTGCATTATCTCTTATAGTTTCCGAGATATGGACTATCGGTAATTTACACCTTAGGCTCTGCTTCTAACTTGGGCCCAAATTGTAAAATGGTCTTATCTATTGGCGATTTCGTTCCAATTCACATTCCAAGTAATATTCGGCATGCTAATTACATTGCCGGTTGCCAAATTGCATTATCTCTTATAGTTTCCGAGATATGGACTATCGGTAATTTACACCTTAGGCTCTGCTTCTAACTTGGGCCCAAATTGTAAAATCGTCTTATCTATTGGCGATTTCGTTCCAATTCACATTCCAAGTAATATTCGGCATGCTAATTACATTGCCGGTTGCCAAATTGCATTATCTCTTATAGTTTCCGAGATATGGACTATCGATAATTTACACCTTTGGCTCTGCTTCTAACTTGGGCCCAAATTGTAAAATGGTCTTATCTATTAGCGATTTCGTTCCAATTCACATTCCAAGTAATATTCGGCATGCTAATTACATTGCCGATTGCCAAATTGCATTATCTCTTATAGTTTCCGAGATATGGAATATCGGTAATTTACACCTTAGGCTCTGCTTCTAACTTGGGCCCAAATTGTAAAATCGTCTTATCTATTGGCGATTTCGTTCCAATTCACATTCCAAGTAATATTCGGCATGCTAATTGCATTGCCGGTTGCGAAACTGCATTATCTCTTATAGTTTCCGAGATATGGACTATCGATAATTTACACCTTAGGCTCTGCTTCTAACTTGGGCCCAAATTGTAAAATGGTCTTATCTATTGGCGATTTCGTTCCAATTCACATTCCAAGTAATATTCCGCATGCTAATTATATTGCCGGTTGCCAAATTGCATTATCTCTTATAGTTTCCGAGATATGGACTATCGATAATTTACACCTTAGGATCTGCTTCTAACTTGGGCCCAAATTGTAAAATCGTCTTATCTATTGGCGATTTCGTTCCAATTCACATTCCAAGTAATATTCGGCATGCTAATTGCATTGCCGGTTGCGAAACTGCATTATCTCTTATAGTTTCCGAGATATGGACTATCGATAATTTACACCTTAGGCTCTGCTTCTAACTTGGGCCCAAATCGTAAAATCGTTTTATCTATTGGCGATTTCGTTCCAATTCACATTCCAAGTAATATTCGGCATACTAATTACATTGCCGGTTGCCAAATTGTATTCTCTCTTATAGTTTCCGAGATATGGACTATCGATAATTTACACCTTTGGCTCTGCTTCTAACTTGGGCCCAAATTGTAAAATGGTCTTATCTATTAGCGATTTCGTTCCAATTCACATTCCAAGTAATATTCGGCATGCTAATTACATTGCCGATTGCCAAATTGCATTATCTCTTATAGTTTCCGAGATATGGAATATCGGTAATTTACACCTTAGGCTCTGCTTCTAACTTGGGGCCAAATTGTAAAATCGTCTTATCTATTGGCGATTTCGTTCCAATTCACATTCCAAGTAATATTCGGCATGCTAATTGCATTGCCGGTTGCGAAACTGCATTATCTCTTATAGTTTCCGAGATATGGACTATCGATAATTTACACCTTAGGCTCTGCTTCTAACTTGGGCCCAAATTGTAAAATGGTCTTATCTATTGGCGATTTCGTTCCAATTCACATTCCAAGTAATATTCGGCATGCTAATTACATTGCCGTTTGCCAAATTGCATTATCTCTTTTAGTTTCCGAGATATGGACTATCGATAATTTACACCTTAGGCTCTGCTTCTAACTTGGGCCCAAATTGTAAAATCGTCTTATCTATTGGCGATTTCGTTCCAATTCACATTCCAAGTAATATTCGGCATGCTAATTACATTGCCGGTTGCCAAATTGCATTATCTCTTATAGTTTTCGAGATATGGACTATCGATAATTTACACCTTAGGCTCTGCTTCTAACTTGGGCCCAAATTGTAAAATGGCCTTATCTATTGGCGATTTCGTTCCAATTCACATTCCAAGTAATACTCGGCATGCTGATTACATTGCCGGTTGCCAAATTGCATTATCTCTTATAGTTTCAGAGATATGGACTATCGATAATTTACACCTTAGGCTCTGCTTCTAACTTGGGCCCAAATTGTACAATGGTCTTATCTATTGGCGATTTCGTTCCAATTCACATTCCAAGTAATATTCGGCATGCTAATTACATTGCCGGTTGCCAAATTGCATTATCTCTTATAGTTTCCGAGATATGGACTATCGATAATTTACACCTTAGGCTCTGCTTCTAACTTGGGCCCAAATTGTAAAATGGTCTTATCTATTGGCGATTTCGTTCCAATTCACATTCCAAGTAATATTCGGCATGTTAATTAAATTGCCGGTTGCCAAATTGCATTATCTCTTATAGTTTCCGAGATATGGACTATCGATAATTTACACCTTAGGCTCTGCTTCTAACTTGGGCCCAAATTGTAAAATGGCCTTATCTATTGGCGATTTCGTTCCAATTCACATTCCAAGTAATACTCGGCATGCTGATTACATTGCCGGTTGCCAAATTGCATTATCTCTTATAGTTTCAGAGATATGGACTATCGATAATTTACACCTTTGGCTCTGCTTCTAACTTGGGCCCAAATTGTAAAATGGTCTTATCTATTAGCGATTTCGTTCCAATTCACATTCCAAGTAATATTCGGCATGCTAATTACATTGCCGATTGCCAAATTGCATTATCTCTTATAGTTTCCGAGATATGGAATATCGGTAATTTACACCTTAGGCTCTGCTTCTAACTTGGGCCCAAATTGTAAAATCGTCTTATCTATTGGAGATTTCGTTCCAATTCACATTCCAAGTAATATTCGGCATGCTAATTGCATTGCCGTTTGCGAAACTGCATTATCTCTTATAGTTTCCGAGATATGGACTATCGATAATTTACACCTTAGGCTCTGCTTCTAACTTGGGCCCAAATTGTAAAATGGTCTTATCTATTGGCGATTTCGTTCCAATTCACATTCCAAGTAATATTCGGCATGCTAATTACATTGCCGGTTGCCAAATTGCATTATCTCTTATAGTTTCCGAGATATGGACTATCGATAATTTACACCTTAGGATCTGCTTCTAACTTGGGCCCAAATTGTAAAATCGTCTTATCTATTGGCGATTTCGTTCCAATTCACATTCCAAGTAATATTCGGCATGCTAATTGCATTGCCGGTTGCGAAACTGCATTATCTCTTATAGTTTCCGAGATATGGACTATCGATAATTTACACCTTAGGCTCTGCTTCTAACTTGGGCCCAAATTGTAAAATCGTCTTATCTATTGGCGATTTCGTTCCAATTCACATTCCAAGTAATATTCGGCATGCTAATTACATTGCCGGTTGCCAAATTGTATTATCTCTTATAGTTTCCGAGATATGGACTATCGATAATTTACACCTTTGGCTCTGCTTCTAACTTGGGCCCAAATTGTAAAATGGTCTTATCTATTAGCGATTTCGTTCCAATTCACATTCCAAGTAATATTCGGCATGCTAATTACATTGCCGATTGCCAAATTGCATTATCTCTTATAGTTTCCGAGATATGGAATATCGGTAATTTACACCTTAGGCTCTGCTTCTAACTTGGGCCCAAATTGTAAAATCGTCTTATCTATTGGCGATTTCGTTCCAATTCACATTCCAAGTAATATTCGGCATGCTAATTGCATTGCCGGTTGCGAAACTGCATTATCTCTTATAGTTTCCGAGATATGGACTATCGATAATTTACACCTTAGGCTCTGCTTCTAACTTGGGCCCAAATTGTAAAATGGTCTTATCTATTGGCGATTTCGTTCCAATTCACATTCCAAGTAATATTCGGCATGCTAATTACATTGCCGGTTGCCAAATTGCATTATCTCTTTTAGTTTCCGAGATATGGACTATCGATAATTTACACCTTAGGCTCTGCTTCTAACTTGGGCCCAAATTGTAAAATCGTCTTATCTATTGGCGATTTCGTTCCAATTCACATTCCAAGTAATATTCGGCATGCTAATTACATTGCCGGTTGCCAAATTGCATTATCTCTTATAGTTTCCGAGATATGGACTATCGATAATTTACACCTTAGGCTCTGCTTCTAACTTGGGCCCAAATTGTAAAATGGCCTTATCTATTGGCGATTTCGTTCCAATTCACATTCCAAGTAATACTCGGCATGCTGATTACATTGCCGGTTGCCAAATTGCATTATCTCTTATAGTTTCAGAGATATGGACTATCGATAATTTACACCTTAGGCTCTGCTTCTAACTTGGGCCCAAATTGTACAATGGTCTTATCTATTGGCGATTTCGTTCCAATTCACATTCCAAGTAATATTCGGCATGCTAATTACATTGCCGGTTGCCAAATTGCATTATCTCTTATAGTTTCCGAGATATGGACTATCGATAATTTACACCTTAGGCTCTGCTTCTAACTTGGGCCCAAATTGTAAAATGGTCTTATCTATTGGCGATTTCGTTCCAATTCACATTCCAAGTAATATTCGGCATGTTAATTAAATTGCCGGTTGCCAAATTGCATTATCTCTTATAGTTTCCGAGATATGGACTATCGATAATTTACACCTTAGGCTCTGCTTCTAACTTGGGCCCAAATTGTAAAATGGCCTTATCTATTGGCGATTTCGTTCCAATTCACATTCCAAGTAATACTCGGCATGCTGATTACATTGCCGGTTGCCAAATTGCATTATCTCTTATAGTTTCAGAGATATGGACTATCGATAATTTACACCTTAGGCTCTGCTTCTAACTTGGGCCCAAATTGTACAATGGTCTTATCTATTGGCGATTTCGTTCCAATTCACATTCCAAGTAATATTCGGCATGCTAATTACATTGCCGGTTGCCAAATTGCATTATCTCTTATAGTTTCCGAGATATGGACTATCGATAATTTACACCTTAGGCTCTGCTTCTAACTTGGGCCCAAATTGTACAATGGTCTTATCTATTGGCGATTTCGTTCCAATTCACATTCCAAGTAATATTCGGCATGTTAATTAAATTGCCGGTTGCCAAATTGCATTATCTCTTATAGTTTCCGAGATATGGACTATCGATAATTTACACCTTAGGCTCTGCTTCTAACTTGGGCCCAAATTTTAAAATGGTCTTATCTATTGGCGATTTCGTTCCAATTCACATTCCAAGTAATATTCGGCATGCTAATTACATTGCCGGTTGCCAAATTGCATTATCTCTTATAGTTTCCGAGATATGGACTATCGATTATTTACACCTTAGGCGCTGCTTCTAACTTGGGCCCAAATTTTAAAATCGTCTTATCTATTGGCGATTTCGTTCCAATTCACATTCCAAGTAATATTCGGCATGCTAATTGCATTGCCGGTTGCGAAACTGCATTATCTCTTATAGTTTCCGAGATATGGACTATCGATAATTTACACCTTAGGCTCTGCTTCTAACTTGGGCCCAAATTGTAAAATGGTCTTATCTATTGGCGATTTCGTTCCAATTCACATTCCAAGTAATATTCGGCATGCTAATTACATTGCCGGTTGCCAAATTGCATTATCTCTTTTAGTTTCCGAGATATGGACTATCGATAATTTACACCTTAGGCTCTGCTTCTAACTTGGGCCCAAATTGTAAAATCGTCTTATCTATTGGCGATTTCGTTCCAATTCACATTCCAAGTAATATTCGGCATGCTAATTACATTGCCGGTTGCCAAATTGCATTATCTCTTATAGTTTCCGAGATATGGACTATCGATAATTTACACCTTAGGCTCTGCTTCTAACTTGGGCCCAAATTGTAAAATGGCCTTATCTATTGGCGATTTCGTTCCAATTCACATTCCAAGTAATACTCGGCATGCTGATTACATTGCCGGTTGCCAAATTGCATTATCTCTTATAGTTTCAGAGATATGGACTATCGATAATTTACACCTTAGGCTCTGCTTCTAACTTGGGCCCAAATTGTACAATGGTCTTATCTATTGGCGATTTCGTTCCAATTCACATTCCAAGTAATATTCGGCATGCTAATTACATTGCCGGTTGCCAAATTGCATTATCTCTTATAGTTTCCGAGATATGGACTATCGATAATTTACACCTTAGGCTCTGCTTCTAACTTGGGCCCAAATTGTAAAATGGTCTTATCTATTGGCGATTTCGTTCCAATTCACATTCCAAGTAATATTCGGCATGTTAATTAAATTGCCGGTTGCCAAATTGCATTATCTCTTATAGTTTCCGAGATATGGACTATCGATAATTTACACCTTAGGCTCTGCTTCTAACTTGGGCCCAAATTGTAAAATGGCCTTATCTATTGGCGATTTCGTTCCAATTCACATTCCAAGTAATACTCGGCATGCTGATTACATTGCCGGTTGCCAAATTGCATTATCTCTTATAGTTTCAGAGATATGGACTATCGATAATTTACACCTTAGGCTCTGCTTCTAACTTGGGCCCAAATTGTACAATGGTCTTATCTATTGGCGATTTCGTTCCAATTCACATTCCAAGTAATATTCGGCATGCTAATTACATTGCCGGTTGCCAAATTGCATTATCTCTTATAGTTTCCGAGATATGGACTATCGATAATTTACACCTTAGGCTCTGCTTCTAACTTGGGCCCAAATTGTACAATGGTCTTATCTATTGGCGATTTCGTTCCAATTCACATTCCAAGTAATATTCGGCATGTTAATTAAATTGCCGGTTGCCAAATTGCATTATCTCTTATAGTTTCCGAGATATGGACTATCGATAATTTACACCTTAGGCTCTGCTTCTAACTTGGGCCCAAATTTTAAAATGGTCTTATCTATTGGCGATTTCGTTCCAATTCACATTCCAAGTAATATTCGGCATGCTAATTACATTGCCGGTTGCCAAATTGCATTATCTCTTATAGTTTCCGAGATATGGACTATCGATTATTTACACCTTAGGCGCTGCTTCTAACTTGGGCCCAAATTTTAAAATGGTCTTATCTATTGGCGATTTCGTTCCAATTCACATTCCAAGTAATATTCGGCATGCTAATTACATTGCCGGTTGCCAAATTGCATTATCTCTTATAGTTTCCGAGATATGGACTATCGATAATTTACACCTTAGGCTCTGCTTCTAGCTTGGGCCCAAATTGTAAAATGGTCTTATCTATTGGCGATTTCGTTCCAATTCACATTCCAAGTAATATTCGGCATGCTAATTACATTGCCGGTTGCCAAATTGAATTATCTCTTATAGTTTCCGAGATATGGACTATCGATAATTTACACCTTAGGCTCTGCTTCAAACTTGGGCCCAAATTGTAAAATGGTCTTATCTATTGGCGATTTTGTTCCAATTCACATTCCAAGTAGTATTCGGCATGCTAATTACATTGCCGGTTGCCAAATTGCATTATCTCTTATAGTTTCCGAGATATGGACTATCGATAATTTACACCTTAGGCTCTGCTTCTAACTTGGGCCCAAATTGTAAAATGGTCTTATCTATTGGCGATTTCGTTCCAATTCACATTCCAAGTAATATTCGGCATGCTAATTACATTGCCATTTGCCAAATTGCATTATCTCTTATAGTTTCCGAGATATGGACAATGGATAATTTACACCTTAGGCTCTGCTTCTAACTTGGGCCCAAATTGTAAAATGGTCTTATCTATTGGCGATTTCGTTCCAATTCACATTCCAAGTAATATTCGGCATGCTAATTACATTGCCGGTTGCCAAATTGCATTATCTCTTATAGTTTTCGAGATATGGACTATCGATAATTTACACCTTAGGCTCTGCTTCTAACTTGGGCCCAAATTGTAAAATGGCCTTATCTATTGGCGATTTCGTTCCAATTCACATTCCAAGTAATACTCGGCATGCTGATTACATTGCCGGTTGCCAAATTGCATTATCTCTTATAGTTTCAGAGATATGGACTATCGATAATTTACACCTTAGGCTCTGCTTCTAACTTGGGCCCAAATTGTACAATGGTCTTATCTATTGGCGATTTCGTTCCAATTCACATTCCAAGTAATATTCGGCATGCTAATTACATTGCCGGTTGCCAAATTGCATTATCTCTTATAGTTTCCGAGATATGGACTATCGATAATTTACACCTTAGGCTCTGCTTCTAACTTGGGCCCAAATTGTAAAATGGTCTTATCTATTGGCGATTTCGTTCCAATTCACATTCCAAGTAATATTCGGCATGTTAATTAAATTGCCGGTTGCCAAATTGCATTATCTCTTATAGTTTCCGAGATATGGACTATCGATAATTTACACCTTAGGCTCTGCTTCTAACTTGGGCCCAAATTTTAAAATGGTCTTATCTATTGGCGATTTCGTTCCAATTCACATTCCAAGTAATATTCGGCATGCTAATTACATTGCCGGTTGCCAAATTGCATTATCTCTTATAGTTTCCGAGATATGGACTATCGATTATTTACACCTTAGGCTCTGCTTCTAACTTGGGCCCAAATTGTAAAATCGCCTTATCTATTGGCGATTTCGTTCCAATTCACATTCCAAGTAATATTCGGCATGCTAATTACATTGCCGGTTGCCAAATTGCATTATCTCTTATAGTTTCCGAGATATGGACTATCGATAATTTACACCTTAGGCTCTGCTTCTAACTTGGGCCCAAATTGTAAAATGGTCTTATCTATTGGCGATTTCATTCCAATTCACATTCCAAGTAATATTCGGCATGCTAATTACATTGCCATTTGCCAAATTGCATTATCTCTTATAGTTTCCGAGATATGGACTATGGATAATTTACACCTTAGGCTCTGCTTCTAACTTGGGCCCAAATTGTAAAATGGTCTTATCTATTGGCGATTTCGTTCCAATTCACATTCCAAGTAATATTCGGCATGCTAATTACATTGCCGGTTGCCAAATTGCATTATCTCTTATAGTTTTCGAGATATGGACTATCGATAATTTACACCTTAGGCTCTGCTTCTAACTTGGGCCCAAATTGTAAAATGGCCTTATCTATTGGCGATTTCGTTCCAATTCACATTCCAAGTAATACTCGGCATGCTGATTACATTGCCGGTTGCCAAATTGCATTATCTCTTATAGTTTCAGAGATATGGACTATCGATAATTTACACCTTAGGCTCTGCTTCTAACTTGGGCCCAAATTGTACAATGGTCTTATCTATTGGCGATTTCGTTCCAATTCACATTCCAAGTAATATTCGGCATGCTAATTACATTGCCGGTTGCCAAATTGCATTATCTCTTATAGTTTCCGAGATATGGACTATCGATAATTTACACCTTAGGCTCTGCTTCTAACTTGGGCCCAAATTGTAAAATGGTCTTATCTATTGGCGATTTCGTTCCAATTCACATTCCAAGTAATATTCGGCATGTTAATTAAATTGCCGGTTGTCAAATTGCATTATCTCTTATAGTTTCCGAGATATGGACTATCGATAATTTACACCTTAGGCTCTGCTTCTAACTTGGGCCCAAATTTTAAAATGGTCTTATCTATTGGCGATTTCGTTCCAATTCACATTTCAAGTAATATTCGGCATGCTAATTACATTGCCGGTTGCCAAATTGCATTATCTCTTATAGTTTCCGAGATATGGACTATCGAATATTTATACCTTAGGCTCTGCTTCTAACTTGGGCCCAAATTGTAAAATCGCCTTATCTATTGGCGATTTCGTTCCAATTCACATTCCAAGTAATATTCGGCATGCTAATTACATTGCCGGTTGCCAAATTGCATTATCTCTTATAGTTTCCGAGATATGGACTATCGATAATTTACACCTTAGGCTCTGCTTCTAACTTGGGCCCAAATTGTAAAATGGTCTTATCTATTGGCGATTTCATTCCAATTCACATTCCAAGTAATATTCGGCATGCTAATTACATTGCCGGTTGCCAAATTGCATTATATCTTATAGTTTCCGAGATATGGACTATCGATAATTTACACCTTAGGCTCTGCTTCTAACTTGGGTCCAAATTGTAAAATGGTCTTATCTATTGGCGATTTCGTTCCAATTCACATTCCAAGTAATATTCGGCATGCTAATTACATTGCCGGTTGCCAAATTGCATTATCTCTTATAGTTTCCGAGATATGGACTATCGATAATTTACACCTTAGGCTCTGCTTCTAACTTGGGCCCAAATTGTAAAATGGTCTTATCTATTGGCGATTTCGTTCCAATTCACATTCCAAGTAATATTCGGCATGTTAATTAAATTGCCGGTTGCCAAATTGCATTATCTCTTATAGTTTCCGAGATATGGACTATCGATAATTTACACCTTAGGCTCTGCTTCTAACTTGGGCCCAAATTGTAAAATGGTCTTATCTATTGGCGATTTCGTCCCAATTCACATTCCAAGTAATATTCGGCATGCTAATTACATTGCCGGTTGCGAAACTGCATTATCTCTTATAGTTTCCGAGATATGGACTATCGATAATTTACACCTTAGGCTCTGCTTCTAACTTGGGCCCAAATTGTAAAATGGTCTTATCTATTGGCGATTTCGTTCCAATTCACATTCCAAGTAATATTCGGCATGCTAATTACATTGCCGGTAGCCAAATTGTATTATCTCTTATAGTTTCCGAGATATGGACTATCGATTATTTACATCTTAGGCTCTGCTTCAAACTTGGGCCCAAATTGTAAAATGGTCTTATCTATTGGCGATTTCGTTCCAATTCACATTCCAAGTAATATTCGGCATGCTAATTACATTGCCGGTTGCCAAATTGCATTATCTCTTATAGTTTCCGAGATATGGACTATCGATAATTTACACCTTAGGCTCTGCTTCTAACTTGGGCCCAAATTGTAAAATGGTCTTATCTATTGGCGATTTCGTTCCAATTCACATTCCAAGTAATATTCGGCATGCTAATTACATTGCCGGTTGCCAAATTGCATTATCTCTTATAGTTTCCGAGATATGGACTATCGATAATTTACACCTTAGGCTCTGCTTCTAACTTGGGCCCAAATTGTAAAATCGTCTTATCTATTGGCGATTTCGTTCCAATTCACATTCCAAGTAATATTCGGCATGCTAATTACATTGCCGGTTGCCAAATTGCATTATCTCTTATAGTTTCCGAGATATGGACTATCGATAATTTACACCTTAGGCTCTGCTTCTAGCTTGGGCCCAAATTGTAAAATGGTCTTATCTATTGGCGATTTCGTTCCAATTCACATTCCAAGTAATATTCGGCATGATAATTACATTGCCGGTTGCCAAATTGAATTATCTCTTATAGTTTCCGAGATATGGACTATCGATAATTTACACCTTAGGCTCTGCTTCTAACTTGGGCCCAAATTGTAAAATCGTCTTATCTATTGGCGATTTCGTTCCAATTCACATTCCAAGTAATATTCGGCATGCTAATTACATTGCCGGTTGCCAAATTGCATTATCTCTTATAGTTTCCGAGATATGGACTATCGATAATTTACACCTTAGGCTCTGCTTCTAGCTTGGGCAAAAATTGTAAAATGGTCTTATCTATTGGCGATTTCGTTCCAATTCACATTCCAAGTAATATTCGGCATGCTAATTACATTGCCGGTTGCCAAATTGCATTATCTCTTATAGTTTCCGAGATATGGACTATCGATAATTTACACCTTAGGCTCTGCTTCAAACTTGGGCCCAAATTGTAAAATGGTCTTATCTATTGGCGATTTCGTTCCAATTCACATTCCAAGTAGTATTCGGCATGCTAATTACATTGCCGGTTGCCAAATTGCATTATCTCTTATAGTTTCCGAGATATGGACTATCGATAATTTACACCTTAGGCTCTGCTTCTAACTTGGGCCCAAATTGTAAAATGGTCTTATCTATTGGCGATTTCGTTCCAATTCACATTCCAAGTAATATTCGGCATGCTAATTACATTGCCATTTGCCAAATTGCATTATCTCTTATAGTTTCCGAGATATGGACTATGGATAATTTACACCTTAGGCTCTGCTTCTAACTTGGGCCCAAATTGTAAAATGGTCTTATCTATTGGCGATTTCGTTCCAATTCACATTCCAAGTAATATTCGGCATGCTAATTACATTGCCGGTTGCCAAATTGCATTATCTCTTATAGTTTCCGAGATATGGACTATCGATAATTTACACCTTAGGCTCTGCTTCTAACTTGGGCCCAAATTGTAAAATGGCCTTATCTATTGGCAATTTCGTTCCAATTCACATTCCAAGTAATACTCGGCATGCTGATTACATTGCCGTTTGCCAAATTGCATTATCTCTTATAGTTTCAGAGATATGGACTATTGATAATTTACACCTTAGGCTCTGCTTCTAACTTGGGCCCAAATTGTAAAATGGTCTTATCTCATGGCGATTTCGTTCCAATTCACATTCCAAGTAATATTCGGCATGCTAATTACATTGCCGGTTGCCAAATTGCATTATCTCTTATAGTTTCCGAGATATGGACTATCGATAATTTACACCTTAGGCTCTGCTTCTAACTTGGGCCCAAATTGTAAAATGGTCTTATCTATTGGCGATTTCGTTCCAATTCACATTCCAAGTAATATTCGGCATGTTAATTAAATTGCCGGTTGCCAAATTGCATTATCTCTTATAGTTTCCGAGATATGGACTATCGATAATTTACACCTTAGGCTCTGCTTCTAACTTGGGCCCAAATTGTAAAATGGTCTTATCTATTGGCGATTTCGTTCCAATTCACATTCCAAGTAATATTCGGCATGCTAATTACATTGCCGGTTGCCAAATTGCATTATCTCTTATAGTTTCCGAGATATGGACTATCGATAATTTACACCTTAGGCTCTGCTTCCAACTTGGGCCCAAATTGTAAAATGGTCTTATCTATTGGCGATTTCATTCCAATTCACATTCCAAGTAATATTCGGCATGCTAATTACATTGCCGGTTGCCAAATTGCATTATCTCTTATAGTTTCCGAGATATGGACTATCGATAATTTATACCTTAGGCTCTGCTTCTAACTTTGGCCCAAATTGTAAAATGGTCTTATCTATTGGCGATTTCGTTCCAATTCACATTCCAAGTAATATTCGGCATGCTAATTACATTGCCGGTTGCCAAATTGCATTATCTCTTGTAGTTTCCGAGATATGGACTATCGATAATTTACCCCTTAGGCTCTGCTTCTAACTTGGGCCCAAATTGTAAAATGGTCTTATCTATTGGCGATTTCGTTTCAATTCACATTCCAAGTAATATTCGGCATGCTAATTACATTGCCGGTTGCCAAATTGCATTATCTCGTATAGTTTCCGAGATATGGACTATCGATAATTTACACCTTAGGCTCTGCTTCTAACTTGGGCCCAAATTGTAAAATCGCCTTATCTATTGGCGATTTCGTTCCAATTCACATTCCTAGTAATATTCGGCATGCTAATTACATTGCCGGTTGCCAAATTGCATTATCTCTTATAGTTTCCGAGATATGGACTATCGGTAATTTACACCTTAGGCTCTGCTTCTAACTTGGGCCCAAATTGTAAAATGGTCTTATCTATTGGCGATTTCGTTCCAATTCACATTCCAAGTAATATCCGTCATGCTAATTACATTGCCGGTTGCCAAATTGAATTATCTCTTATAGTTTCCGAGATATGGACTATCGATAATTTACACCTTAGGCTCTGCTTCTATCTTGGGCCCAAATTGTAAAATGGTCTTACCTATTGGCGATTTCGTTCCAATTCACATTCCAAGTAATATTCGGCATGCTAATTACATTGCCGGTTGCCAAATTGCATTATCTCTTATAGTTTTCGAGATATGGACTATCGATAATTTACACCTTAGGCTCTGCTTCTAACTTGGGCCCAAATTGTAAAATGTTCTTATCTATTGGCGATTTCATTCCAATTCACATTCCAAGTAATATTCGGCATGCTAATTACATTGCCGGTTGCCAAATTGCATTATCTCTTATAGTTTCCGAGATATGGACTATCGATAATTTACACCTTAGGCTCTGCTTCTAACTTGGGCCCAAATTGTAAAATGGTCTTATCTATTGGCGATTTCGTTCCAATTCACATTCCAAGTAATATCCGGCATGCTAATTACATTGCCGGTTGCCAAATTGAATTATCTCTTATAGTTTCCGAGATATGGACTATCGATAATTTACACCTTAGGCTCTGCTTCTAACTTGGGCCCAAATTGTAAAATGGTCTTAACTATTGGCGATTTCGTTCCAATTCACATTCCAAGTAATATTCGGCATGCTAATTACATTGCCGGTTGCCAAATTGCATTATCTCTTATAGTTTCCGAGATATGGACTATCGATAATTTACACCTTAGGCTCTGCTTCTAACTTGGGCCCAAATTGTAAAATGGTCTTATCTATTGGCGATTTCGTTCCAATTCACATTCCAAGTAATATTCAGCATGCTAATTACATTGCCGGTTGCCAAATTGCATTATCTCTTATAGTTTCCGAGATATGGACTATCGATTATTTACATCTTAGGCTCTGCTTCTAACTTGGGCCCAAATTGTAAAATGGTCTTATCTATTGGCGATTTCGTTCCAATTCACATTCCAAGTAATATTCGGCATGCTAATTACATTGCCGGTTGCCAAATTGCATTATCTCTTATAGTTTCCGAGATATGGACTATCGATAATTTACACCTTAGGCTCTGCTTCTAACTTGGGCCCAAATTGTAAAATGGTCTTATCTATTGGCGATTTCGTTCCAATTCACATTCCAAGTAATATTCGGCATGCTAATTACATTGCCGGTTGCCTAATTGCATTATCTCTTATAGTTTCCGAGATATGGACTATCGATAATTTACACCTTAGGCTCTGCTTCTAACTTGGGCCCAAATTGTAAAATCGCCTTATCTAGTGGCGATTTCGTTCCAATTCACATTCCAAGTAATATTCGGCATGCTAATTACATTGCCGGTTGCCTAATTGCATTATCTCTTATAGTTTCCGAGATATGGACTATCGATAATTTATACCTTAGGCTCTGCTTCTAACTTGGGCCCAAATTGTAAAATCGCCGTATCTATTGGCGATTTCGTTCCAATTCACATTCCAAGTAATATTCGGCATGCTAATTACATTGCCGGTTGCCAAATTGCATTATCTCTTATAGTTTCCGAGATATGGACTATCGATAATTTACACCTTAGGCTCTGCTTCTAACTTTGGCCCAAATTGTAAAATGGTCTTATCTATTGGCGATTTCGTTCCAATTCACATTCCAAGTAATATCCGGCATGCTAATTACATTGCCGGTTGCCAAATTGAATTATCTCTTATAGTTTCCGAGATATGGACTATCGATAATTTACACCTTAGGCTCTGCTTCTAACTTGGGCCCAAATTGTAAAATGGTCTTACCTATTGGCGATTTCGTTCCAATTCACATTCCAAGTAATATTCGGCATGCTAATTACATTGCCGGTTGCCAAATTGCATTATCTCTTATAGTTTCCGAGATATGGACTATCGATAATTTACACCTTAGGCTCTGCTTCTAACTTGGGCCCAAATTGTAAAATGGTCTTATCTATTGGCGATTTCGTTCCAATTCACATTCCAAGTAATATTCAGCATGCTAATTACATTGCCGGTTGCCAAATTGCATTATCTCTTATAGTTTCCGAGATATGGACTATCGATTATTTACATCTTAGGCTCTGCTTCTAACTTGGGCCCAAATTGTAAAATGGTCTTATCTATTGGCGATTTCGTTCCAATTCACATTCCAAGTAATATTCGGCATGCTAATTACATTGCCGGTTGCCAAATTGCATTATCTCTTATAGTTTCCGAGATATGGACTATCGATAATTTACACCTTAGGCTCTGCTTCTAACTTGGGCCCAAATTGTAAAATGGTCTTATCTATTGGCGATTTCGTTCCAATTCACATTCCAAGTAATATTCGGCATGCTAATTACATTGCCGGTTGCCTAATTGCATTATCTCTTATAGTTTCCGAGATATGGACTATCGATAATTTACACCTTAGGCTCTGCTTCTAACTTGGGCCCAAATTGTAAAATCGCCTTATCTATTGGCGATTTCGTTCCAATTCACATTCCAAGTAACATTCGGCATGCTAATTTCATTGCCGGTTGCCAAATTGCATTATCTCTTATAGTTTCCGAGATATGGACTATCGATAATTTACACCTTAGGCTCTGCTTCTAACTTGGGCCCAAATTGTAAAATGGTCTTATCTATGGCGATTTCGTTCCAATTCACATTCCAAGTAATATTCGGCATGCTAATTACATTGCCGGTTGCCAAATTGAATTATCTCTTATAGTTTCCGAGATATGGACTATCGATAATTTACACCTTAGGCTCTGCTTCTAACTTGGGCCCAAATTGTAAAATGGTCTTATCTATTGGCGATTTCGTTCCAATTCACATTCCAAGTGGTATTCGGCATGCTAATTACATTGCCTTTTGCCAAATTGCATTATCTCTTATAGTTTCCGAGATATGGACTATCGATAATTTACACCTTAGGCTCTGCTTCTAACTTGGGCCCAAATTGTAAAATGGTCTTATCTATTGGCGATTTCGTTCCAATTCACATTCCAAGTAATATTCGGCATGCTAATTACATTGCCGGTTGCCAAATTGCATTATCTCTTATAGTTTCCGAGATATGGACTATCGATAATTTACACCTTAGGCTCTGCTTCTAACTTGGGCCCAAATTGTAAAATGGTCTTATCTATTGGCGATTTCGTCCCAATTCACATTCCAAGTAATATTCGGCATGCTACTTACATTGCCGGTTGAGAAACTGCATTATCTCTTATAGTTTCCGAGATATGGACTATCGATAATTTACACCTTAGGCTCTGCTTCTAACTTGGGCCCAAATTGTAAAATGGTCTTATCTATTGGCGATTTCGTTCCAATTCACATTCCAAGTAATATTCGGCATGCTAATTACATTGCCGGTTGCCAAATTGCATTATCTCTTTTAGTTTCCGAGATATGGACTATCGATAATTTACACCTTAGGCTCTGCTTCTAACTTGGGCCCAAATTGTAAAATGGTCTTATCTATTGGCGATTTCGTTCCAATTCACATTCCAAGTAATATTCGGCATGCTAATTACATTGCCGGTTGCCAAATTGCATTATCTCTTATAGTTTCCGAGATATGGACTATCGATAATTTACACCTTAGGCTCTGCTTCTAACTTGGGCCCAAATTGTAAAATGGCCTTATCTATTGGCGATTTCGTTCCAATTCACATTCCAAGTAATATTCGGCATGCTAATTACATTGCCGGTTGCCAAATTGCATTATCTCTTATAGTTTCCGAGATATGGACTATCGATAATTTACACCTTAGGCTCTGCTTCTAACTTGGGCCCAAATTGTAAAATGGTCTTATCTATTGGCGATTTCGTTCCAATTCACATTCCAAGTAATATTCGGCATGCTAATTACATTGCCGGTTGCCAAATTGCATTATCTCTTATAGTTTCCGAGATATGGACTATCGATAATTTACACCTTAGGCTCTGCTTCTAACTTGGGCCCAAATTGTAATATGGTCTTATCTATTGGCGATTTCGTTCCAATTCACATTCCAAGTAATATTCGGCATGCTAATTACATTGCCGGTTGCCAAATTGCATTATCTCTTATAGTTTCCGAGATATGGACTATCGATAATTTACACCTTAGGCTCTGCTTCTAACTTGGGCCCAAATTGTAAAATGGTCTTATCTATTGGCGATTTCGTTCCAATTCACATTCCAAGTAATATTCGGCCTGCTAATTACATTGCCGGTTGCCAAATTGCATTATCTCTTATAGTTTCCGAGATATGGACTATCGATAATTTACACCTTAGGCTCTGCTTCTAACTTGGGCCCAAATTGTAAAATGGTCTTATCTATTGGCGATTTCGTTCCAATTCACATTCCAAGTAATATTCGGCCTGCTAATTACATTGCCGGTTGCCAAATTGCATTATCTCTTATAGTTTCCGAGATATGGACTATCGATAATTTACACCTTAGGCTCTGCTTCACACTTGGGCCCAAATTGTAAAATGGTCTTATCTATTGGCGATTTCGTTCCAATTCACATTCCAAGTAATATTCGGCATGCTAATTACATTGCCGGTGGCCAAGTTGCATTATCTCTTATAGTTTCCGAGATATGGACTATCGATAATTTACACCTTAGGCTCTGCTTCTAACTTGGGCCCAAATTGTAAAATGGTCTTATCTATTGGCGATTTCGTTCCAATTCACATTCCAAGTAATATTCGGCATGCTAATTACATTGCCGGTTCCCAAATTGCATTACCTCTTATAGTTTCCGAGATATGGACTATCGATTATTTTTAACCTTAGGCTCTGCTTCTAACTTGGGCCCAAACTGTAAAATGGTCTTATCTATTGGCGATTTCGTTCCAATTCACATTCCAAGTAGTATTCGGCATGCTAATTACATTGCCGGTTGCCAAATTGCATTATCTCTTATAGTTTCCGAGATATGGACTATCGATAATTTACACCTTAGGCTCTGCTTCTAACTTGGGCCCAAATTGTAAAATGGTCTTATCTATTGGCGATTTCGTCCCAATTCACATTCCAAGTAATATTCGGTATGCTAATTACATTGCCAGTTGCCAAATTGCATTATCTCTTATAGTTTCCGAGATATGGACCATGGATAATTTACACCTTAGGCTCTGCTTCTAACTTGGGCCCAAATTGTAAAATGGTCTTATCTATTGGCGATTTCATTCCAATTCACATTCCAAGTAATATTCGGCATGCTAATTACATTGCCGGTTGCCAAATTGCATTATCTCTTATAGTTTCCGAGATATGGACTATCGATAATTTACACCTTAGGCTCTGCTTCTAACTTGGGCCCAAATTGTAAAATGGTCTTATCTATTGGCGATTTCGTTCCAATTCACATTCCAAGTAATATTCGGCATGCTAATTACATTGCCGGTTGCCAAATTGCATTATCTCTTATAGTTTCCGAGATATGGACTATCGGTAATTTACACCTTAGGCTCTGCTTCTAACTTGGGCCCAAATTGTAAAATGGTCTTATCTATTGGCGATTTCATTCCAATTCACATTCCAAGTAATATTCGGCATGCTAATTACATTGCCGGTTGCCAAATTGCATTATCTCTTATAGTTTCCGAGATATGGACTATCGATAATTTACACCTTAGGCTCTGCTTCTAACTTGGGCCCAAATTGTAAAATGGTCTTATCTATTGGCGATTTCGTTCCAATTCACATTTCAAGTAATATTCGGCACGCTAATTACATTGCCGGTTGCCAAATTGCATTATCTCTTATAGTTTCCGAGATATGGACTATCGGTAATTTACACCTTAGGCTCTGCTTCTAACTTGGGCCCAAATTGTAAAATCGTCTAATCTATTGGCGATTTCGTTCCAATTCACATTCCAAGTAATATTCGGCATGCTAATTACATTGCCGGTTGCCAAATTGCATTATCTCTTATAGTTTCCGAGATATGGACTATCGATAATTTACACCTTAGGCTCTGCTTCTAACTTGGGCCCAAATTGTAAAATGGTCTTATCTATGGCGATTTCGTTCCAATTCACATTCCAAGTAATATTCGGCATGCTAATTACATTGCCGGTTGCCAAATTGAATTATCTCTTATAGTTTCCGAGATATGGACTATCGATAATTTACACCTTAGGCTCTGCTTCTAACTTGGGCCCAAATTGTAAAATGGTCTTATCTATTGGCGATTTCGTTCCAATTCACATTCCAAGTGGTATTTGGCATGCTAATTACATTGCCTTTTGCCAAATTGCATTATCTCTTATAGTTTCCGAGATATGGACTATCGATAATTTACACCTTAGGCTCTGCTTCTAACTTGGGCCCAAATTGTAAAATGGTCTTATCTATTGGCGATTTCGTTCCAATTCACATTCCAAGTAATATTCGGCATGCTAATTACATTGCCGGTTGCCAAATTGCATTATCTCTTATAGTTTCCGAGATATGGACTATCGATAATTTACACCTTAGGCTCTGCTTCTAACTTGGGCCCAAATTGTAAAATGGTCTTATCTATTGGCGATTTCGTCCCAATTCACATTCCAAGTAATATTCGGCATGCTACTTACATTGCCGGTTGAGAAACTGCATTATCTCTTATAGTTTCCGAGATATGGACTATCGATAATTTACACCTTAGGCTCTGCTTCTAACTTGGGCCCAAATTGTAAAATGGTCTTATCTATTGGCGATTTCGTTCCAATTCACATTCCAAGTAATATTCGGCATGCTAATTACATTGCCGGTTGCCAAATTGCATTATCTCTTTTAGTTTCCGAGATATGGACTATCGATAATTTACACCTTAGGCTCTGCTTCTAACTTGGGCCCAAATTGTAAAATGGTCATATCTATTGGCGATTTCGTTCCAATTCACATTCCAAGTAATATTCGGCATGCTAATTACATTGCCGGTTGCCAAATTGCATTATCTCTTATAGTTTCCGAGATATGGACTATCGATAATTTACACCTTAGGCTCTGCTTCTAACTTGGGCCCAAATTGTAAAATGGCCTTATCTATTGGCGATTTCGTTCCAATTCACATTCCAAGTAATATTCGGCATGCTAATTACATTGCCGGTTGCCAAATTGCATTATCTCTTATAGTTTCCGAGATATGGACTATCGATAATTTACACCTTAGGCTCTGTTTCTAACTTGGGCCCAAATTGTAAAATGGTCTTATCTATTGGCGATTTCGTTCCAATTCACATTCCAAGTAATATTCGGCATGCTAATTACATTGCCGGTGGCCAAATTGAATTATCTCTTATAGTTTCCGAGATATGGACTATCGATAATTTACACCTTAGGCTCTGCTTCTAACTTGGGCCCAAATTTTAAAATGGTCTTACCTATTGGCGATTTCGTTCCAATTCACATTCCAAGTAATATTCGGCATGCTAATTACATTGCCGGTTGCCAAATTGCATTATCTCTTATAGTTTCCGAGATATGGACTATCGATAATTTACACCTTAGGCTCTGTTTCTAACTTGGGCCCAAATTGTAAAATGGTCTTATCTATTGGCGATTTCGTTCCAATTCACATTCCAAGTAATATTCGGCATGCTAATTACATTGCCGGTGGCCAAATTGAATTATCTCTTATAGTTTCCGAGATATGGACTATCGATAATTTACACCTTAGGCTCTGCTTCTAACTTGGGCCCAAATTTTAAAATGGTCTTACCTATTGGCGATTTCGTTCCAATTCACATTCCAAGTAATATTCGGCATGCTAATTACATTGCCGCTTGCCAAATTGCATTATCTCTTATAGTTTCCGAGATATGGACTATCGATAATTTACACCTTAGGCTCTGCTTCTAACTTGGGCCCAAATTGTAAAATGGTCTTATCTATTGGCGATTTCGTTCCAATTCACATTCCAAGTAATATTCGGCATGCTAATTACATTGCCGGTTGCCAAATTGCATTATCTCTTATAGTTTCCGAGATATGGACTATCGATAATTTACACCTTAGGCTCTGCTTCTAACTTGGGCCCAAATTGTAATATGGTCTTATCTATTGGCGATTTCGTTCCAATTCACATTCCAAGTAATATTCGGCATGCTAATTACATTGCCGGTTGCCAAATTGCATTATCTCTTATAGTTTCCGAGATATGGACTATCGATAATTTACACCTTAGGCTCTGCTTCTAACTTGGGCCCAAATTGTAAAATGGTCTTATCTATTGGCGATTTCGTTCCAATTCACATTCCAAGTAATATTCGGCCTGCTAATTACATTGCCGGTTGCCAAATTGCATTATCTCTTATAGTTTCCGAGATATGGACTATCGATAATTTACACCTTAGGCTCTGCTTCTAACTTGGGCCCAAATTGTAAAATGGTCTTATCTATTGGCGATTTCGTTCCAATTCACATTCCAAGTAATATTCGGCATGCTAATTACATTGCCGGTTGCCAAATTGCATTATCTCTTATAGTTTCCGAGATATGGACTATCGATAATTTACACCTTAGGCTCTGCTTCACACTTGGGCCCAAATTGTAAAATGGTCTTATCTATTGGCGATTTCGTTCCAATTTTCATTCCAAGTAATATTCGGCATGCTAATTACATTGCCGGTGGCCAAGTTGCATTATCTCTTATAGTTTCCGAGATATGGACTATCGATAATTTTCACCTTAGGCTCTGCTTCTAACTTGGGCCCAAATTGTAAAATGGTCTTATCTATTGGCGATTTCGTTCCAATTCACATTCCAAGTAATATTCGGCATGCTAATTACATTGCCGGTTCCCAAATTGCATTACCTCTTATAGTTTCCGAGATATGGACTATCGATTATTTTTAACCTTAGGCTCTGCTTCTAACTTGGGCCCAAACTGTAAAATGGTCTTATCTATTGGCGATTTCGTTCCAATTCACATTCCAAGTAGTATTCGGCATGCTAATTACATTGCCGGTTGCCAAATTGCATTATCTCTTATAGTTTCCGAGATATGGACTATCGATAATTTACACCTTAGGCTCTGGTTCTAACTTGGGCCCAAATTGTAAAATGGTCTTATCTATTGGCGATTTCGTCCCAATTCACATTCCAAGTAATATTCGGCATGCTAATTACATTGCCAGTTGCCAAATTGCATTATCTCTTATAGTTTCCGAGATATGGACCATGGATAATTTACACCTTAGGCTCTGCTTCTAACTTGGGCCCAAATTGTAAAATGGTCTTATCTATTGGCGATTTCATTCCAATTCACATTCCAAGTAATATTCGGCATGCTAATTACATTGCCGGTTGCCAAATTGCATTATCTCTTATAGTTTCCGAGATATGGACTATCGATAATTTACACCTTAGGCTCTGCTTCTAACTTGGGCCCAAATTGTAAAATGGTCTTATCTATTGGCGATTTCGTTCCAATTCACATTCCAAGTAATATTCGGCATGCTAATTACATTGCCGGTTGCCAAATTGCATTATCTCTTATAGTTTCCGAGATATGGACTATCGGTAATTTACACCTTAGGCTCTGCTTCTAACTTGGGCCCATATTGTAAAATCGTCTTATCTATTGGCGATTTCGTTCCAATTCACATTCCAAGTAAAATTCGGCATGCTAATTACATTGCCGGTTGCCAAATTGCATTATCTCTTATAGTTTCCGAGATATGGACTATCGATAATTTACACCTTAGGCTCTGCTTCTAACTTGGGCCCAAATTGTAAAATGGTCTTATCTATTGGCGATTTCATTCCAATTCACATTCCAAGTAATATTCGGCATGCTAATTACATTGCCGGTTGCCAAATTGCATTATCTCTTATAGTTTCCGAGATATGGACTATCGATAATTTACACCTTAGGCTCTGCTTCTAACTTGGGCCCAAATTGTAAAATGGTCTTATCTATTGGCGATTTCGTTCCAATTCACATTCCAAGTAATATTCGGCATGCTAATTACATTGCCGGTTGCCAAATTGCATTATCTCTTTTAGTTTCCGAGATATGGACTATCGATAATTTACACCTTAGGCTCTGCTTCTAACTTGGGCCCAAATTGTAAAATGGTCATATCTATTGGCGATTTCGTTCCAATTCACATTCCAAGTAATATTCGGCATGCTAATTACATTGCCGGTTGCCAAATTGCATTATCTCTTATAGTTTCCGAGATATGGACTATCGATAATTTACACCTTAGGCTCTGCTTCTAACTTGGGCCCAAATTGTAAAATGGCCTTATCTATTGGCGATTTCGTTCCAATTCACATTCCAAGTAATATTCGGCATGCTAATTACATTGCCGGTTGCCAAATTGCATTATCTCTTATAGTTTCCGAGATATGGACTATCGATAATTTACACCTTAGGCTCTGTTTCTAACTTGGGCCCAAATTGTAAAATGGTCTTATCTATTGGCGATTTCGTTCCAATTCACATTCCAAGTAATATTCGGCATGCTAATTACATTGCCGGTGGCCAAATTGAATTATCTCTTATAGTTTCCGAGATATGGACTATCGATAATTTACACCTTAGGCTCTGCTTCTAACTTGGGCCCAAATTTTAAAATGGTCTTACCTATTGGCGATTTCGTTCCAATTCACATTCCAAGTAATATTCGGCATGCTAATTACATTGCCGGTTGCCAAATTGCATTATCTCTTATAGTTTCCGAGTTATGGACTATCGATAATTTACACCTTAGGCTCTGTTTCTAACTTGGGCCCAAATTGTAAAATGGTCTTATCTATTGGCGATTTCGTTCCAATTCACATTCCAAGTAATATTCGGCATGCTAATTACATTGCCGGTGGCCAAATTGAATTATCTCTTATAATTTCCGAGATATGGACTATCGATAATTTACACGTTAGGCTCTGCTTCTAACTTGGGCCCAAATTTTAAAATGGTCTTACCTATTGGCGATTTCGTTCCAATTCACATTCCAAGTAATATTCGGCATGCTAATTACATTGCCGCTTGCCAAATTGCATTATCTCTTATAGTTTCCGAGATATGGACTATCGATAATTTACACCTTAGGCTCTGCTTCTAACTTGGGCCCAAATTGTAAAATGGTCTTATCTATTGGCGATTTCGTTCCAATTCACATTCCAAGTAATATTCGGCATGCTAATTACATTGCCGGTTGCCAAATTGCATTATCTCTTATAGTTTCCGAGATATGGACTATCGATAATTTACACCTTAGGCTCTGCTTCTAACTTGGGCCCAAATTGTAATATGGTCTTATCTATTGGCGATTTCGTTCCAATTCACATTCCAAGTAATATTCGGCATGCTAATTACATTGCCGGTTGCCAAATTGCATTATCTCTTATAGTTTCCGAGATATGGACTATCGATAATTTACACCTTAGGCTCTGCTTCTAACTTGGGCCCAAATTGTAAAATGGTCTTATCTATTGGCGATTTCGTTCCAATTCACATTCCAAGTAATATTCGGCCTGCTAATTACATTGCCGGTTGCCAAATTCCATTATCTCTTATAGTTTCCGAGATATGGACTATCGATAATTTACACCTTAGGCTCTGCTTCTAACTTGGGCCCAAATTGTAAAATGGTCTTATCTATTGGCGATTTCGTTCCAATTCACATTCCAAGTAATATTCGGCATGCTAATTACATTGCCGGTTGCCAAATTGCATTATCTCTTATAGTTTCCGAGATATGGACTATCGATAATTTACACCTTAGGCTCTGCTTCACACTTGGGCCCAAATTGTAAAATGGTCTTATCTATTGGCGATTTCGTTCCAATTTTCATTCCAAGTAATATTCGGCATGCTAATTACATTGCCGGTGGCCAAGTTGCATTATCTCTTATAGTTTCCGAGATATGGACTATCGATAATTTACACCTTAGGCTCTGCTTCTAACTTGGGCCCAAATTGTAAAATGGTCTTATCTATTGGCGATTTCGTTCCAATTCACATTCCAAGTAATATTCGGCATGCTAATTACATTGCCGGTTCCCAAATTGCATTACCTCTTATAGTTTCCGAGATATGGACTATCGATTATTTTTAACCTTAGGCTCTGCTTCTAACTTGGGCCCAAACTGTAAAATGGTCTTATCTATTGGCGATTTCGTTCCAATTCACATTCCAAGTAGTATTCGGCATGCTAATTACATTGCCGGTTGCCAAATTGCATTATCTCTTATAGTTTCCGAGATATGGACTATCGATAATTTACACCTTAGGCTCTGCTTCTAACTTGGGCCCAAATTGTAAAATGGTCTTATCTATTGGCGATTTCGTCCCAATTCACATTCCAAGTAATATTCGGCATGCTAATTACATTGCCAGTTGCCAAATTGCATTATCTCTTATAGTTTCCGAGATATGGACCATGGATAATTTACACCTTAGGCTCTGCTTCTAACTTGGGCCCAAATTGTAAAATGGTCTTATCTATTGGCGATTTCATTCCAATTCACATTCCAAGTAATATTCGGCATGCTAATTACATTGCCGGTTGCCAAATTGCATTATCTCTTATAGTTTCCGAGATATGGACTATCGATAATTTACACCTTAGGCTCTGCTTCTAACTTGGGCCCAAATTGTAAAATGGTCTTATCTATTGGCGATTTCGTTCCAATTCACATTCCAAGTAATATTCGGCATGCTAATTACATTGCCGGTTGCCAAATTGCATTATCTCTTATAGTTTCCGAGATATGGACTATCGGTAATTTACACCTTAGGCTCTGCTTCTAACTTGGGCCCATATTGTAAAATCGTCTTATCTATTGGCGATTTCGTTCCAATTCACATTCCAAGTAATATTCGGCATGCTAATTACATTGCCGGTTGCCAAATTGCATTATCTCTTATAGTTTCCGAGATATGGACTATCGATAATTTACACCTTAGGCTCTGCTTCTAACTTGGGCCCAAATTGTAAAATGGTCTTATCTATTGGCGATTTCATTCCAATTCACATTCCAAGTAATATTCGGCATGCTAATTACATTGCCGGTTGCCAAATTGCATTATCTCATATAGTTTCCGAGATATGGACTATCGATAATTTACACCTTAGGCTCTGCTTCTAACTTGGGCCCAAATTGTAAAATGGTCTTATCTATTGGCGATTTCGTTCCAATTCACATTCCAAGTAATATTCGGCATGCTAATTACATTGCCGGTTGCCAAATTGCATTATCTCTTATAGTTTCCGAGATATGGACTATCGGTAATTTACAACTTAGGCTCTGCTTCTAACTTGGGCCCATATTGTAAAATCGTCTTATCTATTGGCGATTTCGTTCCAATTCACATTCCAAGTAATATTCGGCATGCTAATTACATTGCCGGTTGCCAAATTGCATTATCTCTTATAGTTTCCGAGATATGGACTATCGATAATTTACACCTTAGGCTCTGCTTCTAACTTGGGCCCAAATTGTAAAATGGTCTTATCTATTGGCGATTTCATTCCAATTCACAATCCAAGTAATATTCGGCATGCTAATTACATTGCCGGTTGCCAAATTGCATTATCTCTTATAGTTTCCGAGATATGGACTATCGATAATTTACACCTTAGGCTCTGCTTCTAACTTGGGCCCAAATTGTAAAATGGTCTTATCTATTGGCGATTTCGTTCCAATTCACATTCCAAGTAATATTCGGCATGCTAATTACATTGCCGGTTGCCAAATTGCATTATCTCTTTTAGTTTCCGAGATATGGACTATCGATAATTTACACCTTAGGCTCTGCTTCTAACTTGGGCCCAAATTGTAAAATGGTCATATCTATTGGCGATTTCGTTCCAATTCACATTCCAAGTAATATTCGGCATGCTAATTACATTGCCGGTTGCCAAATTGCATTATCTCTTATAGTTTCCGAGATATGGACTATCGATAATTTACACCTTAGGCTCTGCTTCTAACTTGGGCCCAAATTGTAAAATGGCCTTATCTATTGGCGATTTCGTTCCAATTCACATTCCAAGTAATATTCGGCATGCTAATTACATTGCCGGTTGCCAAATTGCATTATCTCTTATAGTTTCCGAGATATGGACTATCGATAATTTACACCTTAGGCTCTGTTTCTAACTTGGGCCCAAATTGTAAAATGGTCTTATCTATTGGCGATTTCGTTCCAATTCACATTCCAAGTAATATTCGGCATGCTAATTACATTGCCGGTGGCCAAATTGAATTATCTCTTATAGTTTCCGAGATATGGACTATCGATAATTTACACCTTAGGCTCTGCTTCTAACTTGGGCCCAAATTTTAAAATGGTCTTACCTATTGGCGATTTCGTTCCAATTCACATTCCAAGTAATATTCGGCATGCTAATTACATTGCCGGTTGCCAAATTGCATTATCTCTTATAGTTTCCGAGATATGGACTATCGATAATTTACACCTTAGGCTCTGTTTCTAACTTGGGCCCAAATTGTAAAATGGTCTTATCTATTGGCGATTTCGTTCCAATTCACATTCCAAGTAATATTCGGCATGCTAATTACATTGCCGGTGGCCAAATTGAATTATCTCTTATAGTTTCCGAGATATGGACTATCGATAATTTACACCTTAGGCTCTGCTTCTAACTTGGGCCCAAATTTTAAAATGGTCTTACCTATTGGCGATTTCGTTCCAATTCACATTCCAAGTAATATTCGGCATGCTAATTACATTGCCGCTTGCCAAATTGCATTATCTCTTATAGTTTCCGAGATATGGACTATCGATAATTTACACCTTAGGCTCTGCTTCTAACTTGGGCCCAAATTGTAAAATGGTCTTATCTATTGGCGATTTCGTTCCAATTCACATTCCAAGTAATATTCGGCATGCTAATTACATTGCCGGTTGCCAAATTGCATTATCTCTTATAGTTTCCGAGATATGGACTATCGATAATTTACACCTTAGGCTCTGCTTCTAACTTGGGCCCAAATTGTAATATGGTCTTATCTATTGGCGATTTCGTTCCAATTCACATTCCAAGTAATATTCGGCATGCTAATTACATTGCCGGTTGCCAAATTGCATTATCTCTTATAGTTTCCGAGATATGGACTATCGATAATTTACACCTTAGGCTCTGCTTCTAACTTGGGCCCAAATTGTAAAATGGTCTTATCTATTGGCGATTTCGTTCCAATTCACATTCCAAGTAATATTCGGCCTGCTAATTACATTGCCGGTTGCCAAATTGCATTATCTCTTATAGTTTCCGAGATATGGACTATCGATAATTTACACCTTAGGCTCTGCTTCTAACTTGGGCCCAAATTGTAAAATGGTCTTATCTATTGGCGATTTCGTTCCAATTCACATTCCAAGTAATATTCGGCATGCTAATTACATTGCCGGTTGCCAAATTGCATTATCTCTTATAGTTTCCGAGATATGGACTATCGATAATTTACACCTTAGGCTCTGCTTCACACTTGGGCCCAAATTGTAAAATGGTCTTATCTATTGGCGATTTCGTTCCAATTTTCATTCCAAGTAATATTCGGCATGCTAATTACATTGCCGGTGGCCAAGTTGCATTATCTCTTATAGTTTCCGAGATATGGACTATCGATAATTTACACCTTAGGCTCTGCTTCTAACTTGGGCCCAAATTGTAAAATGGTCTTATCTATTGGCGATTTCGTTCCAATTCACATTCCAAGTAATATTCGGCATGCTAATTACATTGCCGGTTCCCAAATTGCATTACCTCTTATAGTTTCCGAGATATGGACTATCGATTATTTTTAACCTTAGGCTCTGCTTCTAACTTGGGCCCAAACTGTAAAATGGTCTTATCTATTGGCGATTTCGTTCCAATTCACATTCCAAGTAGTATTCGGCATGCTAATTACATTGCCGGTTGCCAAATTGCATTATCTCTTATAGTTTCCGAGATATGGACTATCGATAATTTACACCTTAGGCTCTGCTTCTAACTTGGGCCCAAATTGTAAAATGGTCTCATCTATTGGCGATTTCGTCCCAATTCACATTCCAAGTAATATTCGGCATGCTAATTACATTGCCAGTTGCCAAATTGCATTATCTCTTATAGTTTCCGAGATATGGACCATGGATAATTTACACCTTAGGCTCTGCTTCTAACTTGGGCCCAAATTGTAAAATGGTCTTATCTATTGGCGATTTCATTCCAATTCACATTCCAAGTAATATTCGGCATGCTAATTACATTGCCGGTTGCCAAATTGCATTATCTCTTATAGTTTCCGAGATATGGACTATCGATAATTTACACCTTAGGCTCTGCTTCTAACTTGGGCCCAAATTGTAAAATGGTCTTATCTATTGGCGATTTCGTTCCAATTCACATTCCAAGTAATATTCGGCATGCTAATTACATTGCCGGTTGCCAAATTGCATTATCTCTTATAGTTTCCGAGATATGGACTATCGGTAATTTACACCTTAGGCTCTGCTTCTAACTTGGGCCCATATTGTAAAATCGTCTTATCTATTGGCGATTTCGTTCCAATTCACATTCCAAGTAATATTCGGCATGCTAATTACATTGCCGGTTGCCAAATTGCATTATCTCTTATAGTTTCCGAGATATGGACTATCGATAATTTACACCTTAGGCTCTGCTTCTAACTTGGGCCCAAATTGTAAAATGGTCTTATCTATTGGCGATTTCATTCCAATTCACATTCCAAGTAATATTCGGCATGCTAATTACATTGCCGGTTGCCAAATTGCATTATCTCTTATAGTTTCCGAGATATGGACTATCGATAATTTACACCTTAGGCTCTGCTTCTAACTTGGGCCCAAATTGTAAAATGGTCTTATCTATTGGCGATTTCGTTCCAATTCACATTCCAAGTAATATTCGGCATGCTAATTACATTGCCGGTTGCCAAATTGCATTATCTCTTATAGTTTCCGAGATATGGACTATCGATAATTTACACCTTAGGCTCTGCTTCTAACTTGGGCCCAAATTGTAAAATGGTCTTATCTATTGGCGATTTCATTCCAATTCACATTCCAAGTAATATTCGGCATGCTAATTACATTGCCGGTTGCCAAATTGCATTATCTCTTATAGTTTCCGAGATATGGACTATCGATAATTTACACCTTAGGCTCTGCTTCTAACTTGGGCCCAAATTGTAAAATGGTCTTATCTATTGGCGATTTCGTTCCAATTCACATTCCAAGTAATATTCGGCATGCTAATTACATTGCCGGTTGCCAAATTGCATTATCTCTTATAGTTTCCGAGATATGGACTATCGATAATTTACACCTTAGGCTCTGCTTCTAACTTGGGCCCAAATTGTAAAATGGTCTTATCTATTGGCGATTTCGTTCCAATTCACATTCCAAGTAATATTCGGCATGCTAATTACATTGCCGGTTGCCAAATTGAATTATCTCTTATAGTTTCCGAGATATGGACTATCGATAATTTACACCTTAGTCTCTGCTTCTAACTTGGGCCCAAATTGTAAAATGGTCTTATCTATTGGCGATTTCGTTCCAATTCACATTCCAAGTGGTATTCGGCATGCTAATTACATTGCCGGTTGCCAAATTGCATTATCTCTTATAGTTTCCGAGATATGGACTATCGATAATTTACACCTTAGGCTCTGCTTCTAACTTGGGCCCAAATTGTAAAATGGTCTTATCTATTGGCGATTTCGTTCCAATTCACATTCCAAGTAATATTCGGCATGTTAATTACATGCCGGTTGCCAAATTGCATTATCTCTTATAGTTTCCGAGATATGGACTATCGATAATTTACACCTTAGGCTCTGCTTCTAACTTGGGCCCAAATTGTAAAATGGTCTTATCTATTGGCGATTTCGTCCCAATTCACATTCCAAGTAATATTCGGCATGCTAATTACATTGCCGGTTGCGAAACTGCATTATCTCTTATAGTTTCCGAGATATGGACTATCGATAATTTACACCTTAGGCTCTGCTTCTAACTTGGGCCCAAATTGTAAAATGGTCTTATCTATTGGCGATTTCGTTCCAATTCACATTCCAAGTAATATTCGGCATGCTAATTACATTGCCGGTTGCCAAATTGCATTATCTCTTTTAGTTTCCGAGATATGGACTATCGATAATTTACTCCTTAGGCTCTGCTTCTAACTTGGGCCCAAATTGTAAAATGGTCTTATCTATTGGCGATTTCGTTCCAATTCACATTCCAAGTAATATTCGGCATGCTAATTACATTGCCGGTTGCCAAATTGCATTATCTCTTATAGTTTCCGAGATATGGACTATCGATAATTTACACCTTAGGCTCTGCTTCTAACTTGGGCCCAAATTGTAAAATGGCCTTATCTATTGGCGATTTCGTTCCAATTCACATTCCAAGTAATATTGGGCATGCTAATTACATTGCCGGTTGCCAAATTGCATTATCTCTTATAGTTTCCGAGCTATGGACTACCGATAATTTACACCTTAGGCTCTGCTTCTAACTTGGGCCCAAATTGTAAAATGGTCTTATCTATTGGCGATTTCGTTCCAATTCACATTCCAAGTAATATTCGGCATGCTAATTACATTGCCGGTGGCCAAATTGAATTATCTCTTATAGTTTCCGAGATATGGACTATCGATAATTTACACCTTAGGCTCTGCTTCTAACTTGGGCCCAAATTGTAAAATGGTCTTACCTATTGGCGATTTCGTTCCAATTCACATTCCAAGTAATATTCGGCATGCTAATTACATTGCCGGTTGCCAAATTACATTATCTCTTATAGTTTCCGAGATATGGACTATCGATAATTTACACCTTAGGCTCTGCTTCTAACTTGGGCCCAAATTGTAAAATGGTCTTATCTATTGGCGATTTCGTTCCAATTCACATTCCAAGTAATATTCGGCATGCTAATTACATTGCCGGTTGCCAAATTGCATTATCTCTTATAGTTTCCGAGATATGGACTATCGATAATTTACACCTTAGGCTCTGCTTCTAACTTGGGCCCAAATTGTAATATGGTCTTATCTATTGGCGATTTCGTTCCAATTCACATTCCAAGTAATATTCGGCATGCTAATTACATTGCCGGTTGCCAAATTGCATTATCTCTTATAGTTTCCGAGATATGGACTATCGATAATTTACACCTTAGGCTCTGCTTCTAACTTGGGCCCAAATTGTAAAATGGTCTTATCTATTGGCGATTTCGTTCCAATTCACATTCCAAGTAATATTCGTCATGCTAATTACATTGCCGGTTGCCAAATTGCATTATCTCTTATAGTTTCCGAGATATGGACTATCGATAATTTACACCTTAGGCTCTGCTTCTAACTTGTGTCCAAATTGTAAAATGGTCTTATCTATTGGCGATTTCGTCCCAATTCACACTCCAAGTAATATTCGACATGCTAATTACATTGCCGGTTGCGAAATTGCATTATCTCTTATAGTTTCCGAGATATGGACTATCAATAATTTACACCTTAGGCTCTGCTTCTAACTTGGGCCCAAATTGTAAAATGGTCTTATCTATTGGCGATTTCGTTCCAATTCACATTCCAAGTAATATTCGGCATGCTAATTACATTGCAGGTTGCCAAATTGCATTATCTCTTATAGTTTCCGAGATATGGACTATCGATAATTTACACCTTAGGCTCTGCTTCTAACTTGGGCCCAAATTGTAAAATGGTCTTATCTATTGGCGATTTTGTTCCAATTCACATTCCAAGTAATATTCGGCATGCTAATTACATTGCCGGTTGCCAAATTGCATTATCTCTTATAGTTTCCGAGATATGGACTATCGATAATTTACACCTTAGGCTCTGCTTCTAACTTGGGCCCAAATTGTAAAATGGTCTTCTCTATTGGCGATTTCGTTCCAATTCACATTCCAAGTAATATTCGGCATGCTAATTACATTGCCGGTGGCCAAATTGAATTATCTCTTATAGTTTCCGAGATATGGACTATCGATAATTTACACCTTAGGCTCTGCTTCTAACTTGGGCCCAAATTGTAAAATGGTCTTACCTATTGGCGATTTCGTTCCAATTCACATTCCAAGTACTATTCGGCATGCTAATTACATTGCCGGTTGCCAAATTACATTATCTCTTATAGTTTCCGAGATATGGACTATCGATAATTTACACCTTAGGCTCTGCTTCTAACTTGTGCCCAAATTGTAAAATGGTCTTATCTATTGGCGATTTCGTTCCAATTCACATTCCAAGTAATATTCGGCATGCTAATTACATTGCCGGTTGCCAAATTGCATTATCTCTTATAGTTTCCGAGATATGGACTATCGATAATTTACACCTTAGGCTCTGCTTCTAACTTGGGCCCAAATTGTAATATGGTCTTATCTATTGGCGATTTCGTTCCAATTCACATTCCAAGTAATATTCGGCATGCTAATTACATTGCCGGTTGCCAAATTGCATTATCTCTTATAGTTTCCGAGATATGGACTATCGATAATTTACACCTTAGGCTCTGCTTCTAACTTGGGCCCAAATTGTAAAATGGTCTTATCTATTGGCGATTTCGTTCCAATTCACATTCCAAGTAATATTCGTCATGCTAATTACATTGCCGGTTGCCAAATTGCATTATCTCTTATAGTTTCCGAGATATGGACTATCGATAATTTACACCTTAGGCTCTGCTTCTAACTTGTGTCCAAATTGTAAAATGGTCTTATCTATTGGCGATTTCGTCCCAATTCACACTCCAAGTAATATTCGACATGCTAATTACATTGCCGGTTGCGAAATTGCATTATCTCTTATAGTTTCCGAGATATGGACTATCAATAATTTACACCTTAGGCTCTGCTTCTAACTTGGGCCCAAATTGTAAAATGGTCTTATCTATTGGCGATTTCGTTCCAATTCACATTCCAAGTAATATTCGGCATGCTAATTACATTGCAGGTTGCCAAATTGCATTATCTCTTATAGTTTCCGAGATATGGACTATCGATAATTTACACCTTAGGCTCTGCTTCTAACTTGGGCCCAAATTGTAAAATGGTCTTATCTATTGGCGATTTTGTTCCAATTCACATTCCAAGTAATATTCGGCATGCTAATTACATTGCCGGTTGCCAAATTGCATTATCTCTTATAGTTTCCGAGATATGGACTATCGATAATTTACACCTTAGGCTCTGCTTCTAACTTGGGCCCAAATTGTAAAATGGTCTTCTCTATTGGTGATTTCGTTCCAATTCACATTCCAAGTAATATTCGGCATGCTAATTACATTGCCGGTTCCCAAATTGCATTATCTCTTATAGTTTCCGAGATATGGACTATCGATTATTTTTAACCTTAGGCTCTGCTTCTAACTTGGGCCCAAACTGTAAAATGGTCTTATCTATTGGCGATTTCGTTCCAATTCACATTCCAAGTAGTATTCGGCATGCTAATTACATTGCCGGTTGCCAAATTGCATTATCTCTTATAGTTTCCGAGATATGGACTATCGATAATTTACGCCTTAGGCTCTGCTTCTAACTTGGGCCCAAATTGTAAAATGGTCTTATCTATTGGCGATTTCGTCCCAATTCACATTCCAAGTAATATTCGGCATGCTAATTACATTGCCAGTTGCCAAATTGCATTATCTCTTATAGTTTCCGAGATATGGACTATGGATAATTTACACCTTAGGCTCTGCTTCTAATTTGGGCCCAAATTGTAAAATGGTCTTATCTATTGGCGATTTCATTCCAATTCACATTCCAAGTAATATTCGGCATGCTAATTACATTGCCGGTTGCCAAATTGCATTATCTCTTATAGTTTCCGAGATATGGACTATCGATAATTTACATCTTAGGCTCTGCTTCTAACTTGGGCCCAAATTGTAAAATGGTCTTATCTATTGGCGATTTCGTTCCAATTCACATTCCAAGTAATATTCAGCATGCTAATTACATTGCCGGTTGCCAAATTGCATTATCTCTTATAGTTTCCGAGATATGGACTATCGGTAATTTACACCTTAGGCTCTGCTTCTAACTTGGGCCCAAATTGTAAAATGGTCTTATCTATTGGCGATTTCGTTCCAATTCACATTCCAAGTAATATTCGGCATGCTAATTACATTGCCAGTTGCCATATTGCATTATCTCTTATAGTTTCCGAGATATGGACTATGGATAATTTACACCTTAGGCTCTGCTTCTAACTTGGGCCCAAATTGTAAAATGGTCTTATCTATTGGCGATTTCGTTCCAATTCACATTCCAAGTAATATTCGGCATGCTAATTACATTGCCGGTTGCCAAATTGCATTATCTTTTATAGTTTCCGAGATATGGACTATCGATAATTTACACCTTAGGCTCTGCTTCTAACTTGGGCCCAAATTGTAAAATGGCCTTATCTATTGGCGATTTCGTTCCAATTCACATTCCAAGTAATACTCGGCATGCTGATTACATTGCCGGTTGCCAAATTGCATTATCTCTTATAGTTTCAGAGATATGGACTATCGATAATTTACACCTTAGGCTCTGCTTCTAACTTGGGCCCAAATTGTAAAATGGTCTTATCTATTGGCTATTTCGTTCCAATTCACATTCCAAGTAATATTCGGCATGCTAATTACATTGCCGGTTGCCAAATTGCATTATCTCTTATAGTTTCCGAGATATGGACTATCGATAATTTACACCTTAGGCTCTGCTTCTAACTTGGGCCCAAATTGTAAAATGGTCTTATCTATTGGCGATTTCGTTCCAATTCACATTCCAAGTAATATTCGGCATGTTAATTACATTGCCGGTTGCCAAATTGCATTATCTCTTATAGTTTCCGAGATATGGACTATCGATTATTTTTAACCTTAGGCTCTGCTTCTAACTTGGGCCCAAATTGTAAAATGCTCTTATCTATTGGCGATTTCGTTCCAATTCACATTCCAAGTAATATTCGGCATGTTAATTAAATTGCCGGTTGCCAAATTGCATTATCTCTTATAGTTTCCGAGATATGGACTATCGATAAATTACACCTTAGGCTCTGCTTCTAACTTGGGCCCAAATTGTAAAATCGTCTTATCTACTGGCGATTTCGTTCCAATTCACATTCCAAGTAATATTCGGCATGCTAATTACATTGCCGTTTGCCAAATTGCATTATCTCTTATAGTTTCCGAGATATGGACTATCGATTATTTTTAACCTTAGGCTCTGCTTCTAACTTGGGCCCAAACTGTAAAATGGTCTTATCTATTGGCGATTTCGTTCCAATTCACATTCCAAGTAGTATTCGGCATGCTAATTACATTGCCGGTTGCCAAATTGCATTATCTCTTATAGTTTCCGAGATATGGACTATCGATAATTTACACCTTAGGCTCTGCTTCTAACTTGGGCCCAAATTGTAAAATGGTCTTATCTATTGGCGATTTCGTTCCAATTCACATTCCAAGTAATATTCGGCATGCTAATTACATTGCCTGTTGCCAAATTGCATTATCTCTTATAGTTTCCGAGATATGGACTATGGATAATTTACACCTTAGGCTCTGCTTCTAACTTGGGCCCAAATTGTAAAATGGTCTTATCTATTGGCGATTTCTTTCCAATTCACATTCCAAGTAATATTCGGCATGCTAATTACATTGCCGGTTGCCAAATTGCATTATCTCTTATAGTTTCCGAGATATGGACTATCGATAATTTACACCTTAGGCTCTGCTTCTAACTTGGGCCCAAATTGTAAAATGGTCTTATCTATTGGCGATTTCGTTCCAATTCACATTCCAAGTAATATTCGGCATGCTAATTACATTGCCGGTTGCCAAATTGCATTATCTCTTATAGTTTCCGAGATATGGACTATCGATAATTTACACCTTAGGCTCTGCTTCTAACTTGGGCCCAAATTGTAAAATGGTCTTACCTATTGGCGATTTCGTTCCAATTCACATTCCAAGTAATATTCGGCATGCTAATTACATTGCCGGTGGCCAAGTTGCATTATCTCTTATAGTTTCCGAGATATGGACTATCGATAATTTACACCTTAGGCTCTGCTTCTAACTTGGGCCCAAATTGTAAAATGGTCTTATCTATTGGCGATTTCGTTCCAATTCACATTCCAAGTAATATTCGGCATGCTAATTACATTGCCGGTTCCCAAATTGCATTATCTCTTATAGTTTCCGAGATATGGACTATCGATTATTTTTAACCTTAGGCTCTGCTTCTAACTTGGGCCCAAACTGTAAATGGTCTTATCTATTGGCGATTTCGTTCCAATTCACATTCCAAGTAGTATTCGGCATGCTAATTACATTGCCGGTTGCCAAATTGCATTATCTCTTATAGTTTCCGAGATATGGACTATCGATAATTTACACCTTAGGCTCTGCTTCTAACTTGGGCCCAAATTGTAAAATGGTCTTATCTATTGGCGATTTCGTCCCAATTCACATTCCAAGTAATATTCGGCATGCTAATTACATTGCCAGTTGCCAAATTGCATTATCTCTTATAGTTTCCGAGATATGGACTATGGATAATTTACACCTTAGGCTCTGCTTCTAACTTGGGCACAAATAGTAATATGGTCTTATCTATTGGCGATTTCATTCCAATTTACATTCCAAGTAATATTCGGCATGCTAATTACATTGCCGGTTGCCAAATTGCACTATCTCTTATAGTTTCCGAGATATGGACTATCGATAATTTACACCTTAGGCTCTGCTTCTAACTTGGGCCCAAATTGTAAAATGGTCTTATCTATTGGCGATTTCATTCCAATTCACATTCCAAGTAATATTCGGCATGCTAATTACATTGCCGGTTGCCAAATTGCATTATCTCTTATAGTTTCCGAGATATGGACTATCGATAATTTACACCTTAGGCTCTGCTTCTAACTTGGGCCCAAATTGTAAAATGGTCTTATCTATTGGCGATTTCGTTCCAATTCACATTCCAAGTAATATTCGGCATGCTAATTACATTGCCGGTTGCCAAATTGCATTATCTCTTATAGTTTCCGAGATATGGACTATCGATAATTTACACCTTAGGCTCTGCTTCTAACTTGGGCCCAAATTGTAAAATGGTCTTATCTATTGGCGATTTCGTCCCAATTCACATTCCAAGTAATATTCGGCATGCTAATTACATTGCCGGTTGCGAAACTGCATTATCTCTTATAGTTTCCGAGATATGGACTATCGATAACTTACACCTTAGGCTCTGCTTCTAACTTGGGCCCAAATTGTAAAATGGTCTTATCTATTGGCGATTTCGTTCCAATTCACATTCCAAGTAATATTCGGCATGCTAATTACATTGCCGGTTGCAAAATTGCATTATCTCTTTTAGTTTCCGAGATATGGACTATCGATAATTTACACCTTAGGCTCTGCTTCTAACTTGGGCCCAAATTGTAAAATCGTCTTATCTATTGGCGATTTCGTTCCAATTCACATTCCAAGTAATATTCGGCATGCTAATTACATTGCCGTTTGCCAAATTGCATTATCTCTTATAGTTTCCGAGATATGGACTATCGACAATTTACACCTTAGGCTCTGCTTCTAACTTGGGCCCAAATTGTAAAATGGTCTTATCTATTGGCGATTTCGTTCCAATTCACATTCCAAGTAATATTCGGCATGCTAATTACATTGCCGGTTGCCAAATTGAATTATCTCTTATAGTTTCCGAGATATGGACTATCGATAATTTACACCTTAGGCTCTGCTTCTAACTTGGGCCCAAATTGTAAAATGGTCTTATCTATTGGCGATTTCGTTCCAATTCACATTCCAAGTGGTATTCGGCATGCTAATTACATTGCCGTTTGCCAAATTGCATTATCTCTTATAGTTTCCGAGATATGGACTATCGATTATTTTTAACCTTAGGCTCTGCTTCTAACTTGGGCCCAAACTGTAAAATGGTCTTATCTATTGGCGATTTCGTTCCAATTCACATTCCAAGTAGTATTCGGCATGCTAATTACATTGCCGGTTGCCAAATTGCATTATCTCTTATAGTTTCCGAGATATGGACTATCGATAATTTACGCCTTAGGCTCTGCTTCTAACTTGGGCCCAAATTGTAAAATGGTCTTATCTATTGGCGATTTCGTCCCAATTCACATTCCAAGTAATATTCGGCATGCTAATTACATTGCCAGTTGCCAAATTGCATTATCTCTTATAGTTTCCGAGATATGGACTATGGATAATTTACACCTTAGGCTCTGCTTCTAATTTGGGCCCAAATTGTAAAATGGTCTTATCTATTGGCGATTTCATTCCAATTCACATTCCAAGTAATATTCGGCATGCTAATTACATTGCCGGTTGCCAAATTGCATTATCTCTTATAGTTTCCGAGATATGGACTATCGATAATTTACACCTTAGGCTCTGCTTCTAACTTGGGCCCAAATTGTAAAATGGTCTTATCTATTGGCGATTTCGTTCCAATTCACATTCCAAGTAATATTCAGCATGCTAATTACATTGCCGGTTGCCAAATTGCATTATCTCTTATAGTTTCCGAGATATGGACTATCGGTAATTTACACCTTATGCTCTGCTTCTAACTTGGGCCCAAATGGTAAAATGGTCTTATCTATTGGCGATTTCGTTCCAATTCACATTCCAAGTAATATTCGGCATGCTAATTACATTGCCAGTTGCCAAATTGCATTATCTCTTACAGTTTCCGAGATATGGACTATGGATAATTTACACCTTAGGCTCTGCTTCTAACTTGGGCCCAAATTGTAAAATGGTCTTATCTATTGGCGATTTCGTTCCAATTCACATTCCAAGTAATACTCGGCATGCTGATTACATTGCCGGTTGCCAAATTGCATTATCTCTTATAGTTTCAGAGATATGGACTATCGATAATTTACACCTTAGGCTCTGCTTCTAACTTGGGCCCAAATTGTAAAATGGTCTTATCTATTGGCTATTTCGTTCCAATTCACATTCCAAGTAATATTCGGCATGCTAATTACATTGCCGGTTGCCAAATTGCATTATCTCTTATAGTTTCCGAGATATGGACTATCGATAATTTACACCTTAGGCTCTGCTTCTAACTTGGGCCCAAATTGTAAAATGGTCTTATCTATTGGCGATTTCGTTCCAATTCACATTCCAAGTAATATTCGGCATGTTAATTAAATTGCCGGTTGCCAAATTGCATTATCTCTTATAGTTTCCGAGATATGGACTATCGATAAATTACACCTTAGGCTCTGCTTCTAACTTGGGCCCAAATTGTAAAATCGTCTTATCTATTGGCGATTTCGTTCCAATTCACATTCCAAGTAATATTCGGCATGCTAATTACATTGCCGGTTGCCAAATTGCATTATCTCTTATAGTTTCCGAGATATGGACTATCGATTATTTTTAACCTTAGGCTCTGCTTCTAACTTGGGCCCAAACTGTAAAATGGTCTTATCTATTGGCGATTTCGTTCCAATTCACATTCCAAGTAGTATTCGGCATGCTAATTACATTGCCGGTTGCCAAATTGCATTATCTCTTATAGTTTCCGAGATATGGACTATCGATAATTTACACCTTAGGCTCTGCTTCTAACTTGGGCCCAAATTGTAAAATGGTCTTATCTATTGGCGATTTCGTTCCAATTCACATTCCAAGTAATATTCGGCATGCTAATTACATTGCCAGTTGCCAAATTGCATTATCTCTTATAGTTTCCGAGATATGGACTATGGATAATTTACACCTTAGGCTCTGCTTCTAACGTGGGCCCAAATTGTAAAATGGTCTTATCTATTGGCGATTTCGTTCCAATTCACATTCCAAGTAATATTCGGCATGCTAATTACATTGCCGGTTGCCAAATTGAATTATCTCCTATAGTTTCCGAGATATGGACTATCGATAATTTACACCTTAGGCTCTGCTTCTAACTTGGGCCCAAATTGTAAAATGGTCTTACCTATTGGCGACTTCGTTCCAATTCACATTCCAAGTAATATTCGGCATGCTAATTACATTGCCGGTGGCCAAGTTGCATTATCTCTTATAGTTTCCGAGATATGGACTATCGATAATTTACACCTTAGGCTCTGCTTCTAACTTGGGCCCAAATTGTAAAATGGTCTTATCTATTGGCGATTTCGTTCCAATTCACATTCCAAGTAATATTCGGCATGCTAATTACATTGCCGGTTCCCAAATTGCATTATCTCTTATAGTTTCCGAGATATGGACTATCGATTATTTTTAACCTTAGGCTCTGCTTCTAACTTGGGCCCAAACTGTAAAATGGTCTTATCTATTGGCGATTTCGTTCCAATTCACATTCCAAGTAGTATTCGGCATGCTAATTACATTGCCGGTTGCCAAATTGCATTATCTCTTATAGTTTCCGAGATATGGACTATCGATAATTTACACCTTAGGCTCTGCTTCTAACTTGGGCCCAAATTGTAAAATGGTCTTATCTATTGGCGATTTCGCCCCAATTCACATTCCAAGTAATATTCGGCATGCTAATTACATTGCCAGTTGCCAAATTGCATTATCTCTTATAGTTTCCGAGATATGGACTATGGATAATTTACACCTTAGGCTCTGCTTCTAACTTGGGCACAAATAGTAAAATGGTCTTATCTATTGGCGATTTCATTCCAATTTACATTCCAAGTAATATTCGGCATGCTAATTACATTGCCGGTTGCCAAATTGCACTATCTCTTATAGTTTCCGAGATATGGACTATCGATAATTTACACCTTAGGCTCTGCTTCTAACTTGGGCCCAAATTGTAAAATGGTCTTATCTATTGGCGATTTCGTTCCAATTCACATTCCAAGTAATATTCGGCATGCTAATTACAATGCCGGTTGCCAAATTGTATTATCTCTTATAGTTTCCGAGATATGGACTATCGGTAATTTACACCTTAGGCTCTGCTTCTAACTTGGGCCCAAATTGTAAAATCGTCTTATCTATTGGCGATTTCGTTCCAATTCACATTCCAAGTAATATTCGGCATGCTAATTACATTGCCGGTTGCCAAATTGCATTATCTCTTATAGTTTCCGAGATATGGACTATCGATAATTTACACCTTAGGCTCTGCTTCTAACTTGGGCCCAAATTGTAAAATGGTCTTATCTATTGGCGATTTCATTCCAATTCACATTCCAAGTAATATTCGGCATGCTAATTACATTGCCGGTTGCCAAATTGCATTATCTCTTATAGTTTCCGAGATATGGACTATCGATAATTTACACCTTAGGCTCTGCTTCTAACTTGGGCCCAAATTGTAAAATGGTCTTATCTATTGGCGATTTCGTTCCAATTCACATTCCAAGTAATATTCGGCATGCTAACTACATTGCCGGTTGCCAAATTGCATTATCTCTTATAGTTTCCGAGATATGGACTATCGATAATTTACACCTTAGGCTCTGCTTCTAACTTGGGCCCAAATTGTAAAATGGTCTTATCTATTGGCGATTTCGTCCCAATTCACATTCCAAGTAATATTCGGCATGCTAATTACATTGCCGGTTGCGAAACTGCATTATCTCTTATAGTTTCCGAGATATGGAATATCGATAACTTACACCTTAGGCTCTGCTTCTAACTTGGGCCCAAATTGTAAAATGGTCTTACCTATTGGCGATTTCGTTCCAATTCACATTCCAAGTAATATTCGGCATGCTAATTACATTGCCGGTTGCCAAATTGCATTATCTCTTTTAGTTTCCGAGATATAGACTATCGATAATTTACACCTTAGGCTCTGCTTCTAACTTGGGCCCAAATTGTAAAATCGTCTTATCTATTGGCGATTTCGTTCCAATTCACATTCCAAGTAATATTCGGCATGCTAATTACATTGCCGGTTGCAAAATTGCATTATCTCTTATAGTTTCCGAGATATGGACTATCGATAATTTACACCTTAGGCTCTGCTTCTAACTTCGGCCCAAATTGTAAAATGGTCTTATCTATTGGCGATTTCGTTCCAATTCACATTCCAAGTAATATTCGGCATGCTAATTACATTGCCGGTTGCCAAATTGAATTATCTCTTATAGTTTCCGAGATATGGACTATCGATAATTTACACCTTAGGCTCTGCTTCTAACTTGGGCCCAAATTGTAAAATGGTTTTATCTATTGGCGATTTCGTTCCAATTCACATTCCAAGTGGTATTCGGCATGCTAATTACATTGCCGTTTGCCAAATTGCATTATCTCTTATAGTTTCCGAGATATGGACTATCGATAATTTACACCTTAGGCTCTGCTTCTAACTTGGGCCCAAATTGTAAAATGGTCTTATCTATTGGCGATTTCGTTCCAATTCACATTCCAAGTAATATTCGGCATGCTAATTACATTGCCGGTTGCCAAATTGCATTATCTCTTATAGTTTCCGAGATATGGACTATCGATAATTTACACCTTAGGCTCTGCTTCTAACTTGGGCCCAAATTGTAAAATGGTCTTATCTATTGGCGATTTCGTCCCAATTCACATTCCAAGTAATATTCGGCATGCTAATTACATTGCCGGTTGCGAAACTGCATTATCTCTTATAGTTTCCGAGATATGGACTATCGATAATTTACACCTTAGGCTCTGCTTCTAACTTGGGCCCAAATTGTATAATGGTCTTATCTATTGGCGATTTCATTCCAATTCACATTCCAAGTAATATTCGGCATGCTAATTACATTGCCGGTTGCCAAATTGCATTATCTCTTTTAGTTTCCGAGATATGGACTATCGATAATTTACACCATAGGCTCTGCTTCTAACTTGGGCCCAAATTGTAAAATCGTCTTATCTATTGGCGATTTCGTTCCAATTCACATTCCAAGTAATATTCGGCATGCTAATTACATTGCCGGTTGCCAAATTGCATTATCTCTTATAGTTTCCGAGATATGGACTATCGATAATTTACACCTTAGGCTCTGCTTCTAACTTGGGCCCAAATTGTAAAATGGTCTTATCTATTGGCGATTTCGTTCCAATTCACATTCCAAGTAATATTCGGCATGCTAATTACATTGCCGGTTGCCAAATTGAATTATCTCTTATAGTTTCCGAGATATGGACTATCGATAATTTACACCTTAGGCTCTGCTTCTAACTTGGGCCCAAATTGTAAAATGGTCTTATCTATTGGCGATTTCGTTCCAATTCACATTCCAAGTGGTATTCGGCATGCTAATTACATTGCCGGTTGCCAAATTGCATTATCTCTTATAGTTTCCGAGATATGGACTATCGATAATTTACACCTTAGGCTCTGCTTCTAACTTGGGCCCAAATTGTAAAATGGTCTTATCTATTGGCGATTTCGTCCCAATTCACATTCCAAGTAATATTCGGCATGCTAATTACATTGCCGGTTGCGAAACTGCATTATCTCTTATAGTTTCCGAGATATGGACTATCGATAATTTACACCTTAGGCTCTGCTTCTAACTTGGGCCCAAATTGTAAAATGGTCTTATCTATTGGCGATTTCGTTCCAATTCACATTCCAAGTAATATTCGGCATGCTAATTACATTGCCGGTTGCCAAATTGCATTATCTCTTTTAGTTTCCGAGATATGGACTATCGATAATTTACACCTTAGGCTCTGCTTCTAACTTGGGCCCAAATTGTAAAATGGTCTTATCTATTGGCGATTTCGTTCCAATTCACATTCCAAGTAATATTCGGCATGCTAATTACATTGCCGGTTGCCAAATTGCATTATCTCTTTTAGTTTCCGAGATATGGACTATCGATAATTTACACCTTAGGCTCTGCTTCTAACTTGGGCCCAAATTGTAAAATGGCCTTATCTATTGGCGATTTCGTTCCAATTCACATTCCAAGTAATATTCGGCATGCTAATTACATTGCCGGTTGCCAAATTGCATTATCTCTTATAGTTTCCGAGATATGGACTATCGATAATTTACACCTTAGGATCTGCTTCTAACTTGGGCCCAAATTGTAAAATGGTGTTATCTATTGGCGATTTCGTTCCAATTCACATTCCAAGTAATATTCGGCATGCTAATTACATTGCCGGTTGCCAAATTGAATTATCTCCTATAGTTTCCGAGATATGGACTATCGATAATTTACACCTTAGGCTCTGCTTCTAACTTGGGCCCAAATTGTAAAATGGTCTTACCTATTGGCGATTTCGTTCCAATTCACATTCCAAGTAATATTCCGCATGCTAATTACATTGGTGGTGGCCAAGTTGCATTATCTCTTATAGTTTCCGAGATATGGACTATCGATAATTTACACCTTAGGCTCTGCTTCTAACTTGGGCCCAAATTGTAAAATGGTCTTATCTATTGGCGATTTCGTTCCAATTCACATTCCAAGTAATATTCGGCATGCTAATTACATTGCCGGTTCCCAAATTGCATTATCTCTTATAGTTTCCGAGATATGGACTATCGATTATTTTTAACCTTAGGCTCTGCTTCTAACTTGGGCCCAAACTGTAAAATGGTCTTATCTATTGGCGATTTCGTTCCAATTCACAATCCAAGTGGTATTCGGCATGCTAATTACATTGCCGGTTGCCAAATTGCATTATCTCTTATAGTTTCCGAGATATGGACTATCGATAATTTACACCTTAGGCTCTGCTTCTAACTTGGGCCCAAATTGTAAAATGGTCTTATCTATTGGCGATTTCGTCCCAATTCACATTCCAAGTAATATTCGGCATGCTAATTACATTGCCGGTTGCGAAACTGCATTATCTCTTATAGTTTCCGAGATATGGACTATCGATAATTTACACCTTAGGCTCTGCTTCTAACTTGGGCCCAAATTGTAAAATGGTCTTATCTATTGGCGATTTCGTTCCAATTCACATTCCAAGTAATATTCGGCATGCTAATTACATTGCCGGTTGCCAAATTGCATTATCTCTTTTAGTTTCCGAGATATGGACTATCGATAATTTACACCTTAGGCTCTGCTTCTAACTTGGGCCCAAATTGTAAAATGGTCTTATCTATTGGCGATTTCGTTCCAATTCACATTCCAAGTAATATTCGGCATGCTAATTACATTGCCGGTTGCCAAATTGCATTATCTCTTTTAGTTTCCGAGATATGGACTATCGATAATTTACACCTTAGGCTCTGCTTCTAACTTGGGCCCAAATTGTAAAATGGCCTTATCTATTGGCGATTTCGTTCCAATTCACATTCCAAGTAATATTCGGCATGCTAATTACATTGCCGGTTGCCAAATTGCATTATCTCTTATAGTTTCCGAGATATGGACTATCGATAATTTACACTTTAGGATCTGCTTCTAACTTGGGCCCAAATTGTAAAATGGTGTTATCTATTGGCGATTTCGTTCCAATTCACATTCCAAGTAATATTCGGCATGCTAATTACATTGCCGGTTGCCAAATTGAATTATCTCCTATAGTTTCCGAGATATGGACTATCGATAATTTACACCTTAGGCTCTGCTTCTAACTTGGGCCCAAATTGTAAAATGGTCTTACCTATTGGCGATTTCGTTCCAATTCACATTCCAAGTAATATTCCGCATGCTAATTACATTGCCGGTGGCCAAGTTGCATTATCTCTTATAGTTTCCGAGATATGGACTATCGATAATTTACACCTTAGGCTCTGCTTCTAACTTGGGCCCAAATTGTAAAATGGTCTTATCTATTGGCGATTTCGTTCCAATTCACATTCCAAGTAATATTCGGCATGCTAATTACATTGCCGGTTCCCAAATTGCATTATCTCTTATAGTTTCCGAGATATGGACTATCGATTATTTTTAACCTTAGGCTCTGCTTCTAACTTGGGCCCAAACTGTAAAATGGTCTTATCTATTGGCGATTTCGTTCCAATTCACATTCCAAGTAGTATTCGGCATGCTAATTACATTGCCGGTTGCCAAATTGCATTATCTCTTATAGTTTCCGAGATATGGACTATCGATAATTTACACCTTAGGCTCTGCTTCTAACTTGGGCCCAAATTGTAAAATGGTCTTATCTATTGGCGATTTCGTCCCAATTCACATTCCAAGTAATATTCGGCATGCTAATTACATTGCCAGTTGCCAAATTGCATTATCTCTTATAGTTTCCGAGATATGGACTATGGATAATTTACACCTTAGGCTCTGCTTCTAACTTGGGCCCAAATTGTAAAATGGTCTTATCTATTGGCGATTTCATTCCAATTCACATTCCAAGTAATATTCGGCATGCTAATTACATTGCCGGTTGCCAAATTGCATTATCTCTTATAGTTTCCGAGATATGGACTATCGATAATTTACACCTTAGGCTCTGCTTCTAACTTGGGCCCAAATTGTAAAATGGTCTTATCTATTGGCGATTTCGTTCCAATTCACATTCCAAGTAATATTCGGCATGCTAATTACATTGCCGGTTGCCAAATTGCATTATCTCTTATAGTTTCCGAGATATGGACTATCGATAATTTACACCTTAGGCTCTGCTTCTAACTTGGGCCCAAATTGTAAAATGGTCTTATCTATTGGCGATTTCGTCCCAATTCACATTCCAAGTAATATTCGGCATGCTAATTACATTGCCGGTTGCGAAACTGCATTATCTCTTATAGTTTCCGAGATATGGACTATCGATAATTTACACCTTAGGCTCTGCTTCTAACTTGGGCCCAAATTGTAAAATGGTCTTTTCTATTGGCGATTTCGTTCCAATTCACATTCCAAGTAATATTCGGCATGCTAATTACATTGCCGGTTGCCAAATTGCATTATCTCTTTTAGTTTCCGAGATATGGACTATCGATAATTTACACCTTAGGCTCTGCTTCTAACTTGGGCCCAAATTGTAAAATCGTCTTATCTATTGGCGATTTCGTTCCAATTCACATTCCAAGTAATATTCGGCATGCTAATTACATTGCCGGTTGCCAAATTGCATTATCTCTTATAGTTTCCGAGATATGGACTATCGATAATTTACACCTTAGGCTCTGCTTCTAACTTGGGCCCAAATTGTAAAATGGTCTTATCTATTGGCGATTTCGTTCCAATTCACATTCCAAGTAATATTCGGCATGCTAATTACATTGCCGGTTGCCAAATTGAATTATCTCCTATAGTTTCCGAGATATGGACTATCGATAATTTACACCTTAGGCTCTGCTTCTAACTTGGGCCCAAATTGTAAAATGGTCTTATCTATTGGCGATTTCGTTCCAATTCACATTCCAAGTGGTATTCGGCATGCTAATTACATTGCCGGTTGCCAAATTGCATTATCTCTTATAGTTTCCGAGATATGGACTATCGATAATTTACACCTTAGGCTCTGCTTCTAACTTGGGCCCAAATTGTAAAATGGTCTTATCTATTGGCGATTTCGTTCCAATTCACATTCCAAGTAATATTCGGCATGCTAATTACATTGCCGGTTGCCAAATTGCATTATCTCTTATAGTTTCCGAGATATGGACTATCGATAATTTACACCTTAGGCTCTGCTTCTAACTTGGGCCCAAATTGTAAAATGGTCTTATCTATTGGCGATTTCGTCCCAATTCACATTCCATGTAATATTCGGCATGCTAATTACATTGCCGGTTACGAACCTGCATTATCTCTTATAGTTTCCGAGATATGGACTATCGATAATTTACACCTTAGGCTCTGCTTCTAACTTGGGCCCAAATTGTAAAATGGTCTTATCTATTGGCGATTTCGTTCCAATTCACATTCCAAGTAATATTCGGCATGCTAATTACATTGCCGGTTGCCAAATTGCATTATCTCTTTTAGTTTCCGAGATATGGACTATCGATAATTTACACCTTAGGCTCTGCTTCTAACTTGGGCCCAAATTGTAAAATGGTCTTATCTATTGGCGATTTCGTTCCAATTCACATTCCAAGTAATATTCGGCATGCTAATTACATCGCCGGTTGCCAAATTGCATTATCTCTTATAGTTTCCGAGATATGGACTATCGATAATTTACACCTTAGGCTCTGCTTCTAACTTGGGCCCAAATTGTAAAATGGCCTTATCTATTGGCGATTTCGTTCCAATTCACATTCCAAGTAATATTCGGCATGCTAATTACATTGCCGGTTGCCAAATTGCATTATCTCTTATAGTTTCCGAGATATGGACTATCGATAATTTACACCTTAGGCTCTGCTTCTAACTTGGGCCCAAATTGTAAAATGGTCTTATCTATTGGCGATTTCGTTCCAATTCACATTCCAAGTAATATTCGGCATGCTAATTACATTGCCGGTGGCCAAATTGAATTATCTCTTATAGTTTCCGAGATATGGACTATCGATAATTTACACCTTAGGCTCTGCTTCTAACTTGGGCCCAAATTGTAAAATGGTTTTATCTATTGGCGATTTCGTTCCAATTCACATTCCAAGTGGTATTCGGCATGCTAATTACATTGCCGTTTGCCAAATTGCATTATCTCTTATAGTTTCCGAGATATGGACTATCGATAATTTACACCTTAGGCTCTGCTTCTAACTTGGGCCCAAATTGTAAAATGGTCTTATCTATTGGCGATTTCGTTCCAATTCACATTCCAAGTAATATTCGGCATGCTAATTACATTGCCGGTTGCCAAATTGCATTATCTCTTATAGTTTCCGAGATATGGACTATCGATAATTTACACCTTAGGCTCTGCTTCTAACTTGGGCCCAAATTGTAAAATGGTCTTATCTATTGGCGATTTCGTCCCAATTCACATTCCAAGTAATATTCGGCATGCTAATTACATTGCCGGTTGCGAAACTGCATTATCTCTTATAGTTTCCGAGATATGGACTATCGATAATTTACACCTTAGGCTCTGCTTCTAACTTGGGCCCAAATTGTATAATGGTCTTATCTATTGGCGATTTCATTCCAATTCACATTCCAAGTAATATTCGGCATGCTAATTACATTGCCGGTTGCCAAATTGCATTATCTCTTTTAGTTTCCGAGATATGGACTATCGATAATTTACACCATAGGCTCTGCTTCTAACTTGGGCCCAAATTGTAAAATGGTCTTATCTATTGGCGATTTCGTTCCAATTCACATTCCAAGTAATATTCGGCATGCTAATTACATTGCCGGTTGCCAAATTGCATTATCTCTTTTAGTTTCCGAGATATGGACTATCGATAATTTACACCTTAGGCTCTGCTTCTAACTTGGGCCCAAATTGTAAAATGGTCTTATCTATTGGCGATTTCGTTCCAATTCACATTCCAAGTAATATTCGGCATGCTAATTACATTGCCGGTTGCCAAATTGCATTATCTCTTTTAGTTTCCGAGATATGGACTATCGATAATTTACACCTTAGGCTCTGCTTCTAACTTGGGCCCAAATTGTAAAATGGCCTTATCTATTGGCGATTTCGTTCCAATTCACATTCCAAGTAATATTCGGCATGCTAATTACATTGCCGGTTGCCAAATTGCATTATCTCTTTTAGTTTCCGAGATATGGACTATCGATAATTTACACCTTAGGCTCTGCTTCTAACTTGGGCCCAAACTGTAAAATGGTCTTATCTATTGGCGATTTCGTTCCAATTCACATTCCAAGTGGTATTCGGCATGCTAATTACATTGCCGGTTGCCAAATTGCATTATCTCTTATAGTTTCCGAGATATGGACTATCGATAATTTACACCTTAGGCTCTGCTTCTAACTTGGGCCCAAATTGTAAAATGGTCTTATCTATTGGCGATTTCGTCCCAATTCACATTCCAAGTAATATTCGGCATGCTAATTACATTGCCGGTTGCGAAACTGCATTATCTCTTATAGTTTCCGAGATATGGACTATCGATAATTTACACCTTAGGCTCTGCTTCTAACTTGGGCCCAAATTGTAAAATGGTCTTATCTATTGGCGATTTCGTTCCAATTCACATTCCAAGTAATATTCGGCATGCTAATTACATTGCCGGTTGCCAAATTGCATTATCTCTTTTAGTTTCCGAGATATGGACTATCGATAATTTACACCTTAGGCTCTGCTTCTAACTTGGGCCCAAATTGTAAAATGGTCTTATCTATTGGCGATTTCGTTCCAATTCACATTCCAAGTAATATTCGGCATGCTAATTACATTGCCGGTTGCCAAATTGCATTATCTCTTTTAGTTTCCGAGATATGGACTATCGATAATTTACACCTTAGGCTCTGCTTCTAACTTGGGCCCAAATTGTAAAATGGCCTTATCTATTGGCGATTTCGTTCCAATTCACATTCCAAGTAATATTCGGCATGCTAATTACATTGCCGGTTGCCAAATTGCATTATCTCTTATAGTTTCCGAGATATGGACTATCGATAATTTACACTTTAGGATCTGCTTCTAACTTGGGCCCAAATTGTAAAATGGTGTTATCTATTGGCGATTTCGTTCCAATTCACATTCCAAGTAATATTCGGCATGCTAATTACATTGCCGGTTGCCAAATTGAATTATCTCCTATAGTTTCCGAGATATGGACTATCGATAATTTACACCTTAGGCTCTGCTTCTAACTTGGGCCCAAATTGTAAAATGGTCTTACCTATTGGCGATTTCGTTCCAATTCACATTCCAAGTAATATTCCGCATGCTAATTACATTGCCGGTGGCCAAGTTGCATTATCTCTTATAGTTTCCGAGATATGGACTATCGATAATTTACACCTTAGGCTCTGCTTCTAACTTGGGCCCAAATTGTAAAATGGTCTTATCTATTGGCGATTTCGTTCCAATTCACATTCCAAGTAATATTCGGCATGCTAATTACATTGCCGGTTCCCAAATTGCATTATCTCTTATAGTTTCCGAGATATGGACTATCGATTATTTTTAACCTTAGGCTCTGCTTCTAACTTGGGCCCAAACTGTAAAATGGTCTTATCTATTGGCGATTTCGTTCCAATTCACATTCCAAGTAGTATTCGGCATGCTAATTACATTGCCGGTTGCCAAATTGCATTATCTCTTATAGTTTCCGAGATATGGACTATCGATAATTTACACCTTAGGCTCTGCTTCTAACTTGGGCCCAAATTGTAAAATGGTCTTATCTATTGGCGATTTCGTCCCAATTCACATTCCAAGTAATATTCGGCATGCTAATTACATTGCCAGTTGCCAAATTGCATTATCTCTTATAGTTTCCGAGATATGGACTATGGATAATTTACACCTTAGGCTCTGCTTCTAACTTGGGCCCAAATTGTAAAATGGTCTTATCTATTGGCGATTTCATTCCAATTCACATTCCAAGTAATATTCGGCATGCTAATTACATTGCCGGTTGCCAAATTGCATTATCTCTTATAGTTTCCGAGATATGGACTATCGATAATTTACACCTTAGGCTCTGCTTCTAACTTGGGCCCAAATTGTAAAATGGTCTTATCTATTGGCGATTTCGTTCCAATTCACATTCCAAGTAATATTCGGCATGCTAATTACATTGCCGGTTG